>NC_090934.1:437078670-437389762 GCF_040938575.1 Ambystoma mexicanum
TACGAATATTATACCTTCATCTTGTACACTGCACACAATGTTATGTTTCTGTATGAGTAGCTTAGTATACTAGATAGAACCCCATAATAGAATGCTATTTATATCAATGCATCGTTCAATGCACTAATTAGGGTATGATATTTATTGCAATGATCCTTGACACTTGTTTCGCAACATTATAATAAGAATCCCTTGTACACATATTTCATGAAAAGTACATACACATGTGATGTCATCAGTGATGTCATCAATGGCATTTGTGATGTCATCTTTGATGTCCTGGGTGTTAGTCTTAGCAGTGCACGGTGGTGGCGCGAGTTATGGTTGCTTAGCTTACCATAACTGGCGAATTTCAAGGGTTTTTCGGTTTTACTTGGAACCATAACGTCCCTTTGACAAAGTTTTTTCACTGAATTTCATAGGTTTTTAGTAGCGCAACTTAACGATAACGTCCCTTTAACAAAGTTTTTTCACTGAATATGTATATATTTAAGTATTATTAAGTAGGATGTTAAGTAGGGAAAAGTAGAATGGGTGTTATATAGAAAGGGAATGTTATGCAAACTTAATAGTTAAGTAGGGGTAGGAGGTTAAATATATATATTGACATTAAGACGAAATAGGGGCAGAGGGGAGGCACTCTGACATGAGTTAGTGGGATAGGATGATGGCCTGCCTGAGGCCTCCTAGCAAGATGGGACCACCCACAGAGGCCATCCTCTGGCCTAACGCTACATGTGGGTCATACCTGAGTTTAGATAGGGGGTCTGTTGCGCCAGACTCGCCCCAAGGGCCCCAGATACTCCTCCACGGAAGGGTGAGCTGGTGTGGCAGGTCCCCAGTCAGTTGGATCTCATGCCGGGGGAATCCTAGGGAAATGTTAAAAAACTGGTATTTTTAAATAAAGAGGGGTCCCCGTTGGGATCCCTATAAAATTCACTCTGGTGACTGTGTTGCTTAGTGATCTGAGAACTCAGGGTGTGGCCCATCTCCTGTTCTCAGAAATGATATTTAGCAGGTGCATCGCTCCTCCCTACCCAGCGGGCTGGGGGTGGTGGTTTCCCTGGGAACTCTCCCTGGTCTGGGGTGAGGGAGGTGAGGACCCTTGCTTGTACCGGGGTCAGAAAACAGGGGCTACACAGGCATCAACCTTCAGTTTTGGGAAAAACAATACAGGACACAGAGTACAATAGAAAGGTGTGACATATATACAATGGATAGGTAGCATGGGATGCGGTTACCCCCACCCCCCCTCCCCCCACGTGGAGTGCTTAGTGACAGTCCGTATCAAAGATCTGAGCTCATGGTTGTTTTTTTACATAGTGTGATTGATGCTTTCGTTGTAAGAGGGTACGCCTCTTACAAAGAAAATTAAACAAGTGAATGTAGGATACAGTCGGGTGACCCAGACAGGCACATTCAAGATTATCAGGCAATGGTTAAATGTGGCTGAGGGACAGGAATCCTAGAATTAAGGTATGCTTGCGGTGCGGTCAAGTAAATGAGTGTTTGGTGTTGGGAGTTATTTGGTTAATGCACATGGGAATATATGATTTAAAACACATAATCATATAATTAAAACAAAACATTCTGTATCTGCATTCATTTTTGCCTGCAACCTGGTTCCTGATGTTTAATGAACCACGTCCTCCGTTCTAACTGATTATCCACACGGAAGGGCAAAAGAGGACTGGTCTGAATCTGGCGCTTTTTGTCGATGCATCGGGAAGCACAGGTTTTAGTGCTGTTTTAGAAAAGCATTGATGTGCAGTGGAATGACCCAGCAATTGGCTGGAAACTGATTAGCCACTAATTCCTGCCACTGCTGCCCAGCCTTGTAGCAGTAACAGTGCGCGACCAGCTGGCGAACAGGAATAGATTATTCCGCTCATGCAGCTGGTCCTTTGTTCATTTGTTCAAATATACAGTCCACACTTGTCCCACTAACAAAGACATCTTTCTGACACTGGCATTACACTGGTTGAACAATAGGATCAAACATCAGGATGATTTATTAAAGCATATAGAGGATGATGCTTTGTCTCATTGTCAGCGTGAAAAGGTTATGGAAAATAACAAAAGGTGGAGGTGGAGACGTCACTATTCCCCACACTCCATTGGATCTTTGGGCCCGGCACCTGATCTTTTTTAGCAGCGCGCTTGCTGTCTACAACTACCAGTGGGAGGGGCAAGGTTCCTATGAGGAGTTTCTGAGAGTGGTATGGAATAGGTCAGGGATCTGCAATCTTTGGCTTTCCAGATGTGTTGCTCTACAATTCTCATAACATTAATGGTGAGGGGTCTTGGGAGATGTAGTCCAAAACATCTGGGGAGCCACAGGTTGCAGACCCCTATAATAGAATATTAACACACTTGCAGTGCCCTGCGCATGGTAAGCTGATTTAGCAGTCTTTGGGACTCAGTCAGCACTGCCAACAAACACGTTGAACCAGGCCTTATTCGCAGAGCGGTGCAAAGTGTATGTACGTCACTTTGCACTGCAGAAGTACCCTTTGCACCACGACTAATTCAAATAAAAAAGTACTAAGTAGAGCAGACTTGGTGCTTTTTTGGTGAATTAGGCCTATTTAGCGTGGTGAAAAGAGTACTTATGTGGTGCAAAGTGACTGCGCACTGCAAAAATACACTTTGCACCACTCGGTGAATTAGGCCCGGTTCAACGTGTTTGTTGGCAGTGCAAAGTCACTAAAAGGTTAGCCTTCCAAGATGTACAGCGTGGCACACTCCACATGCAGCACAGGAGACGTTGCAGAATTGCCTTGAATTCCCCATCTCTCTAGTGTTCTTTCTCATCTTCGAACCTTTAACCACCCCACAAAATCATCTTTTGCATCAGGTCTGCATTAGCCATGTCACATACCTTTCACTGGTGCTACCCTTAAGGGCCCCGAGGTTGTACTTCCAACTAGCCCATGCACACAAAATGAAGGCATCTGCCATGCTGATCTCTCGCCAATCATATACATACAACCCTTAAAGGGTGTCTGTTACATTGGGAACTGAACATGTGCGCAGTTATCCTTACCCAGATTCCCAGTTGCAATGTGGTGCGCGGGAGGGGGGAGGACACATTGGGGGTAATTCATGGATTATTTGCGTAAAAAAAACGAGATTTGTTAAACAGGGATTTGCGGGCAGAATGGCGCACACATTCCGTTTATTTCGGCGCAAATAATTCGTGAATCAGGGCAATTATTTCTAGAGGTCACTCGGATTGGACTGTAATAGAGTATCTGATGTCAGCCAGTTTTGTGAAAAAATAAATGAAAACAAAGCCCAGTGCACATTACGTACTTATCAACTCAAGCAGGCAGAAGGATCTGTCGTAAAGCACACGTTCTGAAAACGCTCCTTGATTGTATGCAAAGCAGGCTGGAATACTCACTAATGTAATGTGTCCCTTGCCCTTTCTACTCATAGGCTTATTTCGAACCAGACAGTCCATCTTCGATTGATAGCCTATCCAACAAGAATGCATATCGTTGTTCCAGGTCTTGACAATAATGTACATTGTTCAGTAAGACAAGTGTAACGTGCTTATGATCAAAATATATATTTGAAGCGATGGTTAGAAATAAACGTTGTACAATATCATTAAAAGGCCAGTTTAGTGTCTGCGTTCAATTAAATATATAGCTGTTTTTACAGCAAAAAAAAAAAAAAAAAAGCACACACACACACACACCTCTCTTCCATTACTTCCAACAATCTGGTGTCTTTTTTATTTATTTTGACAAGGCAAACCCTGCCCATAAAGACAGACACAGACAAACAGAGAAGGAACGTGTTTCAGGGGGCGGGATGTTAAGCGCCGAGATTGCTTTGGGTTATAAGCGCGATTTAAATGACAAAATAAAAATAAATAAATAAAGAGTGCCAAACAAGCCTAAACTATCAGAATTCGGGGTAATAAACCATGGTAATCTGGCCGCAGGCAGTCTGGGCTCTCTGGATAAGTAGGTGGCCACTGCCAAGCCGTGCCCGCATTAGTACAGGATCTGCACAGGTGCATCCCGCTGCCCCCTCCCATGCGCGCGGGAAAGGTCACCATTTGTAGCGGAGCCTGAAGAACAGTGACATTTCCAGAATCACTGAAAGGTTAAAATATTCCTATCCGGCTCTGCACGGCTCTTTAAAGCATTTCCGAAGAGTGGAGAAATGACATTTTTCAAAGCAAGGGGGCAGGAGTAAAGGAGCAGGGTCTGCCAGGAACGAAGGATGGAACGAAGGAGGGGGCTCTGGGGCAGTGGGGGTAGAGACGAGGACCAGAGACAAAGGGAATGTTAGGGGGCGGAGCTGACCATGGGATATCGTACCAGCTCCCCCGTTGGATGCTATGGGACACCAGCATCAGGAGGCTTCAGAGGTCACAAGGGTGGGGGCTGGCCATGGACATCACACCAGCCCCACCATACAGTGCTATGGGACACCAGCACTGGGTAGGCTTCAGAGCCTCAGTGAGTGGCACGACGGACCGTGCCACTTCATGCGATCCTGCCCTGCATGCTGTTCAGGAACCCCACGGCAACGTTGCCTGCAGCAGGCCACAATAAAGGACACACACCAGTTACTCTGTCATGGTGTCCACAGCCATGTCCTGCACGTGCCTGCCGGACTACCTTTTATTGGTTTGGGACATGACGACATCATGACCCATCTTAAAAGGGCAATACATGGGAGAGAGACCTAACCCCTTAAAGGGGTGATACACCACAGAGGTTTCACTACACAACAGGGAAGAAGGCCGATGAGAGTAGAACAGATGGAGAAGGATGAAAAGGAGGGATGGAGTAGAGAGAGAGCAAAGAAGGGAGAAGTGGAAAAGAGGGGGAAGGACAGCAGGGAGATGAAGCAAGAGTAGTAAAGGGTCAAAGTAGAACAATAGGGAAGAGAAGGAGGCAACTTGAAGGGTCATGAGGAGATCAAGAGAAGGAAGCAGAGATGGAGAAGGGTAAGTGGTCGAGAGGAGCGAGCTCAGAGAGAAGAGGCAAGAAGAATGGGTGAAGAGAAAAAAAGATGAGACGGGCTGAGATGGACGGATAAGATGAAAGAGGGGTGCTCTAAAAGTAAGGAGCAAGTGACAGGGATATGGATGGAGTGACAGAGAAAGGAACAGAGTGAGTGAAGGAGAAAACAGGATAGAGGTGAAAGGAGTGGAATAAAGTATGAAGGTGTTTGGAAAAGGGAATGAAAATGAGAGAGAGAGAGAGGAGAACAACAGAAGGGGTAGAGGCAAGAAGAAAGAGGGGACAGGAAGAGAGTGAGGGAGGTGGACAAAGGGCATGGAGAAAAAGGAGGAGAACATGAACATGGGTAAGTGGGTTGAGAAGGAAGAGTGAGGGACTGAGGAAAGAATGGAAAAGGGAAATGAAGTGAATACAATAATGTTGGGGAGCTGGAGAAGAAAACCAGAGAAGGAGGGAAGGTGGCAGATTGTATGAGACCCACACGGGAATGAAAGAGCAAACAAGAGGTGATGGGGATGACACCAGATAGAAGGAGAAGGGATTTATTTCTGCAGAGAAAGTAGGAGGCCATAGGGAATGCATGTTGGAAAGGAGTGAGTGGGAATATTGATAGGGTAATGCACTTGGGGAATGAGGATTGGGATGAATGAGGCAAACAACGCAAGATTGTAAGTAGAGATGCAAAGTTCCACAAGAGGTATGAGTGTGGCAGCACTGTAGCTAAAGGGGTACATGAGGCCTGTGCCAGCCCAGTGGCTCCCCTGACGGTATGACTAAGAGAAGGTTGGGTCCCTCCTGCCTTTTTTTTTATCCCTAACTTGATAACTCCTTTCTGACCAAGTTTCCTCTCAACACTGTTCCTCCCACACTGGCTGGGTGTTTAGAGGGTGAGTTGGCTAGCAGGTGACAATTACAACTGAAAACAAGAGACATACCAGTTAGCAGCTACTGAACCCTTTCCAATCTGGGATCAGGCCCCAACATGGAACAGAGTCCACTGGGAATGGGAAAGGACAGCCTCCACACTGGTCCTTTTAGATCTGTCAACAGCTTTGCCTATGGTGGGCTATAAGACCCTCATGAACTTTCCATCAAAGATCAACAGGGTTGGGCAAGCCACACTAGCAGGATTTGTCTCTCTTCTAGAGGGTGGATTCTCTGTGATAGGTAGGAACAGTTCTCTCTCTGTTAGGCAAAAAACTAACAATGGAGTCTGTGACCCGGCCAGCTTTTCTTAATTTTACTTAATATATACACCTGTCACTTTCTATTATTATATTATTATTATTATTATTATTATTATTATTATTATTATTATTATGATAAGGATATTTATTGATTGAGGACCAGGCTTCAGCAAGCAATGCAGTACTTTACAAGTCATTCGATGGCCTCCTTTGGGTTGGTCTGCCAGTTCTACACTGCTGAACTCTGATCTTCTTCTCCACTAGCAATTGTCAGTCCAGAAAAAGTAGACAGCCCTCAATGATAAGGCAATGTACTTTGTTGGTCGGAGACGAACCGCCTCATGTGTTTAGTATTAGAAATATGTAGCCATAACTTTGACTGAAGCGCGGCCATTTTAAAATGACTGAAATCGCCATTTTGTTTTCTTTAACGTTTGCTTTTTGCTTTCTGTTAAAACTGCTTTGCTGAAATATTATTCTACTCCACTAGTGCATAACGCAAGGCTGCGAGAAACATGTTGAAACATAACGCAGCAATCCAGACAGAAATGCCCGGTCTCCTCCCTCACATATCCTTGGAAAGTAAGCAGCAAGGGATGCTAATCAGTACACAGGTGCGAGCCAGTCTCCGAAGAACAGTAGAAATGCTAGAAGCGAACATTAAATGACTTGAATTATGCTCTTCTTTGCGGCCCCCCTTACTGGAGCCCTGTAGAGCCCTGGAAAGCAAGTTGACCCCCAGTACACGAATAGAAACTAGGAGATAGCAAGGCCGGAATGTGTCTCTCCCCTGCACGCAGCTTGCTTGCAAGAACAGAAGCATTTTGTTCTTTTAAACAAAGACTTATGTCTGTAGGCTCACGAAAATTGCAAACTGTTGCTAAATAAATGTTTGAAGGTGTCATACTCGTCACCATTGTCAATCATCGTACCCGGTTCAAAGGAAATGTATTAGGGGTGGTATTGGATGTGTCACTACTGATTGTAAGATGCTTGCTTTGTATATATGTAACTGTTGTACGATTCACTCGGCTCTTGCGTCCCCCAGGGTCTGGAAACACATGTCCCGGGGCGTGGGACCCAGTTGGCCAACTGAGACTATTTGCTTTGCAATAAACCCTAGCTTTTGGGAATACAACCTTGTGTCTGGCATTTCAGTTCGTGTGTGGTGATTGTGCCTTGTTTCCATATGCGAGGGTCCCTCAGGGGCCCCTTCACAATGGCCTGGACTAACTTGATACCCTGGGCGTTTATCTCACCATTGTGGACTAGTGCATGGCTAACAAATGGATCCAGTTTACTGATGGAAGACACAGTTCCTATACTTTGGAGAAAAAATGGTCCAAGCTGCACCCCATTAGAGAGGTTTTACCCTCTTTTCCTCAATCTTAGCTGAACCGTACATTAAAACATCTTGGGCTCTGGTAAAATACCATCCTACCCCTTGATTCTCACATGCATTAGATGGTTAAATGTGTCTTGTCCCAATTCCGCCAACTAAGTCTCCTCTGGCTGTTTGTTAGCTTTGCGTGCCTGGCACAGTTGCTGTAATCTCCCCTTTGTCCGTGCCCTGCCTTGGCTTTTAATCCTTCCCCAGGTGGCACAAAATGCTCCAGTCAGGCTTCTTTTTGAGGTCCAGAAAAGAGATACTTTTTATTACCTTTGAAGGGCACTACATAAATGCCGATTGAGACCAGAATAGATTTTAACATCTGCTGCCCGGTCCATACATTCATTAGGCTTTTGGTGATTGGCCAGTATGAGAAATCAAGACCTGGACCAGACTTCCCACTGTCCTTTACCTCACTATGATCTTTTGCCTCTTTAGATGAAAAGTTCACTATGTTCATAAATCTCTGGCAGCTCTGTGACTCCCAGGCACCTTGAGACAGTTTATCTCCCTCACTCACCCTGAGATGGAAGAGGAGAGCGTGCCAGGCGGCCGCTGGGGAGATATTATCATTATGTACACGGTTTTTCTTCTGTTCCTGACCCATATTCACTGTTTATCCTTGTTGAATACTCTGGTGAGTTATGAACACTCTAGATCGTAGTGGAATCAGACAAAGATACGGAGCTATAGCGAGCACCTCGTGAGGGTCTATCAACCAATCATCAGGAGAGCAAGGCAGACGTATTGGGAAACCCATCCCAAGGGCATGCGGGAGTGCATGCAGATTCAGGCTCGGACTGGCCTATAGAGCAATAGGCCCATC
Source organism: Ambystoma mexicanum (assembly GCF_040938575.1). Lineage (NCBI taxonomy): Eukaryota > Metazoa > Chordata > Amphibia > Caudata > Ambystomatidae > Ambystoma > Ambystoma mexicanum. Next base: position 437,087,062 of record NC_090934.1, read on the forward strand.
GCCGAACCAAAAACACAAACTGCTTTTGTGGGCCAGTTTTTGGGGTCAATGTGGGCCACTTTTTTGGCCAATGTGGTCCAGTTTGATGAGTTACTTCTCTATGCGGCTAATAGTTTTGACCAGGGTTACTGAATAAATATTCTTTAAAATGTGCAATTTCCATTACATTTGATCAAAAACCTCCCCCTTGGGTACTATTCAAACAGTGTCACAAAAGGAATGAATTCCCATTTGCAACTGTGGGCCACTTTTTCGTTCGTTGGTGACTGAAAGAATTGTATGCCCTTGTCTGACCCTGTTCAGAGTGCTCAATAATATATTGGGTCACCGGTGTTTCCTCATACATCAGTAACGATTGACAGCGACTTGGAGAGGGCAGTTTGATGGGTGAGGGCCTCTGCAACATCATAATGCCCCAATGAATCCATCAGCAAAGCACAGACTACGAGAAAGTGTCAGGGTCGGTGGCTTGGCTAGCAGAGTCACCTGCATTAGCTGTCCAGGCATCAAAGGCAGCGGAGTGTCCAATATTGCTCATGGAATACCCCTGGCTCAGCAATGGGTGAACAAGGCCAAGCCTACAAGGTTGTAGCAAATTAGAGAATTGATGTCTACCACTTAAATCTATAATAAAATTCAATATTTCCAAACCAGGAAACAAAAACCAAAATAGTTCTTCTCAGTTTCCCCCATAAATATAAAGGGGTCATAACACCGTTGCAAGAACCCTAAAAGTCATGGGTTTCTTATTAGTTCATAGTTCTCTAATACTCAGCCAGTAAAAGCTGTTCCTGTTCGAGGCATAAGCTAAAAATAATTCTCCCTTGTATGCCCAGAGAAGATGAGCAACTGCAGAGGGGTGTGTTATGAACGCACATCCTGAGTACTGCAAGGCACCTGGGGAGATAGAAGATTTGCCATCTGGGTTGAAGAGGCCTGGAATGCTCTCCCCTATTTGTTTATGTTCATTTTGTTTTTGTTTTTTCTAGCGCCTACTTCAAATGTAACTATTAGTAGGCGCTCATGCAACAGAAAGGGCTGGATCTCAGGTTTCAAGAAAGTCATGAGTTAATGCCGACGCGACAGTGGAGGAGCGTAAACACAGGTTAAACGGAGATTGAGCTAATGTAGGCAGCTGTCCCAGCCCTCATTTCAATGATCTGTATTTTAACAAACGCAGACACTCGATGTTTCTACCCAAACTCCCTTAATGGCCCTACCCAAATGGGTGGGTCCTCCCAACAGCCTCTTTTCTTCCCCTACCTCTACCCCATTTCCCACACATGTTCTGCAAACCATTACTTACTTTAAACAAAAACAAAAAAAAAATGCCTCAATGTTAACGATTGGTCATGTTATAACATGCACCTTAGAATGCAAATCGATAACATACAAGTTGTAAAACAACATTATAACAAATGATGAGAGGGGCAGTCCAAGGCAAGATGCTGGAGCAGCATCCTGCACACATTTTTAGAATTAGACTGAATCCAGGCGCAAAGAAGTTTGACCTCAGGTTCAGCTCGGGAGGATAGCCCAGGAGCAACGTGCTCGCCTTAGAAGCAAGAGACACGCAGCACCACAGGTTTGATCCCCGGGTCTGCACTTAGAAACCTCTGGGTATGAAGCGCATTATAAATAACCTATCATGTCATAAAAGAGGCACCTAAATTAGTGCTGAAAAAGCAATAAAAGAGCTCCCTCATGGGTCGTAAGAATGATCTGCTTTTTTTTAATTGTATTTTTTCTTTGATTATGTTTATAGTTCATACAACCTTTCACATAATATAACATATACAATTTTCATTTTATATAAAACAAAAAAAAAATAGAACAGCATTTCATGAAACATAAATAATCACATAATTCATTGAATAAAATACACTTATTCAAAAAGCAGTAGTCATATTGCATCTCCTGTCACACCATATTTACATCACACTACTTTGCTAGTTTACAAATTTCCCAGTGGCTGACAGTGCGGTCCATACACGATACAAGGCTATGTGCAGCGATGTATTGTCCGTTTTGAGGTAGTAGTGCCAACATATTTCTCCTTTAATAGATTCTAAGTGAGTTACAAAAGGATCAAGCAGTGACATACAAAGAGAGCATATGCTACACAATCAGTCAATATATGGTGGGCAGTTTCCATCTTCCCCTTAATTCCGTACCATGGTCAGAGCCTGTCCTCTATAGCAATGCCCAACTTGGGCTCTACGCAAGCAAACTCTGGCAGTTTATTAATGCGAAGCAACAGAAGGAATCTGTGCAAAACTGGAGAGGGACATATTTTTAAATAATTGTGCAGTGTTTTATCGCTATGGTTAAATATTTCCAGTACCATGCTATAGCTTGTCAAGCTCGCCAAATGATCATAGTTAAAAGACCAGTCCTAATGTTCCAGTTTCTCAGTAAACTTCCCTCTTAAAACATGGGGTTCTTCTTCCCAATTCAGTTCCCACTGTACATCAGCAAAGGTCTTATGTAGCAGAATGGTATAGTCACTATGCTCTTTGGTACTTTTATCTTTTCCCAACAGTTGGAGTAGGGGACAAAGAGGAAAGGTCGAGATGTTATGTAGAGAAGACATCTCATTTTCCAGGGCATAGCAACCATAGAGGAAAGGCCGAGTTCTAGTCTAATCATTTCAATAGGAACACTATTGCCAAGTGCCAAAATTCTTCTCCAGAATTTGCCCTCAATAGTTTTTAGCCAAGACAGATCTTCCATACTTAGGGCTTCAAGCCCATATAGCATAGATGCACAGAAACCCTGTTTATACAACGTTAAAAGACTGATTAGGCTATGTCCAGATGTTTCCGATATTCATCTAGCTATCATGTTGGTCAAAGCTATAGTGTTACGTCTTTTCCCTGAGATAATGGTCAAATAATAACCACAGCTAGAAAATTGCAAGCCCAAATATGTAAATTGAGCAACTTACTCAATGTGATTACCCCCGACCACCATTCTAGGGACAGAAGTCTTTCTATAAGTAAAATGCATTATTGTGGTTTTTCCATTGTTGATTTTTAAACCATTTGTCCTGGCATAGCATTGTAGTTGAATTAGGGATCGCTTCATGACTGCAAATAATAATTTGGCATTTATATAGCGCTACAAACCCTCAGGTATCTGAGCGCTGCTTCTTATTACCCACAGTGTGTGGTGCTCATTTAGGCCTTGCCGGTATTGGAACCTGCATTAACAGGCTCTGCATGGATGTCAAAGCGAGCGCTCTACTCGCTGTGCCACTTGACCCACACGATGAATGGTCACACAACACAAGATCATCAGCATAGGACAGGCATAATACTTTCTCTCCTGCAATCTTCGGGGGGAAACGTTCAATACGCTTCAAAATGTCAGCTAGATCAGCAAGATAGTAATTGAAAAGTCTAGGTGCCAGGGTGCAGCTCTACTTAACCCCTCTATGAGTAGCTATGGGCTGTGACACCACCACCCTATTGTCAAGCCTCACCTGTACCATAATATTTTCATGCAGACCCGCACGGCAGATAGTACTTCTTTAGGGCAACCCCACACCTCCAACTTTTCCGACAAGTTGTACCTATCTACCATGTCAATGGCAGATCAAAAATCAATCAGAGCGACGTGTAAGCTAGGTTTTCCTTTAGTTGTCACAGCACTGGCTAGTGTGTTTAATAGCCAGTGGCATTGTGAGGTTCCAGACCCCACTTTAAAGCCCATTTGGAATGTTCCCAATACATTTTCAGAGAGAGAGAGCCAACCTCTTCAGGTCACCAAGAACCAGGGACACGAAAACTTTACCCGAGACATCAAGCATGGCCAAGATCCAGAAATTCTCAGGCAAAGTTCTCATACCCTTTTTATAAATGGGGACCAATATCAAACTACTCCAGGAGGATGGAATATTCCCCTCTTCACAAACCTTTCTGAACAAGATGTACAATAGTTTAGCCCAGCTCGCAGGTGAATCCTTAAGTACAGAATTCGAAAGACTGTTAGGTCCAGGGCCTCTAAAATATTTTAATTTGCAAATGTTTAGTTCAACATCGTCCTGGCCGGAATCCACCCTGAATTTCCCTTTAAAACAGATTACATATGTCTTCGATTTTTCAGGGCTGGAGAACATCTCACTAACATAATTCAACCAAGTTGCCTCTCCAGTGCCGCAAGTAACCTGTTTATCTTTCAGAGAATTAAACCTCCCCAATAACTCGCACATTTTTCTTGCGTCCCTCGTACCTGCTGCCTTGATAAAGTACTGCCATTGTACATTCCTATGGGACACCTTCCAGCCCTTGACCCAGTTTTTGTATCTAGTTCTGACCAGTGGACTTGCCATTTTCACAGCCTGAGGGGAGGAGAACCTTCTACTAATATTTCATAACTGAACCCTCATAGCCCTCTTTGCGCCTTGGATTGCTTTGTCAAAGTGCTCCCTTTATGCTTGTTCAAGTATGAGTAATAACCTTTCTGGGCAGATAGCTTGGTCAGATTTTGTTTAATCCTAGCCTCAACGTCGTCCGCTGTCATACTTAAGTAAGTTGATCTGCTAAAATGGCCACATTAGAATTGAGAAATCTTTCTGTCCTCTAGATGCGTTTTTCTGTCTATTTGATTCAATTGCCTCTCCCGTGTATTTCAAGATCTACAATATAATTTAAAGACTCACAAGGGATCTGCCCAGACATTGTCAGATTGAGGATGACATGATCACTAAAATGATTTCCTCCCACCTCTAGTTTCCTAACACAAGAGAAAGTTGGAGCATTGCAAAAATATGAGTCCAAAGTGGATGCCTTACTCCCACAGTCCCAGGTATGTTTCCCAGGGCCGTCACCAGTAGTGTGCTTGTTTAGCATAAAACAGTCCCACTCGAACAGTGTTTCAAGCCATGCATTGCCTTTTGCATTCACTCTATTCAGTTCCATAACAGAAGAACTGCTCATATAATCTGTATCCATAATTTCATACCTACAAACACATCTGGCATTACAATCTCCCCACATTATAATATGCTCTTCCTCACCCAGTACTCCAATGCCTGATATAACTTCTACCACCATTTCCAGGATACAACCCATACCCTGAGACCTAGGAGGGTCATAAACATTCACAATGGTCACATGAGTATTGCACCCTAGGAGGAGAGCTCGTACAGCTAGCACGGATGGTTTCTCACCACCGATTTGAATTAATTTGGTGCTTAGGCAGTTTTTCACTCCAATATTTAGGATGCCAAATGGGCAACTCCTAGGTGTGTAAAACAATGCGTATTACAAGAGCTAATTATGAGCATTGTTGAAAACCAGCCAATTGAGGATTCCCATTATATGCTCTTGTAAAGTATTGGAACAGGTCACATTTCCCCCTTTGAAACCCACTGACTTCAAGGCCCCCCATGGATTTTCCATAGTCTACTGGAGGCTTGTGACAAATATTATAGGCTGCACCACTGCATCAAGTTCATAGCCAAGCTGGGGAACCTACTGTTTTTGGACCTTACCAAGTAATTAGTCTCAGCCATAAACCAGTGCACTCTACTGAATTGATGTTTTGTGTTTTGTATGGGCTAAAAATAGTCCAAGTCAGGGGGATCCAGAATCCTAAGGGGCATGACCTTACTGGACAGATTTAAAAAGTCTGATCTGTTGAGTGAAATTTACTGTTTTCGTAATGCCTGGCAAGACCCGCTTGAGACTAAACAAAGATGAAGTAAACAGGGTTGCCACATCGGCATGTCCAACCATAGCAGCGCTTGTATGGGCAGGAGAGACACTAGGTGATAGCGCCACCAATCTGATCACAGAGGGTGCCGCACAGGGAATGTCCAACTCCGAGATTAATTTAGGGGCAGGCACAGACTGCTAACTATTGGTAACCTGCACACTCCCTTTGCTTCTTTCAGGATATTGATCGTTTAGCAGCCAGCTAGTTAGAGCACCATGCAGTCTTTAAACGCTCACAGCTAAATCTCTCTCAGATGTATTGGTGATAAGCAGACTAGGCAAGTATTCCTGAAGCTTAGGGCTTACTCGCTGCTGCTGTTTCAAGTGATTGGTATGTCTTTGTTGTTTCCTGGTGAGATAGAGAGGGGATGTATCGCTCAAAGATTCAAATACGTTGAACAAGGGGATGACTGTCTCTACACTGACGACCAGGCCAGTCTGATCTGCTGGTTCTGGATCTTGGGGCTGGGCAAGTCGTTTGGCAGCTACAATAAGGTCATTAACGTCTTCCTAACCATCCACTGAAATTCATTTACGTCTAAAAATGGGAACATTCAAAATCTCATCCAGTATTCTACCATTTAAATAGAGCAGAATTGTATTTGCAAATTGAATAACAGACAGCTTAGATTGCACCTCATTATAAGAAGTCATAATATCCGGACACCATTAATAAAACTAACATCCTCCTTCATTGCACTCAATAAAGGTGAACCAGCAGATAGCTGTATGCCAGTCATAACCGGATTTTGAGATGCTGATAATCTTTGAGTTCCACTGTCCATCATATCAGATATGTTAGTTGCAGGAGTAATATTGTTAACTGTCTCACTATGTAGGCTCATTATTGCTTCCTCCGGCAACACTGGGTCAGGCAGTTTTTCAATACCCAGGGTGTCTCAAAGCGTATAACAGAGAGCCAACAAGGAATTATCGTTTTTGAGGGCGGAGAAAGTGGTTTCCAGCCCATTATCATGTGTAGCGTGAGGGAAGTGGAGAGTGTGTGTGAGCATTCTGCACAGATTGCGCACCATCAGGGACATGGACCATAGCTTCAACCGAAACATGGGAGCTAATAGTGACAGGCTTCCCTGGTTTAGTTGTAGACTTACTGAGGGAGCTTGTCACTCACGTATTGGTCTTTAAACCTTGAGAAAGTGTATGGGTAGCCAGAGAGATTTGCTCCCTCCTATACAGTGCTTTTGTTTTTGTGCAGGTTGTGAGTTTTGTCCCTCGGATGAAGTTTGCCCGGCATAATTCCCGGCACAATGCTGCTATAAATAGAACCCCTTCACCACAATCATAAATAAAACAAGCAATCAAGTGGTGGTGGCAGATTACCAAGCGACCAGCACTCCTTACCGCAAGGTCCCCAGATATTAGCAGAGTATTGGGGCAGCAAATAACCAAAAAAAAACAACAACACTCTGCTCCCTTGATAGGGGAATACAGTAAAACCCAACCGTTTTGCTCAATATAACACACCAGTAGAAGCAAACTGTAAAACCTCCCTACTGTTTTGCTGTTTTGCTGAATTTCACTGTCGGAATTAATGTCGACACACACACACGCTACTCCAGCACTCTAACCAAGAGGGCCCTAGTCCCGATCACTCTCAGTCTCTCTCTGAGGCTCCGTTGCTGAAAGAAAACTGAGGAAAGAACCTCTGAGTGCTTGGCACAGTGTAGGCCACGTGTCAAACCGCACCTCAGTGATCAGCAACAAGTTACAAAGACCTTTCCCAACACTGTATTCTGTATTATCTACATTAGCTCTGAAGGGACATCAAAGAAGCCTATTCTCAAGTTACAGGAGTCATCTGCAATACTACTGAAGGAGCAGAAATGCAGCTTCATCTCAGATTCCAGGAATCATTCCCATCACTGCAGAAGGAGCAGCAAGAGAGCTTCATCTCAAGTGCCTGGAATTATCGGCATTTCTGCTGAAGGAGTAGCAAGAGAGCTTAATATCAGGTTAATGGAATCATCTGTTTTACTGTTGAAGGAGCTGCAAGGGATCTTCGTCTCATATTCCAGGAATCAACTGCATTAGTGCTGAAGCGGTAGAAAGGCAGTTTTATTTCAGGTTGTTGAAACTATCCTCATTAGTTCTGAATGGGCAGCACGGCAGCTTTATCGCAGGCTCCAGAAATCGTATGCATGTGTGCTGAAGGAGCAGCAAGTGAGCTTCATGTCAGGTTCCAGGAATCATCTGCATGTTTGTTCAAGGAGCAGCACGGGAGCTTGACCCCAGGTTAAACAAACCATCTGCTTTATCTTTGAAGTAGACGCAAGGGATCCTGCTCTTAAGATAGAAGAATCATCTGCATTATCGCTGAAGGAGCAACTGAGGAGATGGAATTCAGGTTACAAGAAGTGTTTGAAATGGTACTGAAGGAGAAGCAAGGAAGTTTGAAGTCAAGGTAAATGGAAGATATGAATTAGCACAGGAAACGAGGGAGCTTTACCGCAGATTACAAGAAGAATCTGAATTATTGATTAAAAAGCTCTGAGTCAGTTTGAAATCAAGTTACAAGAAGCATATGACCTACTGCTGACAAAGTAGTATTGGTCCTGGAATTTGGAAACATTTGAATGTTAGCTAAAGTAGCATCAATATAGCAGAATATCTCAATAATGAAGGTGCAGCAACAGAGTTTCATCTCAGGTTACAGGAATCTGTCTTTATTATTGCTGAATCAGCAGCTTGGGAGTTTGATCTCAATTTATAGTAAACATCTCAACAAGTGATGATACAGCAGTAACGGAGTTTGCACACAGTTTACGGGAAGCCTTTGAATTAGCACTGACTCAGCTACCCGAGTGCTTGTTCTCAATATTTAGGAAATCTCAGGATCAGCACTGTACTCGCATCGCAGGGAGCCTGGTGAAGGTTGGAGATGGAAGTGGAAGCACGTGTGTCCTCCCTCGGGAGATGCAATACACAGCTTGCACAATAGGGTTAACAAAAGATGGATGGATATTAATGTTTGAGCAGGCATTTACATGCATTTAAGTGCAACAGTGATTGGATCTAAGGGTGTAAAAAGATATCTGTCATTTAAACAACAATGCTTCTTTTTGACTATTCGCTCTAGCTCTTTGTGAACAAAGTCAGTTCAAATCAAGCAGGTGGAAATTGTATGGAGGTAATTTGCATTGCATGGGCATTCTATAACATTACCAGATAACTCACTTGCTCACCCCCACACGCACTCGGTGTGAGCTAATACCTGTAGTCTGCCAAGGTTGGTGCGGGAAGAATTTAGGGGCAGTTTGGAAATCTACAAGAACATGTCCAACACAGACCAAGTGTTGAAGGTCCCAAGCTCCACCCGAATGTCAGGTGGTTTGAATGCCTGCAAACTTTTCCGGGTATTTGTAGTGTGTGTGGGGTCTTGATTGAAGTTCTATAAGTGACCCGTGAATGATTTTGAGTCCCCAAATCTTTTCATTGGTGACTCAGGAATATGCATAGGTCCGTTTTGGGGAGGTGTGACCTGATTTTCCGGAGGTAGGAGAATCTATGGAGGTAATATTAACACAAGGTACTAGTATGTATGTAGGTTGGCCTATATGAAGGTGTGAATGAATTAAGGTCCTGCCCCTGGTCCAAACCTAAGTACCCCTTTTGGGGTAGTAGCATCTACATATAATTGGTATCAATCATAATACAACACATCAAGGATAGTCATGCAGATTATTGTAAGTTAAAGACAAGACTTTATGTTCAAACATCCGTGCAAAAGGTGAAAACAATGCCCTAAACCATGAGGGCAAATACAATCAATGAAACATTTACGAGGTTACATACATATAAAAATTCCTTCTTCCTGTTTGGGTATCATGGAACGAGCCACAATCAAAAATGTTCATAGAGTGGCACTTGTTGCCTTCTTTGTGTTTATGCAGTAGAAGCAATGAGCTTGTCCTGCAATCAGGCATGACTCAACAGGAGCCCAGTGATGTCAGTAAGAAGGTGAGAAAGGGCTGTGAGAAATAGAAGAAGGAATCTCCAGAGGTCAGAGTCAGTTCTGGCCACTAGGTCCACACCAATTAGACCGATTATGCTCTGGCTCTGCATCGATGTTGGGGCCAACTTTATAGGAGTATTCCATGCCCTATGCTCTCAGGCATTGACATTCAAAAAAACAGTTTTCTTCTCTTTTGGGTTGATTGTGGACAGGAAGTAGCTATGGGGTATGCAACGCTTTAGTATTTTTCCAGTTGCTTGTGGTCCTAGAGAAAGCATACAAAAGTGTTTGGGGAACAAGTTTCTAAGAACGGGTGAATGTTTAGGTGGTGCGCAGGAGCATCGCAAGGTGGCAGCAGCTTTTTGCGCTGATTCAGAGTGCTATGCTTATTTAGTACAGTATCTCTCCTTGGTCAGGCCACCCACACATTTTCTCTCTATTTTATTTAAGGTAAAAAGATGGCGAGCCACCCAAAAGAAATGCAATGACAAGCCGCAGCTGCTTTGAGTTAAGGCATTTCATGCAGTGCCAGTGCGGCCAATGCCAGAGAATGTTGGTCTGCAACATGGAGGCACCTTCTTTCAGACCCCCATTTCCCCAAGAAAGAGCTTATTGCTAGCCTAGAGCATACTTTCTCTCGTCATGCATTGAAGACGGCGGCGTCATACTTACCAGGGCTCTGTTTTGGGGGTTACTTGAGGTTTCTGCAGCACAGCAACCTTGTGCCATCAAGTGATATCAGGCAACCTCAATGGGCCTGTTACTGCAGCAAGGGACTTTCCAAAACATCCCTAGTGTATGTCTTACGCCGAGCTAGAAACTCGCCATGTCTGCTTTGCCTTTTGAAGAGCTTTCTCCAAAGAAGGTGCACTCTGAAGGTGACACTGGCAGCAAAGCTAAGCCCCTCTGGCTAATTGCTGCTCTGCCTACCGAGACCGCACCCGTCCAATCTGCAAATCCGCATATATGCGGTTCATCAGCATTTTGCCATTATATCTATTGCCCAGTTAATGCAGTCCAAACCGGAGCTGCTACACCCTCTCTGAGGAACCTGGTGCCTACAGCGATGACCATTCCAAAATGTCCGACGCCAGACTTGTCACGCCTAACTCCCTTGTTGTGAAGTACATCTGATCCCATTGGCCCATCTGACTAACTTGTAGCCTATGGGAGCGAGCCGCCAGGCGAAGCCGGCACACCCCCAAGGCACACACTAAGGCTCCTGACTGAGCTGAATGAGCGTGCCATGCTGCGGTCTGCGCTCCAGCTTTTGTCCTACTCACCTGCTGCATGCCTCCACATCAGTCGGGAGCTCTTCTGACTCTACGAACTAGCACACGGTGAGGCCAAAATGTACACTTATGTACCCCTCTGCCTTTGTATTCACTGCATTGTTCCACGTGCACGCTATGCTATCATGTGTTTCAGCACACTTATCCGGCTAGATCGCCATTTCTCAGTATACTCAGCTACTTCTGTAATTGTAACTCAATACAATAGTCTAACTTGCACACCTTGCCAGGCTTGTCTGCAATGTGTATCTAGTTATATGCCTGCCCTAGCTAGCTCACTGTTGCTGCACTGAGTCCACACTGTACCACTATGTGTCCTGACCTCTGCCACATAGCCTGCATTTAATGCAACCCTGCCTTGACTATCCAGCCGAGACTGCATTTAAGTCCCGTTACACAGTTTCCCTGTGCTTACATGGCCAGACTTACCTCTTAGTACGCATTTAAAATACTGCGCATCACTGACCTTATCTAGCTGACACTGCCTTGAGATATACTACCAAATCTCTGCGACTCTACCTGCTGAGACCGCTCAGTGGTATTCCCCCCAGCCATACTGCACTCCTTGCCCAGGCACCTGAAATTGCTCCATTACCATACATTAGCAACTGTATGCTCGCTCCTATGCAACCTGTCACTATGCCCCTGAGGCAGGCAGCTAATCACTCCTTCAATTTGCCTCTCCCTAAGCTATCTGTACTAGCTATCGCCTACATACTCTACCTCACCATCCACTCAACCTCCTTGCACAATTCTAGTAATGCTCCGTGGCCTAACCCCTTTCAGCATAACAAGATAAACATGACCACTAATCCTTACCTCAACAACCCTACCTTATGGATCCATCACTTCACCACTAAACCTACACCGAACCAACCCTGCTCACTCCCTATGTGAAACACCAGACTCGGCTCCAGGCTATCCCATGCTTCACATAACTACACAACACCCTTTTGTCAGTACAAACACTCTCAGCCCACCACTAGGACTACCTCCCTCCCTCCCTCACACACCCACCCCTCAAGACACCAACACCTCCACAAATCTGTTCAATGGGGCACTAATCAATGCCAGATCTCTTACTGCCCATGCACTTAACGTAGCCGATATAATCCGAACGCATAACCTCGACTTCCTGCCCGTCACTGAAACCTGGCTCCATGCCGCCTCTGGGCCTCTACTTTCACTTGCCATTCCCACTGATTACAACATCATTAGGCATGACCACAACACCAATCAAGCTAAAGGTGGTGGTATTGCCATCATCTACAAAAACTCCCTGAACTTCCGCCTCTCATCTGTACATCAAATCTCATCGATGAAAGCGCTAACAGCCAAACTTGCCCTTACTCCCAATATCACCATCACACTCCACCTGCTATACAGGCCTCCTGGCCCGTTATCCACCTTCTATGAAGACCTCTCTAACATCCTGGTAAAGAACACCAAAACTACCTCCAAAATGATCGTACTAGGTGACTTCAACCTAGGCCTGGCCGACCCAAATGACTCGGCGGCCTTGCTGATTGACAATATGCTTATTAACGCAGGCTTTACCCAGCATATTAGCAAGCTGACACACATCAAGGGGAGAACCCTTGACTGGATAGCCGCCCATAACTGTGAAATCAATGTTGACTCTAAACAACCTTGTGTCTGGACCGACCATCACCTGATCACTTTTAACTTCACCGCCAATACCCCCACCACCACCCCAGATGTTGCACCCGCCATTTCCACCAGAAACAAGCATGACATAACCTGCGATAAACTTCTCCCCCTCATCCTCCCAGCCCTCAAGGAACTGGCTCTCTCATGCACTGACCCTACTGCTTTGGTGGACATCTACAATCATTCTGTGTTAAAAGCCCTCAACCTTATTGCCCGATCTAAAGTAAGGAAACCCAAACCTCGAGTTCATCTTAACTCCTGGTTCACACTTCAGCTGAGAACCTTACGCAAAGAAAAACGAATTTCTGAATCACACTGGAAAAGTAATCCTACTGAAACTAACAAAGCCAGCATCATTCTAGCAACACTAAACTACAAGGAAGTCATACTCCCGGCAAAAAAGAAACCTATAATATATGCATTGAACAAGCCAAATGTAATACAAAAGAACTGTTCCGAATATTAAAAGAACTTGAAACCCCTGTCTCAGCTCCCGAAACTTGCACCAAAGATAGCACTCGGTGCACCAATATCCAAAACGCTCTCCTTGGCAAGATGGCCACCCTTCAAGCCAAAATCAATGATAAACAAACTAGTTTACTACTCAACCCCCTACCTAATTTGCAACCTACAATCAATACTCACACCTCAGAAACCTTGACCCACTTCAGCTTCACTCCTCTCCCTGTTCCTGAAGTGGAAAATATTATCAATATCCTGAAACCTTCCAATTGCCAGAGGGACCTGTGCCCTACGCGGATCATCAAGGAGGCTGCATCTGAGCTTATGCCTTTCATCACTAGATTAATTAATTCATCCTTCATTACTTGGATCGTACCGGACAACCTTAAGGATGCGTGGGTTATCCCGCTCCTAAAAAAACACCTTGACCCTAACATTCCCACTAATTACAGGCCCATCACCACGGTGCTGTTCTTACTAAAAATCTTGGACCGTGCTGCGTATTTACAGATTCAACATTATCTAGAATCCAACAAACTCTTGGGACTAAGGCAATCTGGGTTTCAACCCCGTCACGGCACCGAAACAGCCCTTATTGACCTTAAGACCCAAATTGAAGACTTACTTGACAAGGGTAAACTCACCCTACTCCTTCTTTTAGACCTCGCTGCAGCTTTCGATCTCGTAAACCACCAAATACTGTGCAGACACCTCAAACAAGCAGCCCACTTCTCCGGTAAAGCAACAGCCTGGCTCAGCTCATTCCTAGACTATAGATCCATGCGTGTCTTCTGCCCCTTGCAGCAGCCTCACCCTCACCTGTCACCTGCGGAGTACCACAAGTATCGTGTGTCTCTCCCACTCTGTATAATGTATTTACAAAACCTATATTCGATATCTTGGACTATCTGGGTGTCACATATATTAATTATGCTGATGACACCTAGATACTCATCCCCATCTCAGGAGACTACACAGCCGACTCTCTCTCTATAAATGCCATTTACCAAGTCATCCAAGCCTGGATGGCGCAGCATGGACTTTGTCTGAACGACGAAAAGACAGAGATTCTCATCCTCGGCTCCCCCAGAAAATTCTCCAAACTAGACCTTGCATTCAAATCCTTTACTATATATGCCAATACCATCAAGGTCTCCAAAGACACCAAAACTCTAGGGATCTATATCGACTCCACTCTTTCCTTGACCAGACAAACTAATGCAGTCGCTTCTGCAGCAGCCTATACCTGCAAGCTCCTTACAGCTAGCTGCCCTTTCCTCTCACCAGTCAACTGTACTACACTTGCCAGGACCCCTGTGTTGTCGAAAAATGATTACTGCAATGCCCTCTACCTAGGCACTAACCATTGTAACTTAAACAAGTTACAAATTATCCAAAATAATTCCATTAGGGCAGCCCTTAACATCCCTAAGAACCATCACATCGCAGACACTAGACACAATATTCGCTGGCTCTCAGTCTCCCAATGAATCTCTCTAAAAACACTTGCTCTCACCCATAAATGCCTGGCCAACCAGGTACCTTACTACCTAGCCAATAGATTCACCTTATTGCACTCTAGCAGTCCCAGCAGAACTGCCCAAACTAACTGCCTGGCTCTACCAAGATACAACCTGCAAAGATCTGGCGGCACTAGCATCCCAGTCCTGGCGGCTAAACTGTGGAACTCGCTTCCCAACTCACTAAGAGTGGAACCCTCCTTCCACAGATTCAAATACCTTACCAAAGCATGGCTCTCTCCGCCAATGAATAACTTTCAGCCTCATCTCATGTATATAGGCTCCTGATTTGCCTTGCTTTGTGCCATGCTTTTTGCCTTACGTATATAATTGTAATTCTCGCTGCCATTGTGACTTATGTATATAACTGTAACTTAAACTATTCATGTTTTATATTGTTCACTTTTACCAAGTTGTAACTAAGGTATGCACCCGGTAGCCCTCGTGCCTGGTGCGCTTTACAAATAAATAAAATACAAAAAATACAAATACAAATACTTGAGGCCTTAATCGACTGACACCTTCTCTAGCCTTCATACAGAGCTATGATTTGTCAAACCCTACTGCCGTGTACAGCCTCAATCCAGCTATTTAGGCATTTTTCAACTCACTCGGGAGTTCTTTCTGTCCAGCCAAATCCCAGGAGAAAATCCCCTTGAGTTCAAAATGTCCATCGAAAGGTGTTCTGGAAGGAGTTGCAATGGAAAGGCCTCTTTCATGTCGCCTATTTTTTTGTAACTTTCTTCAAGACACCAGGTGCGCTCCATGGAATGACACCCAGAATCGTGATGTAAGATTATTAGCTAACCACAACAAATGCGCTGTGCCACAATGTCAGAAACTGTGGTTCTCCCTTCCTTATATGATAAAATGTAGAATTTGAGCAGGGGCTCCCCCACAGACACCCACGATGTGGCTAGTATTTCCCAGACTATGAGGCCTAAACACAATTCTAGCTGTGGTAGATAAATAGGCAGGCAAAGCCTCTAAGGTTAGACTTACTTTGAATTCCTGGCTTTACTTAACATTACCTACAGTCACCGATAGGCTGTGTACACCTGCAGCTGTGATACGTGTGATTCTTCCTTGATTCCTGGGAGATGACGAGCAAAAGAATGCATACACATCACAGCTAGGAGGCTACATACTGTCCTGCGGTTTCATTGCCACATCAATGGGCCCATTTATTCAGTTTACACACATTTGGGCTCTGTCCTTTCCTATGTACCCCTGAAGGTCCATATAATGTTGCAGTATTGGATATATGCTCTGAACCTGAGGCAACCTGGAATGAATTTGTTTATCCCATGAGACCAACACAAGGTGCTTGACACCATGGTGAAAATAAATGGCTTACTATGATAGCTATTGTCTGTTGATCTCTCGCCCCCTCCCACCCTTCCTTCACTCATTGTCTAAGCTCTTGCATTATCTGCACAGTCGTCAGACCTGGTTTAATTAATTACCCATTCTTATCGTTTCAAGGCCTTGTAAGAATGTTATTGTATTTTCCCTTGCTCCCTCCCCTGCCTTGAAGCCCTTTGAAACATCCTTGTAGTTCTTTGAAACATGTGTATAGGCGCTATGCAAATCAATATCAATACTAAGCTTGGGCCATCTAATTTGAGGGAATCTCAAAACATCACAATTTTGGGTGGTTCAAGGTCACACAAACGTACAGTCTTTTACGAGAATGCTTCATAAATGTTTTGAGGTTCACTCATGAGGTCTCTGCGAGGTAGGTCATGCCACTGCCGTACACCACAGAGCACTATAAAATGCCCTCCTGGGGTATTATGGCCCCCAGCATAGCAGTGGGGCATGTCACTCCTATTTTCACACTCGCACAGGCAATACGTGTTCTTTTATTTTTTTCTTCCATGTTCAGCACCAGCTGGTCTGCTCACAATGAACATAGAAAAAAAAACAACGAAGCCGGATTCCTCAAAAAACATGTTTTGTGAAGGGTATTTTACAAGACATGTTTTTCAAATGATTCCTAGGAGGGGAGCATCAAGCTGCATTTCCACAAGAGTGGAAATTAAGAAAGTGGGATGGGGTGCACAGGAACAAAAGGGGTGCCTCTGGGGACTGTGGGATGGGTTCCAGCCGGGCAGTGGGGATGCGCATCTTACAAGGCCATATGTGAATTCAGCAAACTTCATTCCTCCTCAAGAGTGAATAGTTAATATTTGCAGTTCAACACATTTTCAAAGCAGTATTGCTTATTACCTACCAATATGCGTCTGTTGCCTTTTGCTATTCTCCTACAATCGTACACCTGCCTGTCCTCATCCTGTTCATTACCACCCTCTCCTGACTCTTCCACTCTGCTTCCTTGTGCTCACCTGCATGGCTCCCCCACTGATCCTCTCTCCTCAATCTTTAGACAAATCCTCCACACCTTTCCATCTCGACACACTGGTGACTCAACCTACATACACTTCATCATCATTGATATTGTTATTGATATTTTATTTCTATCGTGCTCATACACAGGTTTTTCAGAGCGCGACCAGGCAAGGGAAGGGGAACAGAGGAGAAACAAAAACAACGATCTTACTAGGCCCAGTGACATTGAGAACGTTTAAGTGGATGGCTGGGTCTGAATGAATCGAGTTACAAACCTCCGTGCCAGCCTGCAGTGGCCTGTGAGCCCGCATATCGAGACGCTTCAAATAGAAGGGCTAACTCGACCTTTACTCTAACAATTGTCTCTTGAATCCTGAAGTTTCTGTAATTCCATCTCCATTGGCCACTACCTGTCAAAATGTGTTGCATGCAGTACTCTATCTTCAAGGTGTTCCTGCTGACCCAAATACTCTCTGTTAAGCACTTGTTTTTGGATATGCATGTATGTATTGCATTTATAGAGTGTAAACTTTGCTGGGAAGCAAATGATCCATATACAACGACTGTATACAAATACTTAATCGTCACGCTCACTTTGTGTCTTTCCTCCCCATCACACTCTCCTCTGTTCATGACTCCATATATTTCTCTAAACAAACAGCTTCCACCACCATCTCCTGTCACTTCCAATTCTTAACACTGTCAGAATCAGATCGGTTATTAATTCTGCTTCTCCAAATACACCTGCATTATACTGTTTCTCCTTGTATCAGATTGTTGCTTTATGCACTGTTCCTTTCAGTATTGTTTCACAGTCCCCTTCCACTTTGTGGTTCCTCTTCCCTCTGTCTGCATTCCAGTCTGATGTCATGTCTGTTGAATGCCTGTCTTTATCTTTATGCTTCATGTTTCAATTCGCACCAGGGAAAGGTAGATTATCCAATCAGAATCTGTCTTTTCTGATTGGATATGTCGATTCTGTAATCACTCCCTGCAACCACATCGAAAAGGGGTTAGATACCTTTTTAAATGGCAGAGGAAATTGTTTTCAATTTCTTGTTATGGCTGCCGTCATCCCAAAAGGGACCTAGTCCCTTTTCCATTTTAATGGTGGCAGCCATTTTCGTTACTTATGTTTTCTTTTCTGCAGAATATGGTCTTGCACACACTACGCTGAGCTAATCTCCCGATGCCCCCCCCCAAATAAATGTGCACCCTAGTTAAATCCTGGGGTGCGAATGGATTTCAACCCCAAGGCGGGGTGCAGACATGGCTGGATTTGTACCACAGCCCGATTCGAGGCACCATAGCCTGGGCTACCTGGCCATTACCGGCCATGTCTTTCCCCGGCCTATGGGGTGAAATCCACAATCTAAGGCTAGGTCTTTGAGATAGTTCACACCTTGGCCCCCTCTCTTTGCGCTCCCTTGAATCTTGCTCCACTCACCCGCTGGAAATCACCACTTTTCTTCCCATGCCTTCCTTCACTCTCCCCACTCTGCAATGCTCGCTCTCGTTTCTGCTTCTTAACTCCTATTTTATGTATTTGTTTGTTTGGAAGTTTTGCATGGCATTACACGTCTCTTTGCAGACACTTGTAGTGCAGTCTGCAGTACCAAAGAGTTTAACTGGATATGAGGATGGAGCCTTATCCTTCAGCCTTGAATAGTAATGCTCTTGAGACCAGAGGCCTGATTTACAAAAAGGTTCTCAATGGGACTTGACCATGTTAAAACCTTTTTGTAAATCGGGCCCCAGGTGCCACAGTCAAAGACCGCTGGAACAGTTCCGGTTTGAAGAATTTCCTGAAATGTGGGTGGTTGGGTTCTTCCCTCGGGGTGAGCCTGAGTTAATTCCAGAGTCTAGGGCTGGACTTCCTGCTGCAGTATCTACAACTTTTGCCAGTGCATAGACCGAAAACACAACCCTTTCACCTATATCTGTTCACTCATAGAGGTGTCTGTGGAACTCCTTCTGTCTCTGTTCCTATATTAAGATGTGAGACCATGTCAAAACAGCACATAGTTCATTTTCCTGGATCTGAGCACAGAAGTGTTAATGTACACATCTTAAAAAAAACGGATTTTTCCAAGATAATGCATAACTTGAAGGGTTATTTTTCCAAATTGGACAAACCATGGCTACTGCCTCCCAGAAAGCCCGATAGTACGTTTCAAGGCACCTTCTATCTGCTGGAGATGCTGAGTTTCTTTGCAAGGTAGCTGGGTAACTTGCGAGTGACTGCCTTATAGATAAGTCTTGAAAGTGATTTGCGCATGCAGTGGGAGCTGTCACTGAGGGGCCAGCACTCAGGAGCAATGCTGTCTTGTATTTGTACAGCCAGCATGAAGCGTTTTCTGACAGTGGCATCAATGGCATTATGAGAAAAGCCAACAAAAAAAGTGTAATTATCCAGGAATACTGGTATATCGGCACATGCTGCTTACAGTGACATTACTGTCATTTAGAGCAAAGATAACTTGAATGTGTAATTATATTTTAATACATACAAATATTGGCATAGACAGCACGAATACATTCTCTTACAGTTGAGTTACTGGCATAAAGCTTAAAGCCAAAATGGGTGTGTTATGTACATGGGAATACTGCCAAATAATGGTGCAGTCGGCATTGACATATTTTCTTACAGTGGCACTGCTGGTCACACTGAGAAATCCAACAGTATTGTTGTGCATATTGTTGGTGACCTGGATTTATTGGGCATGTTCATGTCTTACCCTACAAAACCGACTGTACATTGTAGCACCTTTTATCTATTTTGTGACAAACGGTGGGCTGTAAAAGGCACCAATTTAATGTATTTTTATTTAAAGTTCTTCAGGAAGAGAACCTCACCAAACTTCCCATGTGATGTTCAGACTTCAACTCTGTCGAGTATCCCTCGAAAAATAATTATGTCCCTACAGTGTGTCAATATGTGCTTCTACTTGTTACATTTAGTATGTTGTTGACATGCTACTAATAACACCGTCTGTGCATATTGAAATGATATCTGTTTGTGGTGGCGTTGCAGTGAAGGGTGCACAGTGTGGCGTGCATTTGAGTGTTTCACCCAGGCAAGACATTGAAAACAAACGGCCCTGTGTTAATACATTGGCATCTTCATAGGCCTTTACTTTGAAGTGATAACGCAAAACTCTGTTGATTGGACCATCAACAAATGTATGCTGTGAAAAATACAAAATAATGATTTTTTTTTTAGGAATAGTGAATTTGTGTACTAGTTTTTGGAGGAATCCTTCTACACAGGCCGTAACAAAATGCATGTGTACTGTTACCATTATTCACATTAAAATCTCAAACACAACATCTGATTGGCTGAAGGAGGCTGAAATTTATCAGAAAGTCTTCTACATTGGAAGCACAGATCCATAGTCCGATCTGTAAATTCATCAACGGGTGAATAGTGCAAAAGTGTCAGGAAGTTGACATTGTAGAAGACCATGGTATGCCAGAGAATGGAAGCCAAGTCAAAGATATACAATAGCTGGTATTTTTCAAAAGAAATATATTTTTTTGAGTCCCATATGTTATGGATCGGACTGGAACTCGGGTATCCTAGTGATAGACAGTGGTGAATTAACGACTACCACCTAGGCCCTTCTATAAGTATGGCAGATTTGTCATTTTCTGGATTTCCTGTATGCAGTAATGTTTGGTATTGCATGTGCAAATACAGGAATCCCCACCATTGTTAGAATGTCACCAGGTTCCCCATGACAAATGTGGATGTACTGAAACAATGCATGCCTTTCTGTAAATCCACTTGCTTTATGTGTTGTATTCCTTTTAAAATCTGTGTACACCCACATGTTGAGAATGAATTGCGTACGCTAGCGGAATCTACTACTGCTGTACGATTCTGGACGTTTTGAGCATAAGTAGTGGCAAGAGGGCGAGAAGGTGAGCATCAGTAATGCCAATATTCCTCCTATTTTTGGTAGAGCACATGAAGAAGGGTTATTTTTTTCTCTATTGAAGGCAATGATATGACGTCACAATTTGTAAAAGCTTTACAAAGTTTTAGGTGATTTTACGAACACTATGATGTGATTGTAAACCCATTCCTATGCCCCCCTCCCCAAATGTGTCTTGTGGCCCCTGGAAACACTTGTGTATAGGCACCATACAAATGTCCAATAAAATAAAAAATAATCTGCCAACATTTGTTGTCCTTGACCCATTCCGTTTGTTACGTAGTAAGCCGAAGAACTTGTATGGAGAGTTTGAAGTAGATTTCTCAAATGCAGTAAAAATTCAAACGATTCGTTTTCAAAATAAGTTGAAGTTTACGTTGTGGATGTCTGCATCGACCTTGAATGGTGGTAAACTTTAGAGGGATAAAAATAGAAGGTAATTGAGGTGGTATTTATTAAATGCAGTAGTCCAATTAATTACTGTACACCATAATCAGGTGGGTGGTGAAAGTCGGGGGTAGTTATAAATAGATCCTGTTTTACCATTTCCACAAAACTCATAATGAGGGTGCTGAAGGGAATAACTCTTCCACAGAGAAGAACTATAGTTGCACTTAGAGAACGTCTTAAAGCACACACATATCTCCTAATTAAATTGTGATTTTACTTTACAATTTGCAATCGTGCCCAGATGTGAAAAGGGATGTCCACCACATGAAAGCACAAAGAGGTGGGGTGAAATGCACATGACATGATTGCAAATTTAAAAAATAAAATCAACAAACAATGTAGAAAACTCTTCAAATGCGGGAGTTTGTTCTTACCATTGCTCAAGGACAGAGGGCGCCCATGTCTAATGTGCACAATCATAGCTGTTCAGAGCAGACTGTACTTGATACATCCGGGTGTCAAATACAGCACATGGATACAGCACATGGATACATACCATGCTTATCACCTATCTGACTGATATGTTTCGTAGACACGTTTAATTTGCTGGTATTTGAGGTAGTGTAAAAGCAATCATTTTTAAAGTATCAGACAAGGCTCATCCTGAGGTCCGAAAAAAAACAAAAAACGTTCATGACATTCTAGTGACTCGCATACAGGGTTATGGAACTTTAAGAGGTATCAACCAGCTGAATATGTTTTCAAGCCTCCTGACTTCCTTCAGACTGGTCGAACCATGTTTAATGTGGTGTTGATCAACATACTAATTATGCAACAAAGCCGTGCTTCTCCTGGGATGAATTATATGAAACTAAGAATGTATGAAGAAATCACTCAATCATCATAATATTCTTTTCATGGGTCACACAAAGACCAGACTACATAAAGATATGCAACCAATTCATACATAGATCACTGAAGATAGCTAAAGAGAAAGTATTTAAAATATACATGACTATTTTTATATGAAACATTAATGACAAAATTGATAAAAAACAAATAAATAAAATACACTATTTAAATGTACACCAATGAATACAAAACAAACTAAACAGTAACAACAGTTGCTAAACACATGCACAAAACAATGTTTAGGGCAACGCAGAAAATCAATTGTGCCCTCTTGATCTATAAATATAACTGAATAGTTTTGACTTAACACTTAAATAGCATCGCGTATGCCTTCCTTAGGATAACAGCAATACATACATATATATAAAGAAAATGTGTCTTTGAGTAGAGCGCCTATGACTCATTAATGCAAGATTAAAATGTAGCAATTAACCCCTTATTGGCCCCCTACAATGCCATATTTGTATCCATACAACTGAACAATTTAGGATTGTTTGTGAATTATTCACTTACAAAAACCAGTTCATCAACCTCCTTCAAAATTTGACTATCATCATGGCCCCCTCAGAATGATTTTTCAGTTCCACCACGGGAGGGAAGGCAAAATTACGGGGGGTCCCACAATTTGTAGAAATCCTCATAGACGCAATGGAAAAATAATGTTGCTCGCTGCTGGACAGATTAGCACCAAACCTTCGCCAGGAGCGGCGGCTTGGTCCCAAAAGTGTGATTTTGCAAATTTGGTGTAAATCCATTGAGTTGTTTTTTTAACAAATGGTCAAAAAGTAGGAACACAAAATTATTGACATCTGATTCCGGTTCACTGACTCATTTCCTGATTCGGGGCCCGTGGACACTCCCTGGAGCAATCAGAGAGCAGCATGATATATGCAGACATCATACGTGCCCACTGATCGGTCAATTAAAAAAGTGAGGTGCGTCAAAACTTTTCAAACAGACCCCATGGTTGTATTTGTGAAAAGCACCCGTAGTCAGCAGACATCACAGTAAAAAAATATTAAAAAACACAACATTGCACTTTACAAACAAATATAACTATCTGTGGGGCGGTGAGGGGTGATGCGGATGGGATATGGCCATAAAAAGCCAAAAGTCTGGTGTTTTTTCTTCTCTGAGGTCCACGAATATCTCACACGTACAGGGGAATCCATGCATATTTCTGAATTGCAGAGTTTGTGAAAAGCAGTTTTGGATGGCTTATAACTTTGCCGCCACTAAATGAAACTGCTTGAAATTGTGCAATATTATTTCAGACCTGTCCCTGAATGTTTATGCAAAGTACGGTGCTGTTTTGCAAAGAGGGAGCAAAATTAGAGGAGCGGGTCCTAAAATATTTGAAATGCTTATATATTTGGTGGTGTTTGACTAATCTGCACAAAGGTTTGCAAAACGATTTTAGACCCATATTTGAAGTTTGGTGGACTCATCATTTTCGGATGGCTTATAACTTTATCCGTATAACGTACGATTATAGACCCAACGTTGAATGTTTTTGCAAAGTCTGAATGGATTTTGTCAATTCAGTTATATGACTACTTTTTGTACATATTTGTAGACTTTAAAAAAAAATAAAACATGGATGTATTTGCAGCAAACTCATACATGGAGCATTGACAAGGACCCGAAAGCATGGTTTTGGAAACATGTCCATGTTTTATTTTTTACAAGTGTAATAATATAGGTACACAAAATAGTGATATACCTTTAGTGACTGAGGTATATCCTGTGGCCATAGGCAGGGGAGAGATTGTCT
Organism: Ambystoma mexicanum; assembly: GCF_040938575.1. Lineage (NCBI taxonomy): Eukaryota > Metazoa > Chordata > Amphibia > Caudata > Ambystomatidae > Ambystoma > Ambystoma mexicanum. Next base: position 437,111,066 of record NC_090934.1, read on the forward strand.
GGGTCATGGCCAAAAGTTCATGACCCAGACAATCTGGCTACTGGCCATGACTACGAGGGACCGGCAATGGAGTTAAAGTGGGTTTAGCCACCAGGGACCGGGTATATGGTAACGTTTTTTGAAATTGGAAAAGGTTTGAATGGGGAAAACAAATTTTCCTCGTGACTACTGCTCGAAGTGCTGGGCAGGATTGCAGCAAAATCCCCTTAGCACTTCCTTCTTGGGCGGACCTTCAGCACTTGTCTGCTCCTCTGCTCCACCTTTCCACTCCCCCTGCACTTCTCACCAACAATGCACGTGCACGGCCAAATGCCAGAAGGCCTAGTAAGACCACGACTATATTTATATTATCACTGTTTTTTGCCACTCTTATTATTTCCCCTGTTCCCTTGTCATTGAAGCCTTGTGGCGCTTTACAAATGATCAATAAATAAAATGCATAAATAAATACATTTGCAAGGAGCATCGGCAAGGACCTCAAAACCTGGTTTTGCAAATCTGTCCTGTGTTTTATTTTTTCTAAAGTGTTAAAAGTTAAGAACAAAACATGGTGATCTAACTTTGGTGTCTGGGCAATGGGCCTGACCCTGAGCAATGACAACTGTGTGCTCTGGTTTGCTTATTGGGACATGTGCCATGGCCGAAGCCCTAGGTTTCAATGGGAAAAAATATTCTGCTTGCGGCTACAGCCTGAAGTGCTGGACTGGATTACAACAAACCTGCGCGAGGAGCATCAGCAAGGACCTGGAAGCATGATTTTGCATATCTGTCTTCTGTTTTATTTTCCCAAAGTTTCAAAATGTTAGGACATAAAAAAATGTAACCTTGGTGCATTGACAGTGGGCCTGGCCCTCGGTAAGGACGAATGCCTACTCTGATTTACTTATTGGGGCATGCAGCATTGGCTGAAGCCCTCGGTTTAAATGGAAAAATAAAATCTACTTGCAGCTGCAGCCTGAAGTGCTGGACAGGTTTGCAGGAAACCTGCATGAAAAGCATTAGAAAGGAACTGAAAGCATGATTGCCAAATCTGTCCTGTGTTTTACTTTTTTGAAAGTGTCAGAAAGTAAGTACAGAAAATAGTGATATAACTTTGCTGCCTGGGCAGTGGGCCTGGCCCTCGGCAAGGACACATTTCTACTCTGATTTGCCTATTGGGTAATGCGGCGTGGCTGAAGTCCTTGTGCCATGGATTGTGGACACTTCCCATGGCTGCAAGCCATGAGCATGATCCGTTTGTCACATTATGAGTGTATAGTGGACACTGAACTAGGATGCAGGGTATGTGCAGTGGATGATGGGGGTGGTGGTTCGTTGGGGCTGGTGTCATGGTCGAGCCTCACTCCCTAGGCAACTCATACATGACTTGCATCTCCAGCATGTGCTGCTGATAAAGACACACATCAGTATCCGTTGCACAAATATGTTTCTAAAAGGAGGTTTACAGTTCTTTGATATACGTTAAAAGAGGAATTATTAATAACGTATATACAGTGATGTAACCTCATGAAACATTTGAATGCTTAAAAAAACTATGAAATTCACAGAATAAATGTTGTTAAAGGGACGTTATGATTAAGTTGCACTAGTAAAAGCCTATGAAATTCAGTGAAAAAAATTGCTATTAATGATTGTTATAAATGAACAGATCACAGTGCGGTTGCTATACTTTGCCTAGTATAATATAGCAACTGACACTGTGATCTGTTCATGTATAACAATTAATGTATTGTTTCCTGCAACACATGTATTAATTTTGCCAATTGAAAATGACAACACACAAGTAATTGGGCTATTGACTGTGACGATGACATTAAATACCGGTTTATGATATTTTGCAAAAAAGTGCATTAGATGATGGCACGTCATGTTTGAATTTGTTAATTATTCAGGCAAGGAGTCAGCTTAATATGCCAGAATCTGCAGCTAATCTGCTTTTATACATAGTGCTAAAGTTTCCTAATTTAGCTTAAGCGGCTAAAACTACCTGATCTAGCCCCACCAATCTTGCAATCCTTTTCTATGAACCCTCTGGATTGCTGAATGTGCATGAGGGTTCATATTTTACATTTTACTTTGAACATTTCTAATGTAATTAGAACAAACTACTGTATGCTTCTTTTTTTCTTCTTTTCCCCATATCCAATCAGCCACAATGATCAATTTATGAATGCAAGCCTATGGTGGTCAGTGCCATGTGACACTTGTAACACATATTCTGGAATTTTCAGACCACCAGGGGGACTTGTCTATGCTTATTCATAACAGGGGTGAGTGTTGCTATATGTATCACCTTACACCGCATGTAATTGGTGTATTGAGTGTGAGATTCTGACTACAGGCAAACTGGTTGTCAGATTATATTAATTCCTGGGTATCCTCATCTTGGCTGGGACAGCAGTTACTTTATGATACTCCTTTCTGGGGCATACTCACAAAACATGACCGGTCCAGATGCACAGTTTTGCCTTTCTGTAAGTAGTTGCTTTTAGCTAGACATTTGGACTGATTCATCCAGTAAATATCTCTTAGATTGTCTCTGGAACATCAGCCCATTGTTTTACATTGTAAAGACAATGGGCCTCATTGTGACTTTGTAAGTATCCTGGTGGTAATGCCGCCAGGATACCAGCAAATGAAGATACCATTTCCGGCACTGGGTCCGTCAGCATTGCCGCTGGATTCCGAGTCCTGGAGTGATGGTGGAAATCCCCATTCATGGAATCCCATAGGACTCCATGAGGGGATTTGCCATTATTACCAGCACCGGCAATGCCAGTGCCAGTAATGAGGGCTTCTTTTTGCTAGTAGGGCACCTGCCTTACAAGGGCACCTGGAGGCATTGCAGGTGCCCCACTGGCAAAACAATAGTTGGCCAGTCCGGTGAAGTGCTGGTATCCATGAATACCAGCACGTTTTTACCAAACAGTCCGACTGAGAATGAGGCCCAATAAACGTACTGAAGGCATGCCCCTGAACACTCACACCAGAGAGAATACAACGTGCTAGGGAAGAAAGGCCCATGTCAATCTTGTAAGGATAACAAGTTTAATCTCACACACAGATAAGAGCAACAGCAAAGAACTCTACTGCTAAGAACGTTCTGCCGAAATGAAGTACCAGCAGAAACGTATGATGCAAAACATTGTCATAAGTGATGCAATAAATACAGTAGAATCCTGTGCATCTGATTGGATGGACCCTATACAGGTGCTGCCTTCATTCTTATGGGATGGCAGTTTATTGGTCCAAGCCCAGTCCGTCCGTCTTCCATCACATGGGTGCTGCGCGGCTCATCTGCTTCTCACTCCGAAGGTCAGAAAACAAATTAATTATACTCCTACTATACAGCTTCTTTAGCACTCATACTGTGCACTTGGTGGGCATCAAGATGGACGTAAAGGAGGTTCCAGGGTACTCTAACCTTCACACACAAATTTCACTCGCTCCCTCCGTACCATCCCAACCCAAGGTCTGCGCCCTTGTTTTGAAATACAATATATTCCTCCCAGCAACACACAATCCAAATCACATGATTCTCACTTCCACGATGCACCATGTCCATACTCTTTGAACATTTCAGGACTTGTTACTTTGGGCTTGGTGGTGAAAGGGCACCTGATGTCATGGAATTCGGGGATCTTAGGATTCAGTCAGTTATAAGGGCCATAACTCACGGTCACTCAGGTCATGGGCAGGTCATACTTTGGCCAAAGTGAGATAACATGCACCCCATAAGCCGGCCTCTGATCGCGGCCTTGTAGGGCACATTCCTCTCGGGTGAAAGACACATCTTTGAAAGACTTTCAAGGTCGATGAACAAACAGCGTGGTGGGTGGGGGTGCAAACTGTCCTCATGGGAGCTCGAGCATGACTGGAGATTTCAGGGGCCTCGTGGATTTGGACCTAGTGCATGTAATGCTGCATTTACCTTTAAAGCCTTCTCTTCTACCTATAATTATTCATATCTACACAGAAATGGTGATGCCGCCCGTGCCTTGGGCCACACCATTTGATTACACTATAATTGGTTATATTACCCTGGGGTCCTGGACAAGAAGACATCCCTCTCACCGTAACCCCTCCCCCCTGGCTCATAACAGTGCTTCAAATGCATCTTGCCTTACTTTAAAGCACGTGGGCAGCGGTGCTGCCCCCTTTCCACCATTGGCCCCTTTCGTTACTTCTACAGTAATGCATCCTGGAATATTTCTGTGCTCCCGCTCCCCACTTCCCACATCTACATATGGCTTATTCCTTTTTACTGGCACCCATGCCCTGCACAATGATCACAAACTCTCCCCCCTACGTGCATATTCCTCAGGTTGACAAGTCATGTTAATGTATCCTCCTCCCCCACCAGGTCCAACCAAACCTCTGTGTAATTTTCTGGATCAGAGGGTGGGTAAAAGATTATGTGTTATAGAGGATCAACTTCATCTCAATACAGGATAGGGAACATTTTATACTTCTTGGCACTCTGTGGGACATCGGTTTGAACTTTAAAGTTTTCTGTTTTGCAAGGTGCTTTGAACCCCCAATTCATACCATCATTCTTGCACCATCAGGTGTCACAGTGGCAGAGCATCGAAGAACCAGCCGACAAGTGCAGAAGATGACCATGATGAATACAATGATGGGCATTAACATCTTCACGATTGTCCCTAGCCACAATGACGTCCAGTCAAATGTGTCATATTCAGCCAATCATTGCCCTGAATTCCTCACTTCTTCTTCATGTGAACACCCAGGCCATGGGCAGCTGCAATGATGTGGGATAAAGTTGCATTTTCTGCATGTTCTGAAGGTACAATAGTATACCAGGAATCACCAAATTATTTCCAAAAGCCACCTTCTATTGCTGTTAACATATCCATTACATAGCGATTCTGCATCGTCATAAGCCTTAAAGCCCACAACTCAACCTTTATCACATTGAACCCATTCTCTGTGTTGTTCGCGAGATGGCCCAGTTCCCACCGCAAGATTTGCAGCAATTTTGCATTGCCTGCAGCCTGCACTCCTGGCAACAGTAAAAAGGTGAAAAAGGATTATGTTGAACTACAAAGCCTATATTCTTCTGTTATTTCAGAAAGCTATGTGGAAGAGTCTTTAGAAATGTAATTTGATCTTTTCATCCTCTGTTGTTGCTAAAATTGTCCTTTTCCTAGATGAATGTGGGGCTCTAGCGTAGGCATCAAGCTCATATCTTCATTCTGCACTGTGAGAACAACACTTGTTGGCCCCTCTGTAGGCATCACTCCCCACCTCAGAAGTTCTACTGGGATTACTAAAATCGCTGAATGCATGACGCTGAGAGGTGCAAGTAAGCTTGTTGGCCACAGATCCAGTACTTTATTGAAGCCGTTCCTTTCTTCATATCTGTGATCAAGATAGTTTTATTACTGTGTTCATTTGTACCAACTAAGACGGTACCTTTGCTGTGGAAACAGATTCTATATTCTTCTTCCTTGTGCATTTACACCGGCTTTTCCATCGTTGCAATCCATGTCAGTTTGGTGATATGCTCTGTCCAGATTTGCGCACAGAAATTGACCACTCGTGCTATCCTTTGCTTGCTGTATGTTACCAGTCCTTCTGCCAAGCAAGGTAGTGTGTTGTCCTGCCAAGTGTTATTGACATACTTCCACCGTTCACCATCAGATAAGGTAACTCCACACACTTGATATTCCTTGGGTCTTCAGTGCATTTCACAAAATATGGGCCCACCATTTGCAGTTCCATACTGTGTGCCTGGAATGTTACTTTATTCTGCATAGCCCAAGATGCTCCATGTTTATGTTCCTCTATAATTGGGACTGCTTGTGGAACTAACAACTTTGAAGCCCCGACACTTGTGGAATGAGTGAACACACATAACAGCTCCAAGTCACAGCATTTCTCCTCACACCACTCATATCAGTATAAAATGAGTTGGCAAACTTGGGACGATGAATATCCTCAGTCACAAAAAAACCAAACCCTTGATATGTATCATAATTTTGCTGTACTCCTCTCTTCATTCTTCTATACTCGTTCTCAAGGATGGCGGCTTTGCAGTATTGTCAGAAATATCATTATACCATCTCATAGTGCTTGACAATCCCCTGCTTATTGTAAACAACCTATTGTCTGCCTTTTTCATGGGCGTGACCTGCATATTAGAATCATTAAATTCACTTCTATTATTATTATTGTTCACATTAGTACTGATATATGTAAATACACTCATACTATCAACACTTATATGTGTCATTCCATTTGGGTAATATACAATCCTATTCCCCACCCCCCTTTTATAGGACCTCCCTCTATAATAACCTCCACCAATACACTCCCAGTAGTACTAGTAATATCACACACAATCCTCCAGCAATTACTGATCCACTATAATATATATATCTCCACAATCTCTCATTTATGTCTCTCCGCCTTGGGTCCCTACTTATCAAACTATATAGATTGTCTGTGTCCATCCTCTTCTTTCCCGAAATAGAAGCACAGACACACAAGACAATGAAAAAAGGGGGAGATGTACAAGACATACATTGTATGAGAAGAGAAAAAGAAACGGGAGGGAACAAGGGGGAGAGAGCGAAAGAGAGAGTACAAGAGAGAAAGAGAGAGACAAAAAAACACTCCCAGAAAAAGAAAAGTGCAGAGCTAACAGCGTAGCTTGGTCTGCCACTCGGACATCCCACCATACCCGTGTAACACAGGCCCTTAAGGTACTCAGGGTACAGGCACTGTAACCCTTTGGCTTATGGCAATTGGTGCACCACAGTGCTCTCTCGCGGTGCCATATGAACATCACAGAGCTGGACCCAGTAGTGCAACTCTTTTACTTTGACCGCAAGGGTGTACAAAACACCACCTCGTACGGTCCCTAGAACCAAGATTGTTCCAACAGCACACAAAATTGCGAACGTGGATATATTCCCAAGGCAGCAGTATTGGAGTTGTTATATGTTCAGGATCTGTCCCTCTTGTCTTTGCAGCAGCAGGCGTCTCCGTAGTCATGATTCTGGGAGGAGCAATCTGTCAGGAGACACATTTAATGGCCCGAGTTAGTGTAGTCAAATATTCCATGAATTCCTCTCCTAACACTGCTGCAGTCCGGTGTGCTTCCACAACCCTTCTCACAGGGGATATGAGGGCCTGCAGTAACCAGCTTGTGAGGTGACAAATGATGGTCTTTACTTGGCTGCATGAAAAAACTAAAAAGGGTAAGTGGCAGACAGCACACCCAGTTTTTCTTTAATGTGGTGCTCAATTTTGATAACTTGTACTTAAGGAGGCTATTTATTCTCTCTACAATGACATTGGCCTGTCGGTGATATGTTGAACACAACCAATGCTTGATGCCAAGAAGTGATGTAACGCATTGAAGAAATGTGTGCCTTTGTCTGATCTTAAAACATTGCACACACCCCAGGGAGGCAAACCTTTCCGCACTAGAATCCTCGCAGCACACCTGGCATCTGGGGGCGCACACGGCCATGCTTTCACCCACCGGGAGAAGGAACAGACCACCGCAATGAGGTACCTAGATCCATTACAACACTCACCCATATCAGCGTAGTCTATGTGTAATTCACGGAACGGCCCAGTATGGCCAAGGGTACCCGTAACGTTCGTTAATGTTATCCCCGTAATGAAACTTCGACATGTGGTGCAATGTATGACCATCTCTGTGATGCTTTCTTGGAGGTTTGATATAAACCACTCCTCCTTTATCTCTGCAGCTATGTGTTTTTTCAAACTGTGAGACAGGTAGTACAATTGTTCAAATGCTACTGCTTGCACCTCCTGGGGCATTGCTTTCTTCCCAGATCTCTCCTGCCTCCATGACAAATCTGTCAGAGACTGCTTACTTCCTCTCAATAACCCCAACTACGTTTCCCTCTCCGATGCCCTTCCTTGTTATTCGATAATCTGGGAGATGGACACTGCTGTGTAAGGCACCGGATGCTCCTCTGTTGGTGGGGCAGTCACAACGTACCCAGTGAATATTTCATTTGACAGATACACCAACATTTTGGCTGCCACGTCGGCGGCTGCCTTCCCCCTCAAAATTTTGTGTATCCCGTAAGGATGGGCGGTGTACTTGACGACTGCCATGACAGATGGCTGTGATAACGCTCCTATCAGCATCTCAAACAACATTGCATGCTGCACTGGTGATCCACTCGCCTTCTGAAAACCCCTCCTATTTTTATTTTTTTATTTATTTCATTGTTGTTAATTTATTGACAGGCTTTTACAACGACAAGCTTTGCAAAACTGTACAGTGTTACAAATGCATTATGATTATCTTGAAAGTATTACACTTTTATATATGTAAATAATGATAATAATAGGAGCGTATATCAGATAAAATAATATACATTCAGCTTGTTAGCATAATTCGGCCACACTGGAGGCCTTCTTCTTGTGCAAATAGCAAGTGTGAAAATTAGTTCAAACACATAAAATGTTAAAATTAAGAATATTTTCATCAGTGCGACCATGTAATAAAAACATCAGTTGTGCAAATAGTAGCCAAGACTAAGGGCCTCATTACACGGTAGGCGGTAGGGATTTAACATTACTGGTAATGGAATACCGGTAACCTTAAATCCCCATGCCAATTATGACACGGCTCACCGCTATTAGCGGCACTGCTAAGTACGGTGCAACTAATAGCGGCCAGTCCGCATGCGCGCGACCCTCCATCCCGTAAATAACGGCATGCCGCTAATAGCACACCATCACAAGCCAAGCGGACATGCCAATAGCGGCATGGTAAAGCACCCAAAATCCCTTACCGCCATGGCGCTAATACCAGTATCGCGAACCACCTGTTAAGAGAACTGAGCAGTGTTCCCACCTGCCACAGGTGGACACAATCAGCACAGGTGGAGGCAATGGAGACTGTGGCAGCACAAAAGGAGCACACCACACCCCTTCACACACCCCTTCCCACACCAAGATGGTCCCAATACTAGCAGCATTACATGGGCTGGAGGACATGATTGCAGTGCAGCAGCAACAACAACAGGCAGCACAGAGGAGACGCAGGAGGAGGAGGAGGGCAAGACAGGCACAGCAAGCACCACCACGGCACCTAGTCATACCACAGAGGCAGCAACCAATCCCCAGGATCAGAGCCAGTCCATTTAACCTAACCCCTGAGAAAATACACACCCAGTACCGTCTGGACCGGGATACCATCACCAGCATCATGGACATGATACATGATGACATTGTGTGCCTCATAGACATCAGAACTGCCATCCCCCCTCTACTAAAGGTGGTGACTGTGCTCCACTTCCTGGCCACAGGCACCTAACAGCATAAAGTGGGGCACATGCATGGCATCTCACCACCAGTATTCTCACGCACGCTGAGCCAGGTACTCAATGCCCTCCTGAGGCATGCACCTGAACACATATTCATGCCACGGACTGGCCAGGAGATTGCAAACACCAAAGTTGGCTTCTATTCACTGGCAGGCATCCCAAGTTGCATTGGGGCCATCGACTCTACCCATGTGGAATTGGTGGTCCCACATCACAATGAAGTTATCTACCGAAACAGGAAGCAATTCCACTCCATCAATGTCCAAATGGTATGTGAGGCCAACAAGATAATCACAAATTGTTGTGCCCATTTCCCCAGATCAACCCATGATTCCATGGTCCTGCGGAACTCAACCATCCCATGCTACATGGAGCGACAAGCCGGACAACGTTCGTGGCTACTTGGTGAATAGCAGGGCAAGCACATGGCAGTGTGATTGGGGGGGAGAGATACATACTCCAACTGGGTGTGATTGGGGGCGGGAGAGATACATACTCCAACTGGGTGTGATTGGGGGGGAGAGATACATACTCCAACTGGGTGTGATTGGGGGGGGAGATACATACTCTAACTGGGTGTGATTGGGGGGGAGAGATATATACTCCAACTGGGTGTGATTGGTGGGGGGGATACATACTCAAACTGGATGTGATTGGGGGGGGTACATACTCCAACTGGGTGTAGCTTGTCGTCCGTAGGACAAATGCACATACAGATGTATGCCAATGTCCATCTGGGAAGGCTGCAATGTACCTGAGATGAACCAACATGCAAATATGAGCTACACAACATAGAGAACAATCTAGGTCTAGAAACATTAAACATCTATCCACATCCACATTGCACAACATTCAACACCACAAAATACAGAAATCTCCTACATGCCGTCAAGATAGTCATACAGAATCAGCGCAGCACAACCACAATTATGCAATGTGCCCTTGAATGCATGCAAAGGGATCACCCCTACCCATGGCATTGTACCACGCACCTATAGCACCATTGAAGTGATGCCTCTCAGCATGGCAAGATAAATGTTTGAATGGCAGTACACTAGCAGTGTGGTACCAATTCTGCCTGGGCCCTGAAACACGTAAGACCTGGCCTCACCCAGGACATGTCAATTACTGTTGGAGGGATTAAAGAGGCATGTTCACTTGCAGGGTCGAGCTCAACTTTGCACGTTGCAGTCACAAAGATCATCTGCATGCATGCTGTTAATTGTGGACTTCAATCACAATGCACAGTCAATTTGTGTGATATGAACAGGCCGCTCTTGAGGTGAACAGTAACCAGACCCCATTCGTCCCCCCATGCAGGTGATGCCGGCTATCCCCTGAAGAGGTAGCTCCTTACCCCTGTGCGGAACCCACAGAACCGGCACGAAGAGGACTACAATCATGCACATACCCGTACCAGCATTGTGATCGAGCAGACTTTTGGCCTTTTGAAGACACGGTTTGGGTGCATTAGCAGGTCAGGTGGCGCTCTCCTGTATGGCCATGAGAAGGTGGCCAAGATCACCATGGCATGTGTCATGCTGCACAATATGTGTATCAGACGGAATGTGCCACTGCCCCCTGAGGTAGAAATAGAAGTACCTGATGAGGATGATGATGGTGATGAGGACGGAGTTGACGGGGATGCAGGTCATGCAAGATGGGATGGCCAGGTGGGACGTGCTGTGAGACAACATCTGATCAACCAAATATTCTGAGTTACATGTTTTCTTTTTGTAAGAATGGATATGGGTAGTAATGCACTGGTGTCTGTTTGGAAGCGCACAATGGACCCTGTCGCCAATAAAGTACACCTACACAATGAAGTCCAAGCCTGTGTATAGATCAAACAACAGTGTATTAAGAAATGTGAAGATGTAAAAGTACATGTCCCCAAACATCCCACCACCCTTCCCCCCACCCCCCACAACAATCCAAAAACACCCTTCCCCCCGCCCCCCACAACAGTCCAAAAACACCCTTCCCCCCACCCCCCACAACAGTCCCTTATGTGTCTGGCACAATGTTGTTGTCCAGCTATGCATGTGGAAGCTTGACCATGCAGTCCCTATTCGCCATTGCCACCACCGGCATTAGGAGGCTGGCTAGACGTGCGCCTGGTGGTGCATGTGGAGCGGCGTAGGGGGCTTGTCTGCCTTGAACTGGCGGATGAGGAAGTGGCTGACTGTCCTGGTGGTGGTGGTGGTGGGAACTGGTGGTCCATTGCGTCCGCTATCCGCGTGAGGACCTCCCTAAATTGGACAATCTCCCCACACAGCCTGTTGGTGCAGGCTTCAATTGCCTCCCTGGAGTGCCTGGCTGTCTCTGTAATCCCCGCCCTGAGACGGGCAGCCTCCTCCACATGCTGCCCAACCAGCACAGTTATATCCTCTTGGCGCTGGCAGATGCTGGCCAGGTCAAGGGCACTGTTGCGTTCTGGTGGTGTGGCTGCTGCGCCTTCCGATGCAACCAGGACAACTGCTGAAGCCACCAGTGGGGTACTGAAACCTCCCATGTTGTCCTCCCCAGGGACACTGGACCCAGGTGTCTACTGTGGTGATACCTCGGGTGTTCCAGGGGAGGTTGGGGTGTGCATGTTCATGTGGAAATCTGTTGTATCCTCCACATCTGAGAGTGGCGCTGTGGCTGCTGCCTCTCCTGTGGAACTAGTTGCAGCTGAGGGTGGGCCCTCAGTGGCTGGGATCTGTGGTGGTGGGTTCACCTCAGGAGGTGGGGCAGTTGTTGCTGGTGTGGACAGTTGCATCTTGGCAGTGGCGCTCCACCGATGTGTGCCACTGTGCATGGGGACTCTTCTCCCTTTGCCCCTTGATGTCGTGGGGGTATCCTCTGTGTCCTGTGGCCTTGATTTTTTACTCGAAGGGGGTGCCTGAGTTGCAGTGCCAGTATCCTCACTGTCTGTATGTGAGCCTGTCAGGGACAAAGAGGGGGATGGCATTGGTTACGGTTCTATGTACTTAATGCAATATACGTCAATAATGCAGTTGTGGGCATTTGGACTTCATTGGTAATGATGCAGGTGATGTGTCTGTTCAGTGGCTCATCCATGCATGGTTGTGTGTGGCACTTGTCTCTGGTGATGTGTGCATGTGTGTGTGTTTGGGTTTGACACTGACATGGCCAGGGTTGTATGCATCTGTGGATGTTTGGGCATCCAAGAGGTGATTCTGGGCTCACATCATGCCTTACATTGGAAAGCCACAACCATGGCTTTCCCCCTCCCCCCATCAAGGGGAAGATTTGTGCTATGGAGGGAGTTGTTTCCAGTCACCTGCCAGCAAAATCCAGTGCGAAAAATACAAGTACCAGAATCCTCAGAGCTAATTAACTTGTCACACCTGAAACAGAAATGCAGACCCGCCTGAAAAAAAAAGAAACTCAGCCTCCCTGAAGATTGATGAAGTCATGAAAACGTGCGTTAGGAGGAGAAGCTAAAGACTAGTAACAGAGCGCCTGCCTTCACATCTTTAAACATTGTTCCAGGAGTCCCGGGCTCACAAGGCAGTGCAGCAGGGCCATCATGCCTTATATTGGAAAGCCACAACCATGGCTTTCCCCCTCCCCCCATCAAGGGGAAGATTTGTGCTATGGAGGGAGTTGTTTCCAGTCACCTGCCAGCAAAATCCAGTGCGAAAAATACAAGTACCAGAATCCTCAGAGCTAATTAACTTGTCACACCTGAAACAGAAATGCAGACCCGCCTGACAAAATAAAGAAACTCAGCCTCCCTGAAGATTGATGAAGTCATGAAAACGTGCGTTAGGAGAAGAAGCTAAAGACTAGTAACAGAGCGCCTGCCTTCACATCTTTAAACATTGTTCCAGGAGTCCCGGGCTCATAAGGCAGTGCAGCAGGGCCATCATGCCTTACATTGGAAAGCCACAACCATGGCTTTCCCCCTCCCCCCATAAAGGGGAAGATTTGTGCTATGGAGGGAGTTGTTTCCAGTAACCTGCCAGCAAATTCCAGTGCGAAAAATACAAGTACCAGAATCCTCAGAGCTAATTAACTTGTCACACCTGAAACAGAAATGCAGACCCGCCTGAAAAAACAAAGAAACTCAGCCTCCCTGAAGATTGATGAAGTCATGAAAACGTGCGTTAGGAGGAGAAGCTAAAGACTGGTAACAGAGCGCCTGCCTTCACATCTTTAAACATTGTTCCAGGAGTCCCGGACTCACAAGGCAGTGCAGCAGGGCCATCATGCCTTACATTGGAAAGCCACAACCATGGCTTTCCCCCTCCCCCATCAAGGGGAAGATTTGTGCTATGGAGGGAGTTGTTTCCAGTCACCTGCCAGCAAAATCCAGTGCGAAAAATACAAGTACCAGAATCATCAGAGCTAATTAACTTGTTACACCTCAAACAGAAATGCAGACCCGCCTGAAAAAACAAAGAAACTCAGCCTCCCTGAAGATTGATGAAGTCATGAAAACGTGCGTTAGGAGGAGAAACTAAAGACTGGTAACAGAGCGCCTGCCTTCACATCTTTAAACATTGTTCCAGGAGTCCCGGGATCACAAGGCAGTGCAGCAGGGCCATCATGCCTTACATTGGAAAGCCACAACCATGGTTTTCCCCTCCCCCATCAAGGGGAAGATTTGTGCTACGGAGGGAGTTGTTTCCAGTCACCTGCCAGCAAAATCCAGTGCGAAAGATACAAGTACCAGAATCCTCAGAGCTAATTAACTTGTCACACCTGAAACAGAAATGCAGACCCGCCTGAAAAAACAAAGAAACTCAGCCTCCCTGAAGATTGATGAAGTCATGAAAACGTGCGTTAGGAGGAGAAGCTAAAGACTGGTAACAGAGCGCCTGCCTTCACATCTTTAAACATTGTTCCAGGAGTCCCGGGCTCACAAGGCAGTGCAGCAGGGCCATCATGCCTTACATTGGAAAGCCACAACCTGGCTTTCCCCCTCCCCCCATCAAGGGGAAGATTTGTGCTATGGAGGGAGTTGTTTCCAGTCATCTGCCAGCAAAATCCAGTGCGAAAAATACAAGTACCAGAATCCTCAGAGCTAATTAACTTGTCACACCTGAAACAGAAATGCAGACCCGCCTGAAAAAACAAAGAAACAAAGGAGTTGTTTCCAGTCACCTGCCAGCAAAATCCAGTGCGAAAAATAAAAGTACCAGAATCCTCAGAGCTAATTAACTTGTCACACCTGAAACAGAAATGCAGACCCGCCTGAAAAAAACAAGAAACTCAGCATCCCTGAAGATTGATGAAGTCATGAAAACATGCATTAGGAGGAGAAGCTAAAGACTGGTAACAGAGCGCCTGCCTTCACATCTTTAAACATTGTTCCAGGAGTCCCGGGCTCACAAGGCAGTGCAGCAGGGCCATCATGCCTTACATTGGAAAGCCACAACCTGGCTTTCCCCCTCCCCCCATCAAGGGGAAGATTTGTGCTATGGAGGGAGTTGTTTCCAGTCATCTGCCAGCAAAATCCAGTGCGAAAAATACAAGTACCAGAATCCTCAGAGCTAATTAACTTGTCACACCTGAAACAGAAATGCAGACCCGCCTGAAAAAACAAAGAAACAAAGGAGTTGTTTCCAGTCACCTGCCAGCAAAATCCAGTGCGAAAAATAAAAGTACCAGAATCCTCAGAGCTAATTAACTTGTCACACCTGAAACAGAAATGCAGACCCGCCTGAAAAAAACAAGAAACTCAGCCTCCCTGAAGATTGATGAAGTCATGAAAACATGCATTAGGAGGAGAAGCTAAAGACTGGTAACAGAGCGCCTGCCTTCACATCTTTAAACATTGTTCCAGGAGTCCCGGGCTCACAAGGCAGTGCAGCAGGGCCATCATGCCTTACATTGGAAAGCCACAACCATGGCTTTCCCCCTCCCCCCATCAAAGGGAAGATTTGTGCTATGGAGGGAGTTGTTTCCAGTCACCTGCCAGCAAAATCCAGTGCGAACAATACAAGTACCAGAATCCTCAGAGCTAATTAACTTGTCACACCTAAAACAGAAATGCAGACCCGCCTGAAAAAACAAAGAAACTCAGCCTCCCTGAAGATTGATGAAGTCATGAAAACGTGCGTTAGGAGAAGCTAAAGACTGGTAACAGAGCGCCTGCCTTCACATCTTTAAACATTGTTCCAGGAGTCCGGCCTCACAAGGCAGTGCAGCAGGGCCATCATGCCTTACATTGGAAAGCCACAACCATGGCTTTCCCCCACCCCCCATCAAGCGGAAGATTTGTGCTATGGAGGGAGTTGTTTCCAGTCACCTGCCAGCAAAATCCAGTGTGAAAAATACAAGTACCAGAATCCTCAGAGCTAATTAACTTGTCACACCTGAAACAGAAATGCAGACCCGCCTGAAAAAACAAAGAAACTCAGCCTCCCTGAAGATTGATGAAGTCATGAAAACATGCGTTAGGAGGAGAAGCTAAAGACTGGTAACAGAGCGCCTGCCTTCACATCTTTAAACATTGTTCCAGGAGTCCCGGGCTCACAAGACAGTGCAGCAGGGCCATCATGCCTTACATTGGAAAGCCACAACCATGGCTTTCCCCCACCCCCCATCAAGGGGAAGATTTGTGCTATGGAGGGAGTTGTTTCCAGTCACCTGCCAGCAAAATCCAGTGCGAAAAATACAAGTACCAGAATCCTCAGAGCTAATTAACTTGTCACACCTGAAACAGAAATGCAGACCCGCCTGAAAAAACAAAGAAACTCTGCCTCCCTGAAGATTGATGAAGTCATGAAAACGTGCGTTAGGAGGAGAAGCTAAAGACTGGTAACAGAGCGCCTGCCTTCACATCTTTAAACATTGTTCCAGGAGTCCCGGGCTCACAAGGCAGTGCAGCAGGGCCATCATGCCTTACATTGGAAAGCCACAACCATGGCTTTCCCCCTCCCCCCATCAAGGGGAGGATTTGTGCTATGGAGGGAGTTGTTTCCAGTCACCTGCCAGCAAAATCCAGTGCGAAAAATACAAGTACCAGAATCCTCAGAGCTAATTAACTTGTCACACCTGAAACAGAAATGCAGACCCGCCTGAAAAAACAAAGAAACTCAGCCTCCCTGAAGATTGATGAAGTCATGAAAACATGCGTTAGGAGGAGAAGCTAAAGACTGGTAACAGAGCGCCTGCCTTCACATCTTTAAACATTGTTCCAGGTGTCCCGGGCTCACAAGGCAGTGCAGCAGGGCCATCATGCCTTACATTGGAAAGCCACAACCATGGCTTTCCCCCTCCCCCCATCAAGCGGAAGATTTGTGCTATGGAGGGAGTTGTTTCCAGTCACCTGCCAGCAAAATCCAGTGCGAAAAATACAAGTACCAGAATCCTCAGAGCTAATTAACTTGTCACACCTGAAACAGAAATGCAGACCCGCCTGAAAAAACAAAGAAACTCTGCCTCCCTGAAGATTGATGAAGTCATGAAAACGTGCGTTAGGAGGAGAAGCTAAAGACTGGTAACAGAGCGCCTGCCTTCACATCTTTAAACACGGTATCAGCGTATAGCAAGCAGAGATGGGTCGAGACCTAAATTAGAGGATCCTGTACAGTGGGAAAGAGGCCTATGTTTCATAGTGCCAAAGATTTAAGCATATGGCAAACCTAGGTCGAGGAAAGACCTAGATTTGAGGATTCTGTAAGGGGGAGAGTGGCGTGAGTATCATTCTCAGTATGATTCATCATATAATAAGCGAGAGTGGGCATCCTGTATGGTGGGCTGGCGGCCCAGGTTTTCCCGTGCCGGAGGTCTCCACAGATAGTAGGTATCCGTAAAATCACTGTCATCGATGGTTTGTTGTGATTAGTTTGGGGAAATAGGTTTGTGGGGGGGCACTTATCTCATTGTTAGTAGTCACTCATGTGGACTGGTGGGCTGGGTCGCAGTGAGTAAGATGCGAGCATAGCCACATAGTTAACATCCGCGTTAGAGACAGGATTAGGGAGGTATTAGTGCCCCACATACATCTGTTTCACAACCATTCCCTTGAGAAGACAGTGTGTCCGATATTACCATTAGCAAAATTCGACACTCTAGATATGTCGAAGTACTGACAAAAGATGACTAAGGCCCTCGTTACACGGATGGCGGTGAACCATGGCGCTATTAGCACCATGGTTCAAGCCGGTAAAATACCGGCACCGCCTTGGTGGAAAGGGGAATTACCGCCCTATTCCAAGGTTGGCGGGGCAGTAATTCCCCCTTCCACCATTGCCCTTCCCCATTCCCATTTTTGCCCCATAGGGTTCTATGGGAATGGGGAAGGTGCTAATTATGGTACCGCAAATTGCGGTACCGTAATTAGCTCCCTGGTCCCTTTGCGGGTTGGTTTTTAATGCCTGCAAAAAGCAGGCGTTAAATTCCCCAACCCGCAAAGGGACCTCGTAGTAAGGCGGTAAGGATTTACCGATACTGGTAAAATACCGGTACCGGTAAACCCTTACCGCCATCCATGTAATGAGGCCCTAATTGTGTTAAAGTTTCTGGTTGTAAGGAACATAAGCAAAAGCGACATACACCATTATAGCTACCTTCTAGGTTAATATGCCAGTGTTTGGCTTTTTCATTGGTGGCAAATTGATTGAGTTTAAATCAAAAATATGTATCTCATGCTTTCTTGCAGGGGAAGCAAATTAAGTAGGGCATTTGAGTAGTTCTTTTGGTTATAAAGAGAGCGCTTTCTCTAAAGCTAGATTTTAGTACTTAGAGTTTCAATGGTATGATAGTATGACAGCAATCAGATTCATACATTTTTTTTTACGTAATCAGGCCTTTTGACAATATCATTAATATTACAATCAATTGTTTTTAATAGATTTTTAATTTTGTCATCATATGTAGAAATTGAAGCCGGAAAGGCTTCTTTAATCATAGAAGAAAGTTCTTCATACAGGGAGTTGGGAGGGGGGACAGTTAATTTTCGAGTAATTGGTCAAGAGTCTCCAATTGTATCTAGCGGAAAGAGAAGAAATCCCTAGTTCATGACGCAAGATTGCATTAGGCAATGAATTAGCTAATCTTAGGGTTTCCTTCCAAATACGCCCCTGTAATTGGTCAAGGATTTTTTTCAATGTTGGCAAGACATATATCTAGCCCGTAAAGAATAATGGCTTCTACCTTTAAAATGTAGAAGTCAATTAACAGGATCATAGAGAATATACAATATTTTCTGTAGATCACCTTCATCTGTGATAGCAGAGAATTAGCTTTTTGGTTCAAAGTGAGCCTCCTCAGAGTGATAAATGTCGTATCAGCTAGATCATATCCCAGATATGTAAGTGAAATGGCATGTTTAATTTGCAGTCCATCTATGGACCAGCTAAATGGTCATCTTTTTTTTCTGTTATTAAAAATAATAATTTGTGACTTACTGGCATTACAATGCAGATTTATCTCCATGGCATACTTTGAAAAGAGTTGTAATTTGGCCTGAAGCCCAAAGGGCATTCTATCAAAAAAGAACAGGTCATCTGCGAATGCTAACCAATGGAGGTGAAGTATACCAAGTCTAACTGGAAAACTGACATCATCGATAGATTAGCCATATCACACAGACACAGGTTAAACAAAGTGGAGGCTAACTTGCAACCTTGCTTAACTCCCACAAAAGTGGGAATGGGCTTGGTAGTCATGCCATTTTTGGTAACTCTCACCGTATAGCTTGTGTTTGAGTACAGCATGGATAATAGCAGAATTAGCTGAAGTGGAAAGCCAATTTAAGTCATTTTATCCCATATGAGAACACGAATTACACAGTCAGATGACGCCGACACGTCTAGGGATGCCATGTATACCGGGCCACTGTTGGATTGTTTTTTTTTTTCTTTCAAGTGTGTGTCACAGGATAGTGGCATTTAGAGCAGTCCCCATATGTTTTCAGAACCCAACTTGGAACTGCGATAGAGTGGCGTGTTGCTTGATATAACTTTCAAATTCTCTCAGAATCAGGATAGAAAAAACCTTCGGCAAAACATCCAAGAGGGCAATGGGTCGAACATTTTCAGGGTCAGATGGGTTCCCTTTTTTTAAAATCGAAACGATAATAGACACAAGCCAAGACTTTGGTAGCTGGTTGCTGTTATATATATTGTTTAATTTGATTTTTAATATGGAAGCCCACAAACGGGGGTCATGTTTTAGAACAAACGCAGGGATGCCATAAACACCAGGAGCTTTGGAGGAGTTTTATTTGGAAATAGCCCACTCTACATCATCCACAGACCATGGAAAGTCACCCTGAATGAGCCTATTGCAGTTTTTAAATATCGCTTTGGTGAAAATGGCCGGTATTTCACATTTTTCTGTGCAATAGACAGTCTGCGATATGTAATGACTGTTTGATAGATATACTCATATTTCTGTACGAGTAACAGATCTGTTTCTGTTTTTTAAAGTAAGAGTCAATCGGTAACCTGAGCAATTTCAAATCCCTCAATTGTTTATTTTTCTGGCCTTTTAGAAGCCATACCTCTCTATTAAAGGAGTGAGTATGTGATTTGTTTGTATTAGTATGATTTAAAAACAACTTGCCAAGCAAACGTTGGATTGTGGAATTGTTTCTATCCTCCATTTGTTGAGTATCAAGTCCACAGTCCAACACACCAGTACCCGAGATTACCTCCTTAGAGACCAAGGTAGTCAGCCGATGGCACAACTGTGAATTCCACTGAACAGAATGACCAAGGCGATCAATCGATTATAAGCTGAAACCCCCTCCTATTCCAACGGCAGAGAGCGGCATGTACCATTGTTGTAACGTACGTCAAGTGATGCTCCCAGTGCTTTGATGAGCACCACAAGTTCTGCCCCCTGTGCAGAATAATGTTTGGGAAACCTTTTCATGACCAATGTCTTATATTCCCCTTTCTCAAGTCGTACCACTGCTGGCCCTGTCCATCTCTGCCCATCTTCCTGACCAATTGTGGATGACCCATCAATGGAAAGTACCTCACCTTCTGTCAAAGCACAATCCCTTGCTTTAGGAGTGTCATCCTCCTCCCCCTCATATGTTGCACAGTCATGCGCCATCAGGTCCTCTGTAGTAGGCATGTTTGTTAAAAAGGTGTCAGGATTCACTGTCTTACACCTAACCACATGAATATGGGGTTTAGAGATGATAATCTCATATGCCCATGACATATGGATAGTCAGGGTAGATATTGACTTTTCTAGAATGCTACACAATTAATGTTCCACATACAACGTCACTGAACACCCCATTACGACCATAGAACTTTTCTCTATAGCAAAGGCAGCAGCTGCTAATGCTTGTTCACCGGATCCAGAGTGCCAGTATAATAGGCCTATGGTTTGTGGCCCATAGTGCTCTTTTGCGTCAAAATTGCTGTCATAAACTGACCATCAAAATGCAAAAGCAAATTGAATTGCTGTATGTAATCTGAGGTGGTCAGTACAGGTGCAAAACTAATGACTTCTTTTAAGTCATCAAACTGTTTGATCATTTTTGTTGTTCACGGTAAATTGTGATCCTTTGTTTTCTGTGTTTCCCCAGGTTTCTGCAAAAGTGGCATTGTGTATATTGCGTAATCTAGAATCCAAGCCCTGCAGTAGTTAAACAGGCCCAGAACCTCTGCATCTCCTTAACTGAGGTGGGTCTAGGGGTGGCCCTTACTGACCCTGCCCTGTCGGGTAGTATCCTCTATTCGCCAATATGAACTGCCCAAATAGATTACTTCCTGCTGTCAATTTTTGATTTAGCTTTGTCAGCCTTGTACCCCTTACAGGCCAGCAATTGTAGGAGTGTAATTGTTACGCTCAACTGGTTCCCGCAGGGGTGTCGAGCGGAACTGGACAGCCACGGTCTCCACCAATGTGATGCGTAGTGCAGAGATGACTGACTGGACTGGCCCACCTAGCTTCGTCTGCTTGACCTGTAGAAGTAGTCTCCTAAAGGCGGAGAAAGGGAATAAGCCACCCATGGATTTGAGTAATAGCCCCTCACTGTGTCTCCATTTATCACCTCTGATATTCCCGTTCACAAAGCTCATCTTATAGTTTTGAATGATGAGCTCGCCATCCTGCGAGGAACGCAGGTGCGCGTTGATGGCCAGTTACTTCACTGGCTTGAGGATATTGGAAGAGTTCTAGACAAATCTTGGCTCCAAACCGCCTGGCAAAGGACTGTAAGTATATAGTTCTTAAGAGTTCAAAAATGTCTGAATAATCAATCTTGTCCAATTCCTTTGTTTATCTTGCAGCTTAGACCCAAAAGAAGATTGTCTTGTGGTAGCTGAAAGCGTTCAGGTAAGAGTCTGTTTTATCCCACACTGTCCGTTAAATGATGCCAAGGTTTAACTCGCTGCTTTCTCTTTTCTTACAGGTGCAGCCTAAGAAGATTTGGCGTGCTGGTGAATAATACCTCCAGCGGTACAATCAGGTAAGTATATGGTGGCAAGAGATTGTTCTTGTTTGTTCCCTCGGCTCACCTTGTTGTTTTCTTGTCCCCCTTAGGTGCTGGAATGCGGCAACATAATAATGGAGACAGTGCCGGATCGTAGAGATGCTGCGAGGAACGGTGAGTATGGTGCAGCGCTGCTGCTGGCGATGCAACGTGTTTAAAATAGTCTGTTTCTGGTTCAAAGGTGCGATGAATCTGGAATCCGGTGAGAAACCCAATAATGTTCTTGTTCTAACCTATCTTCTTCTTTCCCCTCTTTCTAGGCACTCTGGGCTCGAGGCGGGCGTGGCAAGAAGCTGGACGCTAACTGCAGGCACGGTGAGCGTTACGCTGCAGGATGCAGAATAACGCGAAGCGTGTGCTGCTCTTCGGGCATGGTTTAAATAGCCTCCAAAGTAGTCCCGGGTAAGTATTCCTCCACCACCACCCCCGAGTAACAAAATAGTCCCTAGGTAAAGTATTCCCTTCCAAACCTCACATGGGCTTGGATCTCTTGCAGCATGGTCTGCATCAGGTAAGTTTTAACATATGAGCCTGGCACCTATGGCGCCAGGACTGATGCCCCATATGAGTCTGGCGCCATAGACGCCAAGATTGTACCCATATAGCCCCTAACGGGGGTTGCTGGGTTTTCTCTGGGTAACATGATGCCTGTTTCCGGGGTTGATAGACTTGGTCTGGATGCCCGGGGGGTAGGCATCATGACAGTAATGGAGTCCCTTCGGCACTGTTGTTCACTGTCACTGCACACTAGCAGATCGTCCATGTACTGGATAATTGTGCTAAGCACCTGAATATTCCCCAGATTGGCATGCAGTATTCTGTTAAATATGCTCAGGTGTTCACAGTATCCCTGAGACAGTCTAGTGTGTTTGAACCTCATCTGGCCCTACGTAAATGCTGTGAGGTAGCTCGACTCTGGATGAAAGTTAATGTAGAGGAATGATATGATATGATATGATATGGCATTCATAACGCACCTATACACAAGTGTTTCAAGGCGTGATGAGGCAAGGTAGGAATAGGGGGAAGACAGACAAAGATCCTACTTGGCCAGGTGTCATTCAGATCGTGCAAGTGCATGGGAAAGGGAAGGCGGGGAGTGTACAGTGCAGAATATGGAATAAAAGAATAAATAACAATAGCAAAAGTGCAGTCATCAGGTGGCAAGTGTAAGTACAGACAACATGTATCAAGTGCTAGAGGTGGGACTGAAGGGATACAAAAACAGTGCACAAGTTGCCAGAAATGCAGTGCAGGTGTGCGACTGGCTGGGGAGGGGATCTGGGCCCAAGATCAGAGGGTGACCAGGTAACCAGTGCAGGTTAGGTTTCAACCAGGAAGTCAGCAGGGGAGAGGAGGAGAAAAAGCTGAAGTGAAGAGAAAGGTTGTGAGGTGCTTCCGGAACTGGAGATGGTTCTCCTCAAGTTTCATGAAGGCAGGGAGGCTGTTCCAGATGGAGGCCCCAGCCGAAGAAAGAGATCTACCAACAACTCATTGCTTGGAGAAGCGACTGACCCTGAGGGAGTTGGAAGCGGATGAGTGAAGAGCTTGAGACGGAAGATATTTAGGAAGAGAGGGTTGAAGGTATTGCAGCCCCAGGCCTTAGAAGGCCTTGTGGACAATGCAGAGGGTTTTGAACTTAATCCTTGGAGCCACAAGGAGCCAGTGCAGCGATTTCAGTCCTGGAGAGATACAATCCCTGGGCTTGAGGCCAAGGACAATTCTTGCAGTCCGGTTCTGGATGAGTTGCAGAGGGCAGAGAGTAGAAGCAGGCAGATTTAGAAAGAGTCTGCTGCAATAGTCTAGCCTAGAGGGAACCAGAGCTCTTGAGACAGTGAGATTCTGGGGGAAGGAGTGTAAGGGAAGAATACCTCTGAGGAGGTGCAGCTGATAGTGTGACTTCTTAGAGATGTCAGAGATGTGAGGAGAGAAGGAGCGTATGGAGTCGAAGATGATCTTGAGGTTTTTAGCCTCAGAGGTGGGAGCAGGAAGAGGGCCAAGAGGCCAGGAGAGAGTGACAGGAAAGGAGGGAGCGGGAGTGTCGATGAGGCGAACCTCAGTATTACTGGCATTAAGGCAGATATCATTGGCGGCACAGTATTCCTGGATGGCGGACAGGAAGTCAGAGATGAGAGAGGGAGAAGAGGTGTCTGAGGGTCACCAGAAAATGAGCTGAGTCATCCGCATAGCACTGGAAGTTAGGACAGAGTGCGGCAATGCGGTGGGCAAGAAGTGCCAGGTATTGGTTGAAAAGCCATTGAGAGAGGTTAGACCCCTGGGGAACAACACAGGTAGAAATAGAGATACAGGAGAGGAAGGACCCAAGTTGAACCTGGGAGGGTCGATCAGAGAGGAAAGAAGTCAGCCACTCCAGGGCCCGACCGGTGATACCCAGGTTGGCATGGTTGATCGTGCCTAAGGCAGAACTGAGATCAAGGAAGATGAGGACACAGGGGTGTTGAAATCAAATTTGGAGAGCAGGTCTTCACGGATGTTCAGGAGAGCAGTTTCTGTGCTTCTCGCAGCTCTGAAGCCAGACTGATGATCATGGAGACAGCCAACAGATTCAGTGTAGAGACTGAGCTGGGAGATGGCCAGTTTTTCCAAGAGTTTGCCCAGGAAAGGAGTGATGGTGAATGGGCGATAGTTAGCTGAGCAGGGAGGGTCTTGCATTCTTGAAATCCACTACAGTGAAATATGTGGCTTCTTTGGGGATGCTACATAAAATTGGCGCAGGATTCAGAACTACTGAAAATTTCTGTACTACATCATTCCTGGATCATTCTCCAATTGCCCCCCATTGATTTTTTAACAGGATATATTGCCGTGCTAAATGGGAACATGTGGCTCGATAAACCCCTTATCCATTAGGGCCTGTATTGTTTTCCTAATGTCATCCTCCGCTCCTCTTGACAGTGAATATTGTCTTACCCTGGGCAGTACCGAACCTGACTTCAGGGTTATACGCACAGGTGTTACATCTTTCAATAACCCTACATCATTTAGATTTGTAGGCCACAACTGCGGGGGCACATGCTGTAAACCTTCATTAAAAAATAGAACACCACACTCTTCGATACTGTATCATTATATCACATGGAAGGCACATTTCCAGTAATATTTCACCCTTTGTCATTATTCTCAAACAGCTCATGATCCGTCACCTCCTTTAACTGTACTGTTGGGTCTACACAGAGCACTGTGCGGCACCCATGCCTGTCCCTATCCATTCCTAACAGGACAATCCTTCTGTCCAGAACCACAACCCCTGCAGTTCCACAAATAATATTGTTCCTGCCACCGCCTCAGGTGACACAGCTGGTCGAAAAATAAGATCAGTCGGTACCCGCCAGCATTGCTTGGCAAACTTGGGCACCACTTTCACAAGAACCGTAATACCATAGATAAACATGTCCAGGTCAAAAGGAATCCCGCCGACTATCACCTCCTTGGTCATTGTGTGTATTATAAACATTTCCCTTACAGCACACATCCCAGGCGTGGAACAGACTACTCCATAATGAAGGATAAAGTCACGTTTAACTTACTGAGCATGTCCCGCCCCATTGAATTAACAGGAGAAGTCTCGGAATACAGTAAGCGTGCCCATACTACCTTCCCTCCCACCTTTACATCCAATTTCTCAGTGTATGGAACCTTGGATATAGCCCCAGAGAATCCCTGTGCATATTTTCCTGGTAGTGGAAGGTTTCCTTCCATGGTACATGATTTAGTTGCACCAGAGCCCACCATGAATATGAATTGCTTATTTCATATCTCCACCACCACTAACGGATCCTCCTTAGGGTGGGTAATCATCAACAAGACCGGACACGCGAGTGCTCTCTGTGGGCTGTCCTCATAAGGATATGTGGTCGTTCCAGAGAACGGAAATGAGCTACCTCCTACCATTGTTGCTCCCCCAAAGGGAGTGGCAGCCCCACCTGGCACCCTATCTATCAGGGCAACACTGTCCTGCTGTTGCTGCAGTGGGTGCCATGCGTGTATGTCCGTTGCTTAGTGTTGCTGACTATAAGTTTGGCATTGCCCCCATTGGTACTCCTGGTTCTGGGACCCTTGACACTGTTGCTGGTACCCTAATCTTTGAGGTCCTTGGGGCCGGACGCACTGATGGTAACAGATCTTGAATGGGTTACGAGACGTATTAAGAATCGACTATTGAATTTCCGATGTGGACTCTCTTACACTAGTACTTGAGGGCATGACTGTCAGAAGCACGATACGTGTGCAGTGAGATATGCTTTTTAAGCACAACTGAAGTGTGACAGTCATCTATTGATTAGATGCTCCCCCGTTACCTAATTCAAGACTAACTTTGAAATCTGGTGAATTTATGTGACAGGTTTGGAAAAAGGATTTGGACTCGGCTCCAGACTGTCTAAACACCTACGGGTTTAAGAGGTTCCAACACTGTGGAAATTTAATACGTGTTGACAGGGCACTAATGGCCCCCTGAAGAAGTTCATGATTACAAGTTTAATGAGTTTTATGAACAAAACATGTTGGGTTTAGTGTGGTACCACAAATATTATTGGTATCAAATAATAGCATATTGAGTTGATGTGTTAACCCCGGTAGCTGGAAGAAGGCTAGATCCAACTTAGATTGAATCACTAACAGTGACTTGGGAATAATTCCTGAAGTAACGATTCCCAGATGCTCCAAACCATTGTGTTGCTTTGCACATAGTTTTCGACCTGTCTTTTTGGAAACATTGCACATAGATTTGTATAGGCAGGCTGTTGTTTAGGGTGTTTCAGGGTACATCTTTGTAGGTATTGTTTTAACTTTTTTTGTACTGTCGTGTTTTAGAGATGCACGCTAGGTTTTACACATGTTTTATTCTGATGTATGTGTTTTGATATATATGAATGAATGTGATATTATAAATTGATTATTATCATGCTTGAAACTTGACTTGGTACCTATTTGGTCCAAAGACTAAGTTATTTAGTAAGTAGGCAGAAGTTTGAGGTAAGTCACAGTTGGATTCCTTGGTCTTTTTATTGTCTATAGTGTATTGGTTGGAGTAGAATCCAGATGTCGTTAAATCACTCCATTTGTCTCTGGTTGTATGATTCCATACTTATACCCCACCGCGTACCTGCTCCTGCATTCTCTTGCGAAATGCCCCCACCTTAAACAATTCCAACACATTGAGATTGTCCAAACCCACCTCCCATGGGTCCAAACCCTCCTCCTCTTGAAATCCCCCTTTCCCTCGCTGCAGTTGTTAACAATGCGGGCCAGGATGTTGTTGCCCCACCCCCACTGTCCTTGTGCTCCTTCTGCCCAAAGTTCCGCAATAGTGGCACTCTCAACTTGCTGGGTACTCTCAGTTCCTTCCACTTGTACTAATGTCAGCACAGGCACCTGAACCGCTACCTTTGCCAATTTATTCACCACCAATTTCGCTTCATCCCCATGATGCCTTTGCACTGTTTCCCTCTCTCGCTCCTTAATCCTTTTACAATGATGCACTATTATACTCATTATTATCTGACTTCCCTTTGCCTCAATAAGCACAATCTCATCCAGTGCTGATCACATGTCCCTCCAATCTCTACTCTCTATTTCTCTTACATTGTAGGACTACATCTAGCTGGGTCCTCATCATCCCCCTTTACTGCATTAAAGACTGCAAATCGGGAGAATTTGGGATGACCCTTCCTAGTGCATCCCATCCCATTGCCCTAACTCCATTAAATGATGCTCCATCATGTGCTCCATCCCCCAGGGTTACTCTCGGGTATCCAGCCTTAACCCAAACCTCCCCAACCTTGAACCCCAATTACACCGACCAATAGGCTGTTAAGATCCCCTATTGCTATGGGCACTCCTACAGTTTGTTTTCCAACTCATATATCCACTGTGAGCTGTGGGGGGGCCTTAATTAAATTATTCTTATATATTTGGGGCCAGGACACATACTCTGTCCTCCCTTCCCACTTATGTATTAGAGGTATTTGCATCTTTGCTCTACTTCCTACACCCTTCTTCACAACTCTTCTTCTCTTTACTAACAACATTGTGCCAGCCCTGTTCCTCAACCTGGCTCCTGCCCATATACCTTCTGCTTGGGGGGTATTTTCAGCCACCTCTTCACCCCTCCCTTCTTCTTCATTCAGATCGTCTATGAATGTGCCAGGATCCCCCCTCTTCCACATTTTCTCCCAACACTGTATTCTCCTCTCTCAAAATAACCCACCGACCCGGGTGTCTTGCTTTCTGAACACCTCCAAGTCTTATACCTTCAGCATCCATCTTGAGCAATATTTCACATGATTTCCACTCTCCTGATCCCTCTCTCAATGCACTTATATCCCTTCCTGTTCCTGGGGAAGTCTGTAATATTTTCAGTTCCGCTAGTAAATCTGTTAACCTATCCTCAAACTCCCTAGACCTGTAACCAGCTGATTCTGGTACTTTGGGCAGATGGGTATACAGAGGTGGGGGAGCGGTAGTTTGTAATTTTACTGATGCTGTGGGAGACCCTACAACAGCTGAAGGGGTCCCTATCACAGTGGGTACATAACTTGGATTAGTATATCCTTCTGTGGGTTATGTTGTCATAGGATATAATCCCCTAACCCTCACTGGCGGCTTGCCTTCTCCTTCTCCCTTGCTGTACTTCCCATATTTCTGTCTCTGCGCCTCCACCCTATTCTCTTGATTGTGTGTGTCTTCAACCATACGCCAAAGATTGCGAATCTCTATTCTCTTCTGTAGCTGCTTCCCCTTATATTTTGCTACTAGAAATGTGGATATGTGTTCCAAAATGCTCTTGTTGTGTGAGCTCAGCCCTGGAAGAAATGTCTACTTCAAAGACAAGGAGTACCCCAGACAGCAAGAAGACTCTGGGCTGAGGACCCAATCAGACTTTAATCCCACAGACAATTAGATGCCTCCATCCATCATGACATTTGAAAAATGCATCAAACAGGAGATGAAAAAAACTGCAAGGAAGCCTGCAACCCTTAAAGCATAATCTCACTACAGGAGAAAGGAAAGCTTTAAAATCCTTGGCAGAAAACGAATCTCTGGTGATAGAAACTGCAGCTAAGGGAGGAGGCATCATGGTCCAGAACAGTGAGAAATATAAAGAAATTGTCATGGCCCTACTCAATGAGGAAAGCAATTACAAAAAACTCAAAAAAGATCCCTCAGTCGAAATAAAAAAAGAAAATAAAGGAGATGACGAGTTTCGCCTTGGAACACAGCTGGATCTCTGACAAGGAGGAGGCCTTCCTCAACACTTCGGAAGGCAGGACACCTGCGTTCGATGCTCTCCCAAAACTACACAAAAACGCTACCACCCCCCCAGGCAGACCCATCATCTCTGGATGTGGTTCCATCCTAGAACCAATTGGTAAATTTGCTGACCATTTCCTTAGCCCACTCTCTCAACAAACCCCAACCTACACCACGGCTACAATTACCAAATTTGAACATCAACCTTTTCAACAAAGAGGAAGACCAACTGGTTACAATGGACAAAAAAAGCTTGTACATGCGTATCCCTCAGTACGCTGCAGTTGAATGCATTAGACATCATCTGACACACCACATGACCCAGAAGAGGGTCCCTACTAATTTCATAGTGGAGCTGTTGGACCTATCCCTCATTAATAATTTCTTTTAATTCAACAACATTTTTTACCTCCACATCTGTGGAAAAGCCTTGGGGGCAGTATTTGATCCATGCATAGCTATTATTTTTATGGCTGAATATGAATATAGCCACATGCTGAGTATCTCTAACCCCTTCCTTGACAACATTGTACTATGGCATCGATATATAGATTACATCATCTTCATCTGGAAATCAGAGAATGACATCCTAGAGGAATTTTTCAATTGGATCAATTCACAAATGGAGGAGATCAAATTCACCATGTGCAACAGCAACCAAGGGATTAATTTCCTTGATCTCACCATAAAACCCAGAAACAACATGCTGGAGTGCTCCATTTTCAAGAAAGAAACACACAGGAATGCTGTCCTACACAACAGTAGCCATCACTCCAAAAACCTGCATGACAACCTTCCATACGGGCATTTTTTAAGGCTCTGTAGAAACTGCACAGAGATGGAGGAATTCAAGACCCATGCCACGCCACTGCAGAACAAATTCGTAGCCAGAGGATACCCCAAGAAATTGCTGAAAAATACCAAGAAAAAGGCATGTTTCACGCCCAGAGAAATACTACTCTTACCCAGACAACAGAATACAGATAATGACAATATCATGACATGTGTATCCACATTTGGACCCACTACTACTAATCTCAAAGGCGTGCCTACTGTCAGAGCCCATACCCAGAATGGCACTTAAGAGATCCAAGAACCTTAAGTACTTACTCACCCACGCTAGAACTAGCAAGAAAATCACAAGATCTTCAATATGGAACATGAGGGAGTTTTGAGGTCACCACCCCTGTGGTAATTGTTCTGTATGTAAACTGACCAAGAAAATGTAGTCTTTCACCATAGACACCAAAGAATGGCAACTGAGACATTTTTACATTTGCCTAATGTAATTTACATCATTGAGTGTCCCTATGGCCTCCGCTATGTGGGCCAAGCGACTAGGCCCATCAACAAGAGGATCGGAGAACACAGGTCAAAAATTTGGTGTAAAACACACACAGCACCTCTAGTGTCACATTTTCTTGAATTTCAGCATGGCCTTGACAAGCTACTCTGGTGGGTGGCAGATATAGTGCTTAACACTACCAACGCCACCAGCGCCCTGAACTTTAAAGAATCCTGGTGGATCTTCAAGCTTAAATCCACTACCACTGGGCTCAATGAGATCCTACCATCTGCCTTGTATTCCTGATAGGGTCCAACCTTTCCCTAGGCTCTTCGGGACCCCAGGCCACCCTAGTGGGGCCCCAAGTGTCCTTATTCACCAGCTCGCACATTCCAGCAGGCAGGTCCTCCTCCCCACATCAGTGCAATTAGAGTTGCCCTCTAAGGGTCTCCACTTCTGACTGGATACAGCCTTTCCCCAGACAGCCCAGGACTTTAGGCTACCCTCAATTAGCCTCCCCACACTGGCTACCCTCCATATAGCTTTTCCATACTGGCCCATCCTTGGCACATCAGCCGCTTATACTACAATGCTGGCCCGCCCCTCCCCACCATTGTTATCAGTGTTGCCCCTCTGGGTCTTCTTTCCTGACTGGGTGTAGCCTTTCCCTGACACTCCCAGTCTCTAGGCTACCCTCCAGTATACACTCCTGTCCTTACCCCCCAGCACATAGACATATGTATAGTCTCTGAGGGTGCATCCCCCCTCCCGTGGCTCCCTTCTCTTACACTCTGTACCATTCCTTTGTCCAATTTCATGGACCCGACACTCTTTGCCATTATCCAGCCACTGCCTGTTTTGCCTTACCACAATGGCCCATTCATTGTACAGTTCAGAGTGGTCACGTCCCCATGTACTTCGATTGCCCAATGTTACCGCTTTGACATCCACGACTGCCCAGCTCTGGTTCGCCCGTGCTGGCCAGTTCCCATCATTACGGATGCCCGGTACCGCGCATGCATGTTCCATTGTTCACTACTTGCTGACACATGTGCAGCTATGAGAACCACACAGCTCTCTCGTAGTGTGTTCTCACAGTGGCCGTAATCTTCAAGCCGTCCATACCCGGCGCCAGAAGTCCTCAAATGTGCTCAGGTCAGTCTCTTTATTGGGGTTAGGGCCCTCCTTTGCTCTGTAATGCCCTGGCTACATTTTATGCAACACATCTTCTCTCTTCATTTTTCCTCACAGGAGCGCGCTGTATTCTGCCACCACTTGGCACCCTCTCATTCTCCCGAATCAGCCTCACACATGCCTGATACTTCAACACATTGAAGGTAATATCGGAGCTGGGATTCTGCCTCCAGTCTTGTCCTGTTTTTCACATATCCGGCCAAGGCTCCTGATGCCTCTCTTTCTGTTCATCCCACCCTCCAGCTGCCTATTCCATTTTTTGGACACTATGTTCTCAGTACATTTACGTCTCAGTACCTCTCCTCCCTACACAGGAGGACCCACGTACAAGGATATGTGTTTTTAAGGTTAGTGCACCGCAGGACATGTGTAAACCTACCCACTCATTTTTGTATATATTTGTGTTTGTATATGTCAATGCTGTTAGCCCCATTACTCATCCTATCCCATTTTACTAATATACTTCCACATTTATATGTCCCACTTTTGAGAGAGACCTGTCCATAGAAGAAGGCTTCCATCACCCTAGCCGAAACGTCTTTGGACCACACACCCAAGTGCCCTGATTGTCCAGTACTCAAACTACTACCTTTTGATTTACTATCCTGACATCGACCTACCTATGGGTCACCCTTCTGCCTGGCAATGGTAGACCTCTCCAAGGTCTCTACCAATATGTGTTACATTACATACACCTCCTGGGACTACAAATTCAAATGTAACTGAACTGTATTTACAGGGCTCAAGTTTGGTTTTTTAAAAACCCTGTTTTTTTTTTGTCTTCATGCATTATTTATGCTGTTTATATCACTATGTCAATGTACTTTTAAGTGACACAGATAATAGTGTTCGTACTCTACAATTGCTGTATTTGCACTGTCACTTCTGGACCCTAAAAAGTCCCTTTTGTGTTCTTAATTCATGTGTCTTAAAACTTTTCTTATTGGGCCACAGTGAATTATTTAACTGTGGCCCGACTTAAGGAAAGTTAATGAATATTTGAAAATGAGTGATGCAGTTTAAATAAGTAGTGGCTGTTGTACAATGGTCTGTTTTGGCCAGCAGTGAAACAAAGAGGCTTCTTGTTTCAGCTATACTAATGCTTTCACAAAATAGGTGCAACCTTTGAGATGTGTTGACAGGATTCCCCCACAGTTTATACTGCCACTGGGCAGGGCATCGCCCCTCCTCCTGTCTCCGTAATCCACTGCCTATGATATTTCTCCACCCTGTCACGATACAGTGGCAGGGCCTTGTACATGTGCTCTATTGGTGACCCTCCCCCCATGCTATTTTCGTTTATTTCTTAATAACCCTGCAAAACCTCTCTAATGCTCCACACATGCAGCTGCTTGCTTGTACACACAAACACAAGAAAATCCACCCCTGCTCTTCTCTATCACCCTTACCGGTGCACACACACCACTCCACAAGATCACCCAACACCACACTGCACCGCAATGCATACAATTACTGCACATTCTAGGGCCTGTTCCGTACCCACAAAGCAAAAACAGAAATAATTAGAACACGCTGAACTAACAACCACTACTTGTTCCAGGCCTACTACTTATATGAGACCACTACCCGCATTTTTATATTTCTCATTTAAGTGATATAATATCCTGTGGTACCACCTTCCCTCCTCTTCCGAGGAGGGGCTCCCTGCCTTACCTTTGCCTTACCTTATAATTCCTTACCTTACAATACTTTACCGAAACACTCAATTCATAGTACACATTTTAACAACAAATAACTCTACCCTCATCCACGTTACGTCGATGACCTCGCTCTCCAAGAACTCACCCATTTCACACGTCCCCATGCATGTCCCCTACTTGTTATCGCTTAAAATAATCTACTCACATGTGTGTGCTAACCTGAACTTCTCCATCATAGGGTTCCAACACCGGTCTGCACTTTCCTCGGTGCTGCGCCGCGCTTAAAAGAGCAGAGAGGACTTTTCTTAAAATGGCTCCTGCTAAACCACTCGGAACACATGTTTTGTCAGGGCTGGTGGCTGTAGATGTGTGCAGCCCCTTCTGTATAAGCACTATGGAAGCTTCTGCAAGTACCCAAGGTGCTGGGATCACATTGGGGTCTCCAATTCAAGGCACACCCCTGAATGCTCACACCAGAGAAAATACAACCTGCTAGGGTAGAAAGGCCCAAGTCAGTCTTGTAAGGATAACACATTTAATCTCACACACAGATGAGAGTAACAGCAAGGAACTCTGCTGCAGATAACATTCTGCTGAAAAGTAGTACAAGCAGAAATTTCTAAAGCAAAACATTGTCATAAGTGATTAAATATATCTAGTAGAACCTGCACAGCTGAGTGGATGGACCCTATAGAGGTGCTGCCATTATGGATGTGGGATGGCAGTTTATTGGTCCCAGCCCAGTCCGTCAGTCTTCCATCACATGTGAGCTGTGGGGCTCATCTTCTTCTCACTCCGAAGGTCAGAAAACAAATTAATTATACTCCTACTATACCGTTTCTTATCACTCATACTGTGCACTTGGCAGGCCTTAAGACGGACACGCAAAAGGTTCCAGGGCACTCTTACCTCCACAAACACACATTTCACTCACTCCCTCTCTGTGCTGTTCAGCCCCAAAGTGTCTGTTCTCGTTTTGAACTATTGTTTATCCCTACCAGCACCTCAGAATAAAAATCACAGAATTCTCGCTTCAACGATACACCCTGTCCATGCTCCTTGAACATTTCAGGACTTGATACTTTGGGGTTGGTGGTCAAAGGGCACCTGCTGTCATGGAATTCGGGGATCTTAGGGTTCAGTCAGTTATATGAGCCATAACTCGTGGTCACTCGGGAATGGGCCAGGTCATACTTTGGTCAAAGTGAGATAACATGCACACCAGATGCCGGCCTCTGATCGCAAACCTTGTAGGGCACATTCTTCTTGGGTGAAAGACACATCTTTGCAACATGTAGAACTCCTTGTTCCCCACAGATGACCATGACCTCAGGTGAAGTTCCAGTAACTTCTTTATTTAGTTCCAGTACATTATGATGGTCATATAATGTCAGGTACATCTGGGTTCAGGGCAACATACACCTGCATCCTCCCAGGTAGGCTTACATCTCCCAACTGACTCACATAGAACCCCAGTCACACATAAACATTCTAACCCTTAACACTCCATTGTCAATCAATACACTGACCAAAGGTTCCATTAGGATGCAGGATAATACCAAATCCCTACATATCTCCCTTCCTTAGGGACATAAAAACACAAGTAGATAACTTAACCATAATGGCTAATAACAACACGCACACAAACAACCCCACGTTCAATGCACTTGCCTCATCACTCCTAACTGAGAACATTCTGCTAGTCTCATTACATATTCCAAAAATAGTCCACACAGCCGTGGGACACAATTACAATCAATGCCCCTTCCTCTTTCTACCAAGTGAGGAAAAGGCACCCAACTGCTCAAACATCCTTACTAAAACTTTTACAAATAGAGGCACCCATACCTCTCTTCCTAAACTTGACTTCATCGTCCCACAAAAGAACACACACACATCTCCCTCACACCCAACAATGCAAACCGGTATGTACCTAAATACACACCACCTCCAACTAGACTGAGTATCCCAGATACCCGGGTAACTACTTCACTTCTTGTGACACCATTACCCCTAAATTGCCCATGTTGAAAGTATTCCTAAATACAATACAGCTCCTATTAGGGAAACCACACTTCATTCACACCAGCATCATACCAACATCAATGACTCTACTATAGTCTTTGCTGTATCATCATGAAACTCTGAATGGTTTCTAAACCAAACAACCAAACAAAAAACTTTGTTTGACACTTAGCACTCTAAACCTTAGCATTAAATAAGGTTTTAATACATCTGCATTACAAAAGTCCCACCTGTGGAATTAAAACATTAGTGCACATAACTATACTTCAGATTCCACATACCAAACTCTAGCAATGTTGTCAATGCAACCTATATTTCATTAAATGTCCATCTGTGGAAGGAAAAGCGTGTTAGTTAAACATGACCGTGCCACATTTTTTTGCCTTTGCATCATAACATTACCAAGTATTTGTTGACAGAGGTAACAGAGGCCACGACTTTTACACACCATCCGTGCACACCTATCAAACATGCTAACTACCACTTGCAAGATACCTCTCATACCAATGTACCTACAACATAAATAACAAATAGCATTTCAGAAAACACTATTACTACGCATATCTCAATCTCTTTCTACTAATATGCAACTTTAACCTACTTAATAAAACCTCACATTTGGATCACTTAATCCCTTGGTTGACTAATTACAAACACCCTTGAGACCTAAATCCAATCTAAAAAACTATAAACTTTGTTCTCTGCTCTTAAGCTTCAACAACTTCCATGAAGTACCCCTATTACAGGACAACCTATCCCACAAGAAACTACACCTGACAACATACAGGTTCACGCTCTCATGCACTCACGCTGTCCAAATGCCATTCAGGCCTCACATGACATCAGATTCTGAATCAATAACTAATTATAACTACTTAACCAATTCAATGAAGGCAAGACCAAATTTCTTCCTTTACTTATGCTCGTGAAAGCATCATCTCTTAACTTAAAAGTACCTCTGTTATTCATTCCGGCAATTAAGATCATTCACAACTTAAGCTTTTTGAAAAAAATTCCAACGGGCGGAAATGCAGCCGCCCGCAACAGAAATGGATTTACCAAGCCATCTGCCACACTTCCTTTTGTAAATATCACCTCCCGAAGCGTTCCTTTCCTGGTGTGTTCATAATGCTGCTTTTCATTGCTGCCAGCCGCCTGCTATAAAATTGTACTCCCTTTGCCTCCTACCGCATCTCTCAGTTCTTAAGTAGGCTCCAAGCCCCTCAGGAACTACTGACAACATGCCCTCAAAGATCCTCATCACCTCATATAAGTGATAGCTCCTACATGCACCTCCTTAGCGCTGCTGCAAATGGGCCCTTGCCCCTCCAGGCACTACACATGTTGTCTTGGGCAATATTCTTTCATCTCTGCACATGGGCTCTAAGCCCCTAAGGTGCAGCCACGGGCTATAAGTCTCTTAGGTGCAGGTATGGGCTCCAAGCCCCCTCAAACGCTGGAATGGCCCCCCAGGACCCTCCTCTGCTCCAGGCGCTTTTCACATTCGCCACCAATCTTCTATTTAACATATAGGCGCAGCTTAGGTTCCCATCCTCTTCTATTGCTGCTGCCCCAACTCCAGGCCTCAAGCTGTACAACTTCACTCCTCATTGTTTCTTTTCCCGGCGCAGCTTAGGCTCCAAGCCTCTCCTGTTGCTACTGCCTTGGGCTTATAGTCCTCAGTTGCACAGCATGCCTCCTCATTGCTTAATTTCCAGGTGCAGCTTAGGCTCCAAGCCTCTCCTGTTGCTACTGCCTTGGCTATATCCCTCAGCTGCCCAGCATGGCTTCCTCATAATTTCCAGGCGTAACTAGACCCCAGGCCTCTTCAAATTGCTACTGCCATGGGCACCAAGCCCTCCATGCTGCAGCTAGTGGTCCCAGACCCCTTAAGCAATCAGTCTCTGGGCCCTCAGCCCCTCCTCAGTCTCTTGCTTTCCTCTTTCCCTGACCTGTCCTTCTAGTGACAGGCCAGCTGGCCCCTGGCTCTGGCGCAGCCCCTTACTTTCTGCCCCTGAGCTCCATGCGCTAGGCCCTTCTGCGCCTACAGTTTTAAGCGCTCGCCCTACCTGGGAGGTCTTCTTGGGTTGGGGGGAGGTGTGTATGTGCCATCTTCAATGCTGTCCCCCCAGCACAGCCAGCATCCTCGTCGCCAATGTAGAACTCCTTGTTCCATCTCCCAACTGACTCACATAGAACCCCAGTCACACATAAACATTCTAACCCTTAACACTCCATTGTCAATCAATACACTGACCAAAGGTTCCATTAGGATGCAGGATAATACCAAATCCCTACACAACACTTTCAAGAACAATGAGCAAACAGCATGGCGGATGTCGATGCAAACTATCCTCATGGGAGCTCGGGCATGAGTGGAGATTTCTGTGGACTTGTGGATTTGGACTAAGTGCATTCAATGCCGCATTTACCACACAAGCCTTCTCTTCTACCTTTAACTATTAATATCTACGCAAACATAGCGATGCCACCTGTGCCTTGGGCCACACCATATGGTTACACTATAAGTGGTTATATTAGCATGGGGTCCTGCTGGACAGGAGGGCGTCCCTCTCACTATCACCCCTGCCCCCTGGCTTCAAATGCATCTCACCTTACTTTAAAGCACATGGGGGTGGGGACAGGGCTGCCCCCTTCCCAACAGCACTGGAAAAAGATGTAATGCATGTCTAGGTGGTCAACCTTTAGACTTAATTGGTTTTCATCAGTTAGTTTTCTGTCAGAATTTCATGTGCGAGTGGTCACACTGGAATTCTCAAAGGTTGAAAGGATAAACCAATCAAGACATTTTACAATGATGAATATGCCAACAGTGAGATGAATATAGACGACTATGAGCGACAGGATTAAGTACTAGAAGGTAAACAAATGAAACCATGTTTCTGAGGAGGTGGCAACTGTAATGCCATGGGTGTACAAAGGTGGTCCGCTGAACCATGGCTTGTGTAGTTGGAAGGCAGTAGAACCATATAGTGTATGTCATGCTACAAGGATAATGCAAACACTTAGTTGAAAAAAATGCAGGCTGCCGCATGGTGTAGTATAAGCCTTGTAAATGGGTGTGCAACGTGATATGTTTTCTTGTGGGCTTAGCGTTATTTCTGCTACAGATGTCAGATACAGGATAGTTCTGGGACAGAGCACATTTCTCATCCCAATCCATCAATTATGCTTTACCCCAGAGACACAGAGAAAAGATATACTCCTTTATAGGTAACCCCCAGAGAAGGAAGAAGGGACACCAATTGCATATCAGAAGGGAACAGAATCCTGGCGTATTGTAAAGCCTGGAGCCTCTGTAGAAAGACAAGCTGGAGAATTAATGTAGGAATGGAGAGCACAAAGGGGGATCCCTCGTACAAACCCTCACATGATGAGTGAACTCATTAGACATCTCGTGGAATGATGCTAAGGCTAATCAGCCTTCCAGAGGCTGTACAGCAGGATCCAGGAGGGCTGCCGGATTCAAGACCAGCAAGACCCCACACAGAAGGAAGCAATAAAGCAAAAGAACGAACAAGAAGAAGTGAACCAAACAGTGGTTTAGTGCAAACTAGACTGATAGCGAGACAGCCATCGCAACGTGCAGCATTGCAGGCTATTAGTGGACACATCCATTTTCACTCTTATGCACATTCGTTGTTTTATTAGATGTTTTCATGTTGCTAACTAAGCCAGGAAGATCGCTCAGGCACAACGTGTTTGTCTTGGAAGCAAGACAAAACATAGCAACACAGGTTTGAATCATGGTCCTGCGCATAGCGACTGGTCCCCGGTATTAAGTGTGTTAACAAATATTAATGAATTCATTAAAGTAGCATTTAGGATAGTTATTGCCACTACAGAAGACCTACCAGTGAAGTACAAAGCAGCATGGGAATGTGCAAGCCATCTCTCAATGCATGGTACCACGTCTATTGCTTGACCTTATAGCTCTTTGCTACAACTGCATGTCAGCAAGTGGTGGCCAGTTTGTACTGGCAGCCCCTTTACATTGGTCCACCTGTCCAAATGATGGGCCACTTGGGGATGAGCACGGATCTCAATTTACAAGGTGAGGAGTGGGCAGGAGGGGGGTGGGGAATTCATGGCAGGGGTATAATTGTCAGGAGGGGCTGCCGTGGAAGGGGGTGGGGAAATGTATGGTGGGGTTGTGTTGATATTGTAAGGAGGAGCTCTGGTTGGTAGGGCTGGGGGAGGTTTGCAATAACAGCCAGGATATGACTGGGGACAATGCAAGGTTGAAACAAGGCAGGGAGGGTCGGGGATGGTGTTGCATAGGGACAGTGGGTGACAGAGTCTGGGTGAAGTGAACGGTGGCAGGAAAGGTGATTACAAGAGGGACACTCTAAAAGGCAGAGAACAGAGTGGGTATTGGGGGAGAGGGAAACGTGCATAAGGAGTGGTGTAGGGATTAGTTTAAGTGAACAGGTTCCAGCATTTATCGACCATCTGAGGTTGACCAATCTGAAACTGCTCATCAGCAGTAATATGGGGCGATCAATTGGGGTGGGGGGTGAGAGGTTGTGGTCGACCGTAGTAAGGTCGATAACATTGTTGTCTATAAATAGACACCCTACCCAATGCACTCGTAAGCAAGCTTTCTGATTGTAATCTCCGGAAATGAGTCACAGACTCCGCCTAGCTCTGTAAGTGGCTCTCTTGCCCCTGTCCTGTGAATCAGAGAAGAATTGAAGGTGTGCCTGTTCCTGTGGTACTTATGTACCCTGGAGGACATTTTCTCAAACTGTCTAAATTGCACAGAGGGCCCCTTTTACGTTTGCATTAAACAGTTAAAATTGCCCCTTTGTGCAATGTCCATCATTTGCACTATGAAGTAGAAAATTAATGTGTAAAAGAAAGCATGCATGCTCCTTTTTGCACTTCATGTTGCAGGTATCTTTTACATGGCAGACATCATTTTCAATGGATTCATAGGGAATCGGCATGCTTTTAGCAGATGTACAAAAAAGAAAACAGGTGTATTGCATCGGAATTCAATGCATTACCATCAGCGTGGAAATCTGCTGCTGTCTATAATCGAATCCGCAGAAAATGTCGAAAAAAAGACATGCTGCATGTGCATTTTATGTGCATTCGGCATTATTAAAAAAAAAAAAAAAAACGAATTCCAAACATGTTGAATAAGGAGAGCGGGGTTTGTGGCGGGGGGAGGGGGATCAACACTATAGGAATTCAGGGGTTGCAGGGGTGTCCCCCGCTTCCATAAAAATAAAAGCAGGGGACAAAGAAAGTGTTTTTCTTTTTTTTTTTAACTGGATCCTGCGCCGAAAATTCCGCCCCTCAATGGGGAGGCAGAACTTATGTCAGAGGGAAAGAGCCACAGAGAATGACAAAAGTTAAGTGGAACGCTGGAGGTACGTTTTTGGGTTGGCAGTTGGAGGGTGAGGTGGTGGAGGGTGGGGGTGATGTCCGTGATTATTGTGTGCCGTAAATTTCGAATCTGTAATTTTCGTATTAAATATTTTTGGCTACAAAATAATCACGTATATCAGTCTGTATTGTATGTGAATTTGTATGGGGGAGTGGATTGGGGTAATTCCACTCTGTGCCCCTGCTTATGAATACAAATCAAAGAAAATCTGTCAGTATGTAAAGCTCATCCATACAATTTGTATGTGCGCTTTTAACACATGATTTATGTTACTTCAAAAGGAAAATAACCTCCACTCTGTGTTTCCATGAGTGTCCCTGCAAAAATGTCACCTGACAAAAAAGTCGCCGGAAATGGCTGTTGTTTACAGGGACATTATCACATTGAACATGCGGGGGACACCCCTGCAACACCCAAAACCTTTGTTCTTTTCAAGGTGAGTGGGGAACAGCCCCACAAACCCTGCTCCCCTTGATCCCATATATTTGGTCACCATATATATTGATGCCACAGCCTTTTCCCGGCGACCATGTGTATGGCGACTATATGTATGGGGATAATATTACCAGATATCCACTGTGTTAAATCTCAAGCCATTGATAATGACACATGTACCCTTATGCTAGCATTCTGACAAACCCATCCAGATTCTACATGGCGGGAGCACATACAAGTATTTTAATGGTAATGCTTCCAAACTGACAATCTACGTCCTCATTCCTAACGGTTGTATCAATACTAAGCAAAGGATGTTGTTAGAGTACTCAACACACTGAATTGCCTCAATCCACTTCCTAGCAGTGTGAGTGAATGAGACTAAAGGATCAGATGGTGTCTTCGTTTTCACTTAAAGCTTGATGGTGATGCTGCAGATCAGCTGCTTGCCCTAATTACAATGCTCTGGAGCAGGCACACTTGCACAGCAGGAGGTGACGGAAGCTGCACCAGGGGAACGTTGCTTTTCTGTTGTATGAAAGATATGCCCACGCGTGTCTCTGAAAACGTACATAGGGGGATGGGACTGTTTGATAGTACTTTTTTATCCCATCCGTCTTTACAGATGTCCTTGCAAGCTGCACAGAATGATATGTTTTGTATTTGTGCAAAGTCACGCTGATTAAGTAACATTTCATGTGATTAATGTCAACATTACACAGTGGAAGGCCACGATTAATGCTGCACATTATGAGTGCAACTGCCTATTTTTCAGCATCGATTTAAAACAGCAACCGCCCACGCAATTAAATGGCTGA
This sequence comes from Ambystoma mexicanum, assembly GCF_040938575.1. NCBI lineage: Eukaryota > Metazoa > Chordata > Amphibia > Caudata > Ambystomatidae > Ambystoma > Ambystoma mexicanum. The sequence goes on from NC_090934.1 coordinate 437,152,934, forward strand.
TAGTCTTCGTCATCGTTACATTCTTCCAGGCTCACGGGTTTACGAAAATATTCATAAATGCAATCGACGTTTAGAACCTGTTTTTTCCACTCAAATATACGTCCAAGTCCCTGTCGCAGAAATCCAGACCCCATTCTGTTCTTCAAAAAAATAAAGCATTGGCTGAGCTAATTGGTTTCGCTTTTGTGCAATAATTGCAAAGGGTGAGAGCGAGGGGAAGAGAGGACACCACAGGCAAGAGGTGTGTTGAGGATTGAGGAACAGAGGGGGTGGGAAGTGAAGACAAATATGGAGTTTGCTTGGAATAAATGTAGCTGTATTGCAGGGATGTGTGCATAACTTCAAGTTACAAGCTCTATTCCCAATTGCATAGATCAGAGGGTTGAGCACCGGTTGTAGATGTGTGTACTTGGCAAGCCAGAGAATTGAACACCATTATCATACCTGTGGGGGCAAATGCACATGCTGCAGCGGTCTATGTGTTTGGCAATCTTTGTTCACAATCTTTCATAACTTGAGTGTGATGCTAAAGCTGTGTTAAAAAAGAGATATGTATTAAAAATAGGTTTCTGGTGGTCTATCCTTTCCTTCCAAATCAAAGCCATAACACCTTGTTACAATTAGTCTTCAAATTTACTATACAAAAGAAAAAAATTAGATAAACTACATACTTTAACGCATGGCTGTGTGCTGGGATGTTGCATTGCTTTGCTATTAGGTGGCTGAAGGCACTCGTGGTTATGTGGTTTTATTACACCATCTTGGTAGCTGCTTGATAGCTGCAATTTGTCCATTCCCTTTTAGACATGTTCTTTGGCAGTCACATATTCCTGCTTTAAATCCCTTGAATGTGACATGAATCTAGACAAGGATCGTCCGAAAGGCTGCAGTTAACCCACTATATTTAAGACAATTGTTTTTGCGCCAGCAAGCGTGAAGCCAGCCAATATTACAAGAGCCTGCTTTGAGGTGCCCAAATGCAACCCATCAATATAAAGACAAATAATTGGCTCAACGGGCACTGGATAAACATAACAAAAGCAGGGTTTCCACCCTGCACCTCTGTAAGCCAACCGTTAAATTGGACAGCTGTCATAACAATTCCTGTCCATAAATAAAACCTTAGATACGACGTGGAAGTGATAAGCAATTTCTCTGTATATAACATCCAGCAGGTGGTAACATTTAAATGATATTTTTTCTCCAACAGTCACATGAATATATTCTCATAACCATGTGTACATTTCATTCACAACACCATTATGCTCATGTTTTAAAATAATCCATTACTGTCACCCAAGCAAATGTACTGGGTCAACACAAGACTTATGCCCACTGGACCTTCTCAAGGAAATCCTCACTAGAAAAACTCCTGCAAGACTATTCCAAGAACTATTCATATCTTTCCTAGAGGTTAGAGTCATGCCCTGAGATTTCGTATTACTGGCCTTCTCAAAGCACCTGCTAAATAGCGTGTGAGCAAACCCAGACAACCCTACGAGCTAGAACCCTATATATATATATATATATCATGTTCCGATATAGAATTATGTTGTGAGGCTGCTAAATGCACTAGGCACTTTATAAACTGTAAATTGAATTTTCATGTTATCAAATGCACACAGCACTTTAACAACATTTGTGGTATTTTGCAAACTTTGCACAGCTCGTGAATGCTGGTAATGGTATTTTAACGGGTAAAACTAAGTACACTTGAATCAAAGAATTTAAAAGAATGCGTGCACTATGCACTCTATTTTAGATACTGCATGAAATTATTTATTTATTTACACTAGAATTTACCTCACATAAAGCAATTTTTGATAACTACAATCGTTCGCCCTGGGTTAGCCAAGCACGTTTGAAAAAGCATGTTTTGTTTTTCTCTGCTATTTAGCTTAATGTGTTCTAACCCGCTTTAACCCATTCCAAGATGGCGAACTTGTATAAGAGACAAAAAAGAAAGTGTGCAAGACTCTCTACACAGAAGTCATAGAGTTGATGACTGTATAAATAGTCCTTCTATTGTGTCTGTTGCCCTGAACGTGAACAAGCGGTTTGTAACCGCGAAACGCGTCGTTTTTCGTGATTGTTTTCTCCTGTCCTGGACATTTTATGAATTAAAGTATTGATTTTTGGCTGACATTACCTGGTTTCCTGCCTCAGTGTTTTGCTGTGACTATTGCAAGCAGGACTGTTTCCCGGAGTGCCTTCCGCTTTTCCTGGACCTGGGTTCAGGGTTTACAATATATATATATATATTTGAAAGAGTGAAAGAGGCTTACAAACGGATTGAAAGCTATGTGCATTAAACATTTTGGACCATGTTGAAAAACGACTTTCCACACCAAGCTCAAGGTTTTTTCAGGTCACCAAGAAGATGAGGATTGGCTTGCCAATGAATACAAGATTATCTAAAGACCAATATGGATGCAGAGGAATCACTCACCCTTGTCATGTTCAGTATATCTGCAGAATTCAACACTTTCAGCATCCATATCATCATTGATAGACTAAAGAAAGCAGGCCTGACCCAAACATTGCCATGCTGGATGACATCATTCTCCCAGAGCAGAAATCACTCCTACGTTATAAGTCTAACCCACACACCATCACCTGTGGCACCATGGATGTATCCAGCCTCCAACCCACCCTCTTCAACTTCCACATAATGCCTCTTGGATCGCATGTTAACATGACATGAAATGAAGGCACCCCTAATAATAAACATTAAAACACCCTAGTGGTGTTTCTGGGAAGCTGATTGGTCAATCTGTGGGCTATACACACTAATATAGACTGCAGATTGATTACTGCCCGCACATCGGGTGTTTGAAAAGGAAGCAGCTTCAACGTTGTATTCTGCAACGTTGAAGCTGGTGTTCATATACACCCGCGGTGCATATGAACACTTTCATACACACCAAAGTAAGCAGCTTCAACGTTGCAGAATACAACGTGGAAGCTGCTTCCTTTGGTGTATATGAAGGCGTTCATATACACCACATTGGTGTATATGAACACTTTCACATACATCAAAGCAGCAGCTTCAACGTTGCAGAATACAACGTTGAAGCTGCTTACTTTGGTTTATATGAATGTGTTCATATACACCCACGTTCCCAGCAGTATTTTTCTAAAATAGCGAATATTATGTTATTTTACAAAAATGCTGCTGAGATTTCAGGGTTATGCCCATTATGACAAAAACAGGCGCAATCCTGAAGGGGCACTATCATGCACTACGAGGACGCCCAGGCCCACTTGAAAGTACTGGTGGAGCCTGGGCGTACTGATTTGGTGAAGTGAATCCTGCTTTTTAGCACATTCACTGTGCCAAGTTCAGAATGGTGCCCCGTGGGTGTTCTAATAGCTTTAAAGACCTGCAGCTCGGGCCTTACCGGGCGTTATGGTCCCTGGGCCATTAACTCAGTCTTCAGGTCTCTTAACGCCCAGAACACCCCTCGCTGCAAGTCTATAATTTGAGGACTAATCGTCAGATAACAAAAAGCACAACTCTGCAACAAAAACACATGCCATCATAGAGTTAGTGAACCTTCGGAACAATGTCAAACCACCAGCTGGCACATTAATGCTCACCCACCGCAGGGCCTGAGCACTTCCGCTCAGCTCTACATGATATCTACATTTCAATCTTCACTCCTAACAGACACCAATGTGCGTTCTACACTAAAACCCTTCTGACACTTATTCTCTCTTGGAGAAGCATCCAACCAACTATTCTAATGCCAAAGTATGCAGTGGCACACAAACCCAACACCTTCAAATGCAATTAAAATGCCAATATACATTCTGCCCGTTATGTCAAATGATAATGACCCCTCCCAAGGTCTTTAAGGCTATCAGCACATAGTGGTAACATCAATACATACTTTGGAGTTTTGTGGTGAAGTAAAAACGTTAAATAGTGAATAAAGTAAATAGACAGAGTTAGTAAATTAAAAGTTGTATGTTTTATTTTTTAGTATTTAAATAAGGTTGTTTTTATAAGTTAAGCATTTAAATTGCAAACTTGGTTTTACAAGAGTGGGTGTGATACGACCAAGAGTTATTTCTTGATAAGGTAAACACAGCATTTTCCCATGTTCTAGCTTTCTCTATGTTGTGTTAAGTAGAACTTTGCAGCAAAAAAGCTCCTCCCAGAATGGAATTCTCTTCTTGAAAATATATCTTGCCTGGAAATTGAATTGTTGTTTGCATATTTGCTTTTGAGACATTGGGCCTTATTACGAGTTTGGCGGTAGCCGTGCCTGTTTGACAGGCACGGCTACCACCAAAGTCGCTACCGGCTCGCCACCCGCGATTGGGCAATAACCAGCCCATTATGAGTTGAATGGGCCGGTAATTGCCTATTCGCAGGTGGCGGTATTTCCGTGCTCCCGATCGCCATTCTGACCTAAAGGGCAGAATGGGGGTGGGGCGCATGGTTGCACCGGCACAGTTGATAATGGTGTCGGTGCAATTACGAGTTATGCTTGCGGGTGCTGCACAGCCCGCCAGGTCAGACCTGGTGGGCTGTCAGGCACCCGCGAGCAGAACTCGTAATTCGGGGCCACGGTATGAATGGTGCCGGTGCCTTACCGGCACCGTTCATGCCATGGCCGCCAACATAATAATGAGGCCATTATGATCAGAATACAGTCAATACCAGTGGTTATTGACTGCGGTCTCCATGTGCTGATATAATTGTTAAAATCCACATGAATCTTCAAACTGGCCCTCACATTTTCTTCAATAAATGCTCTGTCTTTCCTAGTTGCTATGCCATTTTATGCCGTACAAAGATCATGACATTTTGTGATGACCATAACATCGTGTTATGTTTGCAATTTATGTGATGTTTGAGTATTCTGAGAATAACTGCTTTTCAACCTTGTACCCTAACCAGCATCTGCATGCCTCTACAATAGTGCCCACGACCAGGGTCACCCTGTGATGTGATAAACCGACAGTCACCAATGAAAAAACCACTACCCGGTAGAACATGTTTGGGAACTATTGTGGCAAATAGAGCATTCTAAAAAACATTAGGCCAATAAAATGTGGTACAAACTAGCACCTGCATAGGGCCCTAAATCGTGAAACTGGCATACGATTGTCCACTAAACTGGCCACAATTGACAATAGGCCATTTTGAGCCTGCTTACCACCTACTTCATGCCACCCAACCATAGTAAAATGGCAAATTCCTGTGCTTAACCTATAGCCCGTCATGTCCTTGACATTCTCACTTAAGGATAACCAACAGTCCAAAGACAACTTATGCTCACACACGCGCAAATTTGATGTGATGCTCTCTTTAGATGCCTATGAGCAACCCAAACAATGGGAATACCACAATGCAACATACATTATATATTTCATAACTTGCAGATGCTTACTCGCAGCAGGGAATTGTTTTTCTGTTCTGCCTTAAGACAGAACTCTAGCAACAGGCATCCACACATATGCTTCCCTTGCATCGCCATCTTACTGTCCCATTTTCTCTATAATGACCATAATCCTGCATCAGGGTTGGACTGGGAACCAAAAAATGCCCTGGGAATCATTTTAAAAGTAGCCCCATGTAACACACTTTGAGAAAATTCAACCCCTAATTACATTTGGACATAAAGGCCCATGATGTAGAAGCCCACCGGGAAAGCTCCAGAGTTCCCAGTAGGCCAGTCCACCCTTGCCCTCACTATGCCAGATTGAGGACCCAAAGCACTGAGTGGGTATGCAAAAGCGAAAAGATGCCTTATGTAAGGACCGAAAAAAATACATTTTTGCAGAGACTATCTCCGTTGAAGTTTTCAATCCAAATTTGCTCATCATAACAACTTACAAAGGCATTTTACAATGGTACAATCCCTTTGAACAACACTTTCTCAATCAGGCCCGTTTAAATACAAGCACGGTGTCTATATATCAAGCAAACATACATTTTTACCCTGCTTGCAAAATGTTAACTATTTTTGTTTTCGATTGATTTATTTTCAATTGGCATGTTTTCATATAGCTTTCAAAAGTTCTAAGAGCCTGATCACGAGCTGGGCGCTATACCGGCTGTAGCACCACCACCCAACTGTAATAGTATTAGCACCCACCGTTCTGACGGTATTAGCACCGGATCACAGGTTGGGCCTTAATGGTAAATCCCCATTGCCCATTGGGTCTATTGTATCCAAAGGGTCATTTGTTCTGCTAATACAACCAGAAGTAATACAGGGTGCTAAAGAGGATTTTTACCTCCATAAAAAAGCTGGAGGTAAAACAGCCCATTTAGCGCCCAACTTATGATAGGGCCAGCCCTTAAATGCAACGGTAATACCGTTACCAATGCATTTAATGGCTAATGCCCAACTCGCGATGAGGCCCTAAAGACTGACTTTAACGGAGGTGTCCGTGTGGAGATAGTGACAGAGATGTGGGTAGTAGCACCCCGCCATGCTAACATTTGAATACAAAACATCAGGAAGTCATTACAGTCTGGCCCTATGTTCTCCTAAATCTAGTTTAGAACTTGCTAAGGATCCCTTTTTCATCTATACTCTTCTAATCGTCCTATTTTGTAATCGCATGTAAATACACCATTGTTTTTTAATGTCTTATTAACATGTGTTTTATGTAGGTAATTTCTTTAAAATAAATTCAATTTACAGCCATTTTCTCACTTGTCTATATTATGATTTCGAGGCTACCACACACACACACACACACACCCATTGATAGTGCTTTACAATAATGTATACACATTTATTTTGAACTTACGTCCATCGGGAACATATCTCTTGTTTTAGTATGTAGCTTAAAAATAAGGCAGACGGGTTATACACTTGCCTTTTATGCCTGCTGTTTATACTACACCATGCTACACCCTAATGAACTTGACCCCAAACTGTAACCTGATTTATATAAAGGTTTATTGGGGGCTATTTATACCGAAATATTGGTTACATCCTTTTACATGTGGCAGCATTGTTTGTCTTAAGTAAACATCCCACCCCTTGGAAACAGTGCCCAGCACCTATTTGAAGACAGGTTGCAGTGATTAAATAGAAAATTCAGTTTCTATAAATTCCTGATAGAACGTCATTGTTCCATTTTGCTCTCTTCTCTCAGTAGATGCTACCTTCTGGTGCTAGTTGAGAAAACATTGTGAGTGTTAATTGCAGGGGATGAAGGTGAAGCTGTCGCATGTCACCTTCTCTTTCAAGGTGGTGTTAAGTGTTAGCCGTAGTGGTTTAGAGCTACAGCCTACAGCTAGACAGGTCAACACTTGAGAAGAAACAATAGAGCCCATGTAAAACATTTTTGGATGAGTAGCAAGGAACTTAATTTGTCTATTACATTTCTATGCAATAGAATACCCTTCAGCATCCCCACTTCCAATGTAAAAGCACAAAAAAACATTGCTCCAAATCACAACCCTTGACACCGAATGCAGAGCTGCCAAGATAATGTCTTATCACAATGAGCTTTTACCCTCTTGGAAGGAGTTAAAAGTCCTGGGGAAATGGCGTATGTTGCATCGGGGTGCAACACCCATTTGACGTTGCTGTCCAGTTCCAGTGCACCTGCTATTTCCACTGCTCATATGGAACAATTATTCTAGAAACATTCCATTTTAAAGGTAATCCTGAAGGCTGTCTGCCACCTTTGGCACAGTTTGGCATCCTGTTATTTTCTATTAGTTGGCAGTCTTACCTTTATCCCACAAAACACTGAAATTATTCGCCTTGTACTGCTGGCTGGTGCCAAGGCCTTCCTAGCACAGCCAGAACCTATTGCAGTGGAGGCTTCTGAGGCTCATAGTAAGATATATTAGAGCAAGTGTTGTTTCTATGATTATTGTTGAAGCTAAAAAGGAAGCATAGAATGGTGGAAGAATATTATAATTTCACAGTACACCATTTCCTCTTCTTGAGTAACCATCTTTATTTCAAAATAAGTTTTTTAATTTCTTGCCCTGTTACAATGATATTTACGCGAACCAGTTCAATACAATCAAAAAATAGTCCATAGGCACCCCTCTGCGAGAATGAACATGGCCCATTTACCTGTTCTTTGGGAAGGTACCCACTAGAGCTTTAGCTCACAGACCTTTCACAGATGGAATACCAATTTGCATATCAGTCTTTGTCCCGCTCACATGGGCAGTCCAGCACCGAAATGCTATGGCAATTCCCTTCTGAACAAGAGTACCAACAGCAACCCCATACATGTGTTTCAGCCTCGTTGGGCCTCATCAGTGAGGTGGAGGTGTGCCTCACTGGGCACGGTGGGCAAGGGGTCCACGTCTGGATGACACTAGGAAACTTGAGGTGACTAAACCTAAGTCCCTTGAACAATCCAAAAATAGTTCATAAGTGCCCCTATGCGAGAACGAACACGGCCATTGACCTGTTCTTTGGGAAGGTACCCACTCGAGAGTCTGCAGCCACACATACATACTATGTTTATTGACCCCTTAATACAATAATTGAATGCTCATTTTCATCAGGGTGTCAATTTCATGCTTTAACATCTCATCAATGTCATCATATTCCACACAGAAATAGAACATTCTATATTCTGGGGTTTCAGGTTTCCCAGTAACCGTATGTATGTGAACTGACCCTTCATTAGTGCACTCCCTACAGCAGCAGTAGATCACAATAATTAATGCTATGGGCACTATAAGCATGGCCACTCTGGAATAGTATAGTGGTGTATTCATAATTCCTTCTATTGCTACCCATAGTATATCAGAAGCTGTGTTTTTTCCAAGGTAAGAGACCTGTACACTGGTTCAAAAGATTTTCTTTCGATGTCATAAGTGGTTCCCACAATCTGCGTCTGTCTAATTACATTGGATGTCTTCTGTACCTTGAACCTAATGCCGAGTAAATAATGTCAATGATGTGGCAAAATAGTTGACCTGTTAAACTGTAAAAGTATATTTTACATGAATTCAGCCTAATAGTAAGTGTTGGCCTAAGCACATCCGCATCGCACTGTAAATCGCATGTGAATGAACCTGAAATAGGCTGACTATGCCACCATTTTAAATTATCCACATTTTGATTAACTACTGCTTTCTGTCCCATGTTAGAATTTTTGTTTTCGACTCCAGCATAGCAAAATGAACTTTGTACTGTGTCAACATAGATAAGCATGCTGAAGCTGCTAAGGTGGATTGTTTGTCCTGCACTAAGGAAACCTTGGAGCTAAACAAGAGCTGTGCTAATCAGTAATTTAGATGCCATCTGTACCAACAGTGTCCTCCCCATTCAAATAGTGAAATAGAATGATGAATAGCTGAACATGTGCTTTTGCAGAAATCTTTGTTTTCGCTCCTTGAAACTAAGCTGACTTTAAACTTAAGAACAAATGGTAGACAAATATAAGCAAATGAAATAAGGACTGTTACCTTTGTGTCCAATGTTTGAAAAACATTTGAAGTGTTTAACAGAAAACAACCCGCTATTCATGGATGTTTATACATGTATTAGTTATGTGGAAAAGCTATGTACCCTAGGTAAATGTGTTACACGAAGAGGGGCCAGACGATGTGTCCAGGATTGTGAGAAAACTGTATAAATATTCATGTTTTTGAAATGTACAGCACTCTCTCATCTCTCAGTGTCTGCTTGCACACATTGCAGGGTGTTGGGAGCCAGACAGCTGCTCTGTTAAAATAAAGTATACTTGTACCTTAGTAGTCATGACTGGCATATTTCTATTATGTGGTATTAAGCCTCAATATTCTTTTAATGTTTCAGATGGAGCCAGAACAGGGATTCTCAGGATTGAAGTCACATCGCTAGACGAAGACGAGCCTGCCAGACCGGGATCGGAGAGTGACGGAGGCCCCTTCAAAGTGAGACACGATTCCTCCGTAGTACTGCACGCCCAATCCCTGTACAGTTGGGCAGCGTTTAGTAGGACATCACAACAAGGGTCCCGTATCGAGGCCTGTTTTGTGAAAATGCCAGCTACAACAATTTGTAATCCGATCAGACCCCTTTGAAATTTGAAATTAGGTGAGTCGTGCCCCGATTCTTAAAAGTCCGGATATTGCTTGCAGTTTTGTTTTTGCAAATACAAACAACGCCAGGTAAAGACAGTGATTTGATATGCCTGGGAAATTGTCATCCTGTTTCAGGGTATTATTCCGCAGAGAGAGACCATCTTTGAAACAAGGTCAACCGACGCCACCCGATGGGTCACTGGCTTAGTTAATGTATTGTAAGTATGGCCTAGAAACTATCGCATTTAATGCAATTTGGCACAGACAGACCAGACATGTTTCCGAACGTCAGTGGCAAGTCTATGGTAGTTTTGGCATTGCCCGCCTAGAGCATTTAGAATCTGTATTGTTGAGAAAAAAGGCCAGGCCTGCAGCATTTGATGAGAGATTGGAGGAAGGAAGCTATGCAGCAACTCAGAAGTAGAGAAAACATGCAGGTAGACACATGATGAATGCTGAGAAAGCATTGTTGCATGATTAGTAGGTGCAGTCAGAATCCATTAGAAGTATGTAAGGGCTTTTCAACTTGATGTACAACTAGATGTACAAAAGATATTTCCTTCTCAGGATTTTCATACACCAGATGAGTTTACTAATAAATTATTGAATGAACTTAGAACTGTTTCAACTGCACCACCTCCTTATGTGCCTCCTCCCGTTGTTGGTCCTCCTCTTCCCATTGCTGTTCCTCTTTCTCCCATTGTTGTTCCCCCTCCTGCACATGCACCCTTGTCGACAGTTGCCATCCCCATAGTTCTGTCTGCACCGCCAGCATTATTGCCTCCACTATCTATTGACTCTTTGTCAGGTAGTTCTGCTCCACATGTAGTGGTTGAAGGAGCGGGAGCTGATCCAAGAATAGTGACTCATGGCACAGTATCTAAAGGCAGAAAGAGAGAATTGTATACGTAGGCTAAAAAGGACAAATAAGAGGGTGATGAATCATCTGTTTTAGTTTTAATTTCTGACCAAAGGGGTATTCCTGAACAGAATATTTTGATAGAATGGAGTGGAACATATTTAGTTGATATATGGAGTGATTTTAATGTCCTTGCCTGCTCAAGGGACACTGCAAAGAAAGTATATGAGCATGTAGAGAGGGTATTTGAGTTTAAAAGGGAGATAGATCGATTACAGGAAGATGAGATGGATGGTAATGAACGGCAACCGTCATATGTGCACAAGCGATTTCTTCTTCCATTGAAACCAATGAGTGAAGAAATACGCATTTGCACAAGAGACGCTCTTAGATAGATTCCGGATGTTTCAATTTCTCCTATTGAAGTGCATGACACGTTTCGTCAGTATGCTCCTGCAATGCAAAGGAAAGTGTTAGAGATGAATTTATGAAGAGAACAGAATGTTGTCCCACAGATTTGATAGTTATTTATAAAAGAGCATGTTCGCGCGATACTGCTTTGACTAATTTGTCAATTGATTTAGCCTTGTTGCTTAATAGACGTTCAGATATGCCTACTTTACAATTGCCGATAAGGGAGGTTCCTACGACACTTATTCCAAAAGTAGAGATTCCAGCTAATGCTGCAGCAGGAACACCTGCCACTACTATTGAAGCACATTATTTCTCACAGTTTGTCCATGTTCTGTTTTCTAGACAGGAAGTGAATACCATTAGGCAATCAATTCCAGATGTTAGGAAGAATCCAACAGGATTTTATAAAGAAATTGAATCTGTTTTGCATCGTCGGTTTTCACGTGGAGTGATATAGATTTGTTGTTTCCCGTGATCCTTCCTGCTGATTTGTGGAAGCAGATTAGAACTGTAGACGATCAGGCAGTGATGGGTGATACATGGGATGCCTTTGTATGAGTAGAAGGGCAAAGGAATGCCGGTGAGAATCCAACACAGGTGATACAGAAGTTGCCAGATAGAACAGTGACTAAATTGAAAACTCTGGTTCCTGAAAAAAGAATCATATGGGATAAGCTTACGGCTTGCATGCAATTGAAGTCAGAGGGTGCAACTGAGTATTCTAACAGATTTGAGAAAGGATTTTTGCATTTTCAGTGGTCAAGAGTTAAGTACAGAGCCAGGAAAGTGGCTGTTCATTGATAAGTTTGTGCATGGATTATTGCCTGAAATCCAATCACAGATCAAGACTTCTGAGAGTGCATGGCAAGCGAAATCTGAAGTGTTACACATGGCTCAGTACTATGAAAATAGGGTTCATACAGAGAAGGAGAAGGTGGAAAATAAGAAGGGCGATCTGAAAACTAGAGTATTATTGCAGCAAATAGAAAGAGGAACCAGCGGTGGGATTACACAGTTTAGAGGCCAATTTACACCGATTTACATCACAGGGTAGCGCACAACTGGGTCCCGTACACATGAACCAGTGTGCATATTGTAGACAGGAGGGTCATTGGCGAGCACAATGCCCAATCCTACAGCAGAGATCAAATAGCAAATATGGTGCTATGGCTAGATGATCCAGAGGCCATCCTAGGATAGGGGGTCCTGGTAGAATTCAGTTTGCACAGAATCATCAGACAACATCACAAGATAATCAGCAACAGAGTGGTACTAGAGGGAATAGTTTTGATAATCCTTGGAATGTCTATTTTTCTGAGGATTATGAATCTGACGATATAATGTTACTTTAGGACAGCCCAAAGCAGGGTCTGGAACCAATACCTATTCCCGTTGATCAGAAAGGGTCCTACGTTGAAATTAAGGTGGGGAGTAGGAAGCATCTCTTTTTGATAGATACAGGAGCACAGATGTGTTCTATTGATCATTCACGGGTTCCAGGTATTCCACTGTCAGGGCAGAACAACATTTTTGTAGGGTTCTCTGATACGGCAGTGGAAAGTCCGGACTCTCTGCCACTACCAATTTGACTGGGACCATTCACTGATTCTTTTCCATTTCTATTAACGACATATTGTGGGGAAAATTTGTTGGGATTGAATTTATTAAAGGAATTGAATGTTGTGCTTTACTTTTCTCTAGATGGAGAGTACTTAACGATTTTGCCCCAACAAACTTCCGTCCCACAATTTGTGTCTTTGCCTTTACCAATTGAATTGAATAAGGTTCTGACATGTTTATGGGCATTTAATGATAAAGACTTTGGAGTTTTACAAATTGAACCAGTTAAAATTGTGTTGAAACCATGTTAAATTGCTGTTTATTCCACAGTATAAGATTTTGGTTGAAGGTGAACAGTCTTTTAAGAGTATTATTTCTGACTTCGTACACCGAGGTGTAATTGAGGAAATTGCAGGGAGTGTGTGCAATAGTCAGATAATGTGATTCCTTTTTGTTTTATTATTGATTTGTGCGCAATTAATAAGGTTGTTGCTCCACAGTTTCCGATGTACCTGATGTTACCACAATTCTGACTATGATTCCAGCCACGGCTACACATTTTAGTGTTGTGGATTTGAAAAACGCTTTCTTTAGTATCCCTGCGCATGTTGATATGTGTTCGTGTTCATCCTAGGGGGGCTGTGGAGGGTTTTGACCCATGTGGAATCATTAGACGGGGTAAATATGGGGATTAAGCTGTCGCTGCCCATCATTTTACCCCAGAACAAAAATAAATCATTGGAGTGCGTAAAGATGGGGATGCGCTGTCGCCGCCCATCATTTCATCCCAGAATCCAGGAGAGCTGCGCAGTTGTGCGCACACCAAAATGGTTACCTAACTTGCCACCCACCAGTGTAAAGAAAGGTCTTTGTTAACCAAATCCACTGTTACTGATGTCAAAAAGTTGCTGAAATCGTGACTCATTGGACCACTTTAAAGATTCAACCCTTTTTGTGGGGTTCCACATAACCATCTTACTGTAAGGAGCCCCATCAAAACAATGTTAAGCAAGGATTTACTACCATGTAAGAACCATTCCTGTTTAGAATGCATTAATCCAAGAAAATCCCAAAATTGCATGCAGTACCAACAAAATCCTCAAGGGGGCGCTGGCGGTCTAAACTCTGACAGGAGAATTGAGTGCAGTTGCTGACAAAGGGATTTGACTCAGCTGACTTCAAAGGCTGCATTTTAATTAAAAATTAGCCACATGCTGTTCCCAGAGGCCTGAAGCCTGGGAAACCCTATCACCTCAAGAGCTTCACACCAGGAGTTAGAATCTCACATGACCTCTTGATTGATAGAAGGCAGACTGGCTGGGAGCTTCCCAGAGACCACACAAAGGACCCTTTCCTCTGAAAGGAATATGTTGATTTTGACTGTTTAATGTCAACAAAGCCCTGCCTGCCCAGAGGACTGACCCACCCAAGTCTTGGAGGCGGACCTCAACACTCTGAGGACTGAATTGGAAGTAAAATATATATTTTACAAAAACACTGATAACTCTTTGTAATCAAATGACAGAAATGTATAACTTTGAGAGCTTTAATTTAAAAAATGTACCTTTAATTCAAGACTAAACTCGAATTTGTGTGATGTTCTGGGGCAAAACCCCATTGTTTATTAATATTACAGACTCCCTGTTTCAGCTAGACAAACGATAATGCATTGGTATGTGGGTAGATATGTGAGGAACAGTTGTATAAAATTTAATGAAGATCCAATGTTGTTTAGCACATTAAAAAGTGCTAGAAGTTGCCATTTGTGAATGCAAGCTCCTAGAAACAGCAGATTTGGGACAGAGTATACCTCATGTGATAGGTGACATGGGTATGTAATTTCAAACAACTGTGTAACTCTGAAGTATGTATTTTGATCATATATAGATTTGGGTGCACAGATGATAAGGGAGGTTCTTCAAGAGATCATAAATGGCTGACATCATCTGACACAACTTAGTTCGCCAATCAGGGGACGAATGAAAGTTTGACCAATTAGAAGCTGAGAGAGAGGTAGGGTCAGTGATGCTAGAACACACCCACATTCTAAACACATAAAAGCAGACAGACAGGACAGATAGGGACCTTCCAAATCCATCTGCAGCGGGACGCTCTGCCGGAAAAATCCATACTTTACCTCCATACAACATCCAGAGATCCAGACTTCAAATTCATCAATCTATCCAGAACTAAGAGACCAGACCAGAGAGAAAGCAGTGCTGTACTAAGAGACCAGACCAAAGAGAAAGCAGTGCTGTACCCAGAGAGACCCAGAGAACCAGAGAGAGCTGACCCAGATCACTGTGAAGTGCAGAGGCCAGACCAGACCAGACCAGACCAGAGTCCAGTCTAAAACCCTGACCAGATCCGTGATGAGGCCCATTTAATTCAAGAATATAGTGTGAGTACCCAGCAGAACTGTGTAGAACCAATCTCTTAGTTTAAATTCATCTAATTTAATCTATTTAACCTAAGTAGAACTGCCTCCTAGCTGTCACTTGTCATTTCTAGTTGCAAGCTGCACTTGTCATTTTGAGCTTTTGAAATTTGCAAACCCAAAAACGACCTTTATTAAATCGCTCATATCTCCGCGACCGTTTGTGCTAGAGACTTGCAATAACTTTTATTTGAAAGCTTAGAATCTTAGCTTTGAATCGCACCAAGAACCGCATTCCTACCCCTTATAGTTTTACCGCATCCGCGAATTTTACCGCGATTTGCAATTTCTTCACATGTAAAAACTGCTGCTGTTTGCTTTCCATTTGTCAGAAATTCGTTTAACCTGCTAACTATCCCTGCATCATTGCTAGTGTGAGCCTGGACTAATATTAACTAGATACCACTCACCCTGAACCTCTGAAAGGGAATTAAAAGCGTTTCCAGCATATTTCTCATTCATTGCCAGCACATATCAAAGCAATTTGGGCCTGTGATTTCAAAACTCCTATCTGTTTTCTGTTGTCTAAGCTTGCTGGATTGAACTGATTACATTGATTGCATTTCTGAGAACTGTGTGCTTCCTCCCATTTCCTTGCATTGCATAAAGAGGGGGGGAGTGAATAGCCAGAGAAAAGTGATTACATTGTTTGGTTGAAATCATATTGCGTATTTTCTGTACTGCATTCATTGAATATTGCATCCACCTGAGCTTACATAAGGCATCCTCTACCACATTATACTTTTGTTCCTATTTACCAGTGTGCTACCTTATCCATTTCATGTCAACTCATTAGTAATTATAAAGAAGTGTGCTAGTGCCAGATTCTCCGTTGTTGATCTTTATCATATCAGATTAAGTGTGCTATTCAATTATTAATTTATTATAAAGTGGGATATATATATACCTATTGTTTAAATTATCAAATAAACCTTTTAACTTGCAAAACAGAACTACTTCTTGGCTCAGTGGGGTCAGGGGGATTCCAAGAGAGGGGTGTTATATAGGGGTAGTCATCCAGAACGCATGAACTGGACCTAAAGATATATCAATAAGGGTTTTCATTCAGTATTATAGACTAGGCGTTGACTTAGCTGTAGTGTTGAATTGAATCCTCTTACAAAGTGGGGGCTCGTCCGGGATGTTGGGTTAGATTTACCACTTGTGCAGCTTAATACAGTGTGCTAACTGACGGGATACATACATCCGGTCGGATCACCACGCTGCATTACGCTGTGAAGCATTCCTCAAAAGGGACACTCCAAGAAAAGTTCTGTTCTGCAAAACTAAAATACTAACTTCTGTAAGTCAGGACAGAGACCAATCTCTAGAATGACGACCTTGGTAGATATGAAAATAGCAAGAGAGCACTTCTTACATATGTTATTTGTGAGAGGTGAGTGGACTCACCAGGACCAAACAGTCTGGTTGCAGGCCATCATGCAACAGGTCACGGAAACAGGGTCAGATATATATAGAGATCAGGGTCCATTACACGTGGCCCTGAGTGAACTATATATGGCTCCTAAGGCCAAAGATGAGCACAACAAGATTGTTAGGATAGCGGCATATTTATATTTATACATGGGAGCCATACAGAATAAATGTGCTGAAGGCCATGATCTGGCAAAAAGGCAACAGATGGCGTTAGAGAAGGCCCAATCTGATCTGGACTCTTCTGAGCAAAGGCTGCACAGAAGCCAGGAGTCAGAAAATGAGACCAGACAGTACATCACTAAAATAAAGGAGGATATGGATGTGCTGCAAAAGGAAAAGTCAGAACAGGATACCAGATTTCTGGCCTTGCAGAAGGAACACCAAGAAGGTTTGGACTCCCTACTGCAAAGCCAGAAAAAGCTGGAGCAACAGCTAGACTTCAATAGGGCATGTGCTGAGCAGGTAGTCACCCTGCAAGGCCACCTAGATAGAGTGAAGGAGGAGAGCAATAAACTGATTCTGAAAGACCTGGATACCCAGGCAGAGTTTGATCAGGAGCGCCAGAAAGCTGGTGCCTTCCAAAGGCAAAGGGACGACCTGGCGGCACAAATGCAGGCTCTTAGTCAGGAAAGAGACGCCTTAGGCCAGGAAGTCTGCCATTTAAAAAGAAAAATGGAAGAAAATCACCTGGCCCACCAGGGGCTGGGTGACCTCCAAAAAGAAAACCAGAACTTGGTAGAGCACACCAGAAGGGTGGAGGATGCTCTAGCAAGAAAGGAGCAGGCCAATAGGGACATTGCCCAGGAGGTAACCCTCCTGCAGCAAAGACTCGCCCAGTTCTCCAGGACCAATCAGGAAACACAGAGAGAGAATGAAGCTCTCTGCCAGCACAATGATAGGCTCCAACAGCAGGTAGCGATGCAGGAGAGACTGATAGAGTCGAGTAAGGCCTTAACTGAGGAACTGAAGGCACAAATGCAGGCTCTTGCATTGCAACAGGGAGCAGGGGCGGATAGAGATGAGGTTCGCTGGGAAATGGAAACTCCGGAGCATAACCTCAGGAGCCCTAGTACCAGAGGCCCTCATACCTCTCAGTCCCTGGACTCTGCCACCCCCATGTCCCCTGGCGCACATGAGCACAGGGCCACAGGGATGGCAGATTACTATCCAGCCAGAAGTATGGGGCTCATAGGCCAGTACCACTCTGGAATGGAGGGGTGGGCATCCGGGTATGGGCACCCAAGTACAGTACAGTTCAATGGGGAACCCCAGGAGAGTAGGCCCATTAAGGGCATCCTGAAAACCTCTGCCCAGTTAGGTCAGTGGAGGGGGTACCCATCAAATCCTGGCAGCAAGGAGGAATCTGAAGACTCCTCTGAACTGCGCAGGACACAGGAGACCAGGTCCCCACATTCTGCCAGCCATTCCCAGGCTCGCAGAATCCGGGAAAACCTGGAAGAACAGACGGGAACCTCTGGGAGCAGTGCCTCTGAGTCCGAGGAAGAATGGACAAGGGTTACCCGAACCAAAAAGGCCAATAAGGCAAAAAGGGCCTTGCTTAAGGACCCCTTAAAGCAGATTAAGGCGATCAGGAGCGTCATCACGCCTTACCATAAGAACGCTAAGTATTCTGTTTGGGAGCACTTAGAGTTGTTTGAACAAATGATGGAGACTTTCCATTTGAAGGACAGCCAAAGCTGCATTCAATATGTAAAGTGGACCTTCTCCCCGGAATACTCCAGTTTCTTTGCGGGGCTGGAGGACCAAAATCATTTAAGATGGTCCACCTATAAGGCGGCCATCCTGAAACATTTTTCTGTTCACAGAAATCCTCAAGAGGCTCGCAAGGCGGCCTACAATTTGCAATGTGGGGAGGATCAGGCCCCACGAGAATTTGTGCAGGAGTTAAAGCGTGCTTTTGCGCAAACCACCAGAAGGGTGCGCACAGATAGTAGAGAGTTTGTCAATACATTTTTCCATGCCTTGCCCAAATATATAATGACCCAGCTCGTGAGAGATTTTCATGAGAAAAGATCTTTAGACTGGGTCATTGAACAGGCTACCCGGATCTATGAGGTGCAGAAGCCCATGGAAAATAAAAGCAATGCCCAGAAAAACCCCAAAGCCAACAGCACCCCTGCTGCTGTCAAGGTGGCAGAGGTAAAGGTCACCCCCGTTTTGGATCTGGAGATGGGGGGGCCTAAAAACCTACCTGCACCTAATAATGCTAGGCCCAGAAGGTCCTCGGGCCAGTCACAGACAGGGAGCCAGGGAGGCAGCCCCACAAATGGGGTCCCTCGCTCTCCTGATTATGTAAGTCCACGTTACAAGGGAAATCGACCCATCCTGGGTTATGTGTGGACTCCTCCAGCCCAAGGGGGGGGATCCAGCCAAGCACCTAACCCAGGGAACTTCCCTCCAAACTTCCCACAGGAGGGCAGAAATTTACCAAACCCTGGGCAGAACTTTTTCCCCAGATATCCTCCCGACTTTCAGCCCCAAAACCATCCATCCTTCTTTCCCCAATTCCCTGAGCCCAGACCACAGAATCCGGGAGAGGGGAGGCCAAGGGTGGAGGGGTACCCAAATCTTCCCAACCAGGGGTACTACCAAAGAAGGGACAGCTACCCTTCCCGGGATCAGCCCAGGGGAGAAAACAGGGCCCTGTATCAGCCTGAGCGGGTTTCCCAGTTAGAGCGCCAGGTTCAAAACATGGCGCGGGATCTGGGTCACATACTGAGGGCTCAACAGAACCCTCAGATGGGCGTGCCGGCGCAGAACGCACCCAATTCTGGACCTGGTGCTCCAGAACAATGACGGGGGCAGCACTCCGATAACTCACCGGTTTCCAGGGAGGAGGCACAAAGGGAAGGGGGGTGTAAAGCCTTGGAGGAAGCTTCCTTCCTCACTTGTAAACAGCCCCTGGAAACCCAGGAACCGGAAACGAAATCTCTTGCCCCTGAAAGTCTGCCTCCTAAGGAGCAGAGGGGGGGTAGGAGAAAAAAAAGACCCAAACAGACTCAGTTTGAGGAGGAGGTACAGATCTTCCAATTCGAGGGAGAGGGATCCTCAGAGGATCCTGGGAAAAGGCTCTTCTCCTTCAGAGAGGGGGGAACTCCTCCCAAAGAAAAATGGGTCCCTAGGGATGCAAATCCAGACTGGGGAGATGTGGAGACTGAGCTACCGCCGCCCACCATCTCATCCCAGAACCAACAGCAAGAAAATCCCCGGGTTCAAACCCATACTGGGGACTGCCTCCAAAAAGGGGGGGGCGGCCCAGAACCGGAACCAGGGGAACCCACAATGGCTCTGATCTCCAGTTGCCAACTTTTTCTTTCAGATTCCCAAGGCTCTCCACAGAATTCTGCCCAAATCTCTTCGCTAGCAATGTCCAAAACCAGAAAATTAGCCCACCAGTTGTCCAAAAATGTACATTATCTGTGCCCCCTTGAGGAGAAGGAGGGAAGATATTATGCCCCGGTACAAGTACAGGGGCAGGGTACAATTTTGGCACTGGTGGACACTGGATCTCAAGCTACCCTTCTGTCCAGAAGGGCCTTTGACGAACTGAATGCAGGAAGGGGAGAGAATTACCAAATTCCTCTCACCTCTCTTCCTGGACAACTGCAGAACTTTGACGGGAAGGAAATTCCCGTCGAGGGGACGGCAGATTTGGACATAAAAATTGGGCGACATAAGTTGAAACACCCGGTCATAGTTGTGACCCCAGAGGGCACCCCTTGTTTACTAGGGAATGACCTCCTGAGGAGGTTGTCACCCTTAATAGATTGCGTAAACAAGGTCCTCTGGACCCAGACTAGCCGACCAATAAAATTAAAACAGAGTGTCAACCATGTTAGTTTAAACGGCACCTGCCACATGGTTGAACAAAAATCTGACCAAGTAGAATTTCACTTCCAGAACAACCAGATTCCAGACGTGACAGTAATAGCAGTAGGACAACAGACTGGTGATGGGGGGTCCTCTCTATTTCTGAAAATCAACCTTCCTTCCAGTCTAAAGTGGTATTCCACGCTGGAAGGAAACACTCTGAAATTCTATACTAATCCACAATCTGAAACTCCCACTCCTATAGTCCAGAAAGATGTGAAATCAGCTCAAAGCCTGGCTGATATTCAGCAAATTGGAGAGCAGTTGTTCATCCCTGTTCAGTTAAATGATGGGAAGGACTCTGTTCTCGCTCGAGTGTGCGTGAACAATGGTAAGAGCTTCATCAGCGAAGCCATGTTTCGCCAACTCCCAAAAGATCCAGCCATTCCCACTTTCAAACTGATAGACAAATGGGAAATGGACCTGGAAGCACCCAATTCAAAACATCTCCTGCCAAGCAGGTGTATGCTCAAAATCTCCATTGGCAACAAGAGCATAGTCCATAATTGTTGGGTCGTGCGAGACGTCACTGCCGCCTTTTACTTAGGCAGTGACATTCTCAATCGCTTTGCCATTAGTTTGGACCTAATAAACTTCAAAGCTTGGTCCCGTTTAGCGGATAATCCCATGGGCTTTGATGATCCAGAAAAAGCATTTAGGTCAGCTCAATTGCTACCTTATGCAGTTGAAATTCGGGTTAAAGAGGAAGTCACCATCCCAGAAAGGACCCGACAATTCTCCCTGGAAGTGAAAGTTAAAAGGGGACAAGAGTTGAAAAACCCTGATGCTTACATACATCTAAATGCTTCTCTCCAACAGCAAGGGTTGGGGGTAAACCCAACTCCATTAGTCAACATAGAACATGACACCATTCCAATAGAGGTGGATAACAGCGACTTAAAGAGTATTACTCTAGCCGCAGGCACCATTATTGGAATGGCGGTTGATGACCGACATTTCTCCATTGATCTTGTAAATGAACTGTTAGGACCAATCCCCAAGGACTGTTTTGACAGTGACAGTGATGACAATACAACACCAGACAGGATTTTTACCCGGCATGGGGGGAACTTCCTGGTGTACACTTCCTGCCCCTATGGTAAGGAAGATGTGACGTGTGACTTCAGGAGGGATGAGGTGATCTTCCAGGTACATGAGGGCTGCCTTTCCCACCTGAAGCCTCCGGTCCAAATCAGCACTCTGACCAGGGACTTCTCCACCCAGCTGGAGGAGGCCGCGGAGATAGCCAAACCAGAAGTCTTTCCAGGCTTCAGGCAGATGGTGGAAGAGAGAGTCAACCTAGCTGATGCCTGTGTGACTCTGGAACAAAAGCAAAAGTTGAAACAAGTTTTCTTGGATTTCCAAGATCTCTTTGCGGTAGACTCATATGACTGTGGTCGCACTGACATCCACACAACCACAATCCCCACGGACCCTGGCATGACTCCTGTGTTTGTGAAGCAATATCGCTTGCCTCTCGCATCAATGGAGTCCCTTACTGAAATAATTAAGAACCTTGAGTCCCGGGGAATAATCCGTCCAGTCCACAGCACCTTCAATAATCCGGTGCTGGGGATATTGAAGCCAAACGGCCAGTGGAGACTCTGCGCCGACCTTAGGGAGCTCAACAAACGGGTCCATACTTCCCGATGGCCTCTGCCCTACATTGACCAAGGGCTGGCCCAGATTCAGGGGTCACAGGTATTCACTGCAATAGACCTGACCAATGGATACTGGACCGTGCCTGTCAGCAGGGAGGACCAATACAAACTGGCTTTTACCTTTGGGGGCCAGCAGTACACATGGACCCGGACTCCTTTCGGATACCTCAACTCCGGCAATGAATTCAACATTTTCCTACATAAGGCCATGCCCGACCTGGGTGCGAGGGGTAACCTGGCTTATGTAGATGATGTCCTCATCAAAAGTTCATCTGTGGAGGAACACATAGCGGAGATCCGTTATGTTCTGACACAGTTGAGGGCCGCCGGAGCAAAACTTTCCTTTCAGAAAGCACAGTGGTGTAGAACCCGTGTTAATTTCTTGGGGCATGAGATTACTCCTCAGGGTCTCTGTCCCCAGGAAAAGAAAGTGAAAGCACTTCAGAAACTGAAAGACCCCACAACTCTGCGGGAACTAAGGAGCCTCCTTGGACTGACTAATTACAGCAGAAAGTTCATTGAGGGCTACGCAGAGATCACCAGACCCCTGATTCATCTCCTGAAGGGGGGGGTCAAGTGGGAATGGGGTCCAGAACAAGCCGAGGCAGTAAAACAACTCAAAAGAAGCCTCTCACAAGCGCCTTGCCTAGCTTACCCGGTCAGAAACAAGGAGTTCTTCCTGGAGACAGGGTTCTCTAATACGTGCTTGACGGCAGTATTATATCAAAAGCATGACAAGGTCAATAAAGTAATCTCCTATGCGAGCAAAACTTTATCCTCTGTGGAGGAAAAATTCAACGATTGTGAGAAGGCACTCCTGGCAACGGTGTGGGCATTGAAGAATTACCGCCCGTTTATCCAGGGGGAACACATCATAGTGGAGACTCCACACCAGCCTCTGCAATATCTCCAAAGTGACAGAATCCGGGCCGGAAATGTGAGTAATTCCCGAATTACTTCCTGGATTCTGTCAATGCAAGGCTTTCCTGTGGAGGTCAGATATGGCCAAAACAAGAAGAGTCCCCTCGCGCAAGGTCTGGCTGACTTGCATGATTGTGCCAGAGAAAACTGTCTCGAGGACGGAAGTCTAAAAATAAAGGACAACATGGAGGCATACCTTAATTCCCCCCACAAAGTCTTTGAAGAAGACAAGTGTGAGGGAATGCCCACTGTGTATGTGGATGGATGCTCTTACCATGTTGACAACAACGGGGAGAAAGAACTGGTGGCCGGCGTAGGGAATGCATGGGTGAATGAGTCCCCAGAACCCTCCGCCGGATACAACATTGGTCCCCGAAGTAGTCAGGTGGCAGAATTGATGGCTGTGCATCAAGCCATCCTCACTGCTGTCCAGCATCAACTCCACGAACTGGTCATAATCACAGATTCGGATTATGTACGGAACGGGTTCGTGGAGCACCTGGTTAATTGGAAAACCAGAGGCATGTTATGTGCTAACAACAAACCCTTGAAACATGGGAAGTTGATCCAAAACATTGATGATCTGGTCACCTCGAATGAGATGACCATCTATTGGAAGAAGATCAAGGGTCATTCCAAAGTAGAGGGACCAGACAAAACTGGAAATGACTTAGCTGATCAGCTGGCCAAAACCGGGGCCATCCAAGGGGATCTAATTGAGATTGAGTCCCTGTTGGGGGAAATCCAGGTCACTGCTATCACTAGGTCCCAGACAAATGCTCACAACGACCTTTCAATTGCACAATGGAGTAAGGAGACCCCTGATGCTGATTTGATTACTGCTCAGAAGGGGGATCCAATAATTGGTAAATTTTACCAGCACCTTGAGGACCCTGAGAACTTTCCCCTGACGGATACCGATTACATTGGGAAAGAGGACCTAAGAGTGTTGATGAAATGTCCAAAAATGTTCCGGATTCAAGACGGTTTGCTGGTAAGGAAATCCAAAGCTGGCCACGATCAGTGGGTGGTTCCTACCTCATTCCGAAGCCTGATGTTAAGTCATGCCCATGATGCGGCCACCGCCGGTCATAGGGGGTTTCACACAACACTGGAAATCTTAAGAGAGGTTGCATACTGGCCACACATGGGCCAGGACCTCAACCAATATTTGAAGGGTTGTCTTGTGTGTGCACAATTTCAGCCGACATCCCTCACACACCGGGCGCCTTTACAAAAGCGGGGGATGACACTGCCATGGTCAGATTTACAAATCGACTTTGTAGGCCCCGTGATTCGCTCGGCTAGGGGGAATAAGTACATGTTGACCGTCACATGCTTGTTTACCAAGTGGGTGGAATGTCTCCCAGCCCCAAATTGCAAGGCAGAAACTGCAGCTGCCTTGATGATTAACCACATCTTTTCCCGTTTTGGTCTACCTCAAAGGATTGAGTCAGACAGAGGTAGCCACTTCACCAGTGAAGTAATGACAAAGATGTGGGAGATACTGGGGGTCAAGAGAAAGCTGCATATTGCTTATAGACCAGCTTCTTCTGGGGCAGTAGAGAGATATAACCGGACAATTGTGAGCATCTTAAAGAAGTTTGTGGCAGATTCTGGGCCAAGTTGGGATATCCGATTACCTCTGGTCCTAATGGCTATCAGATCTACCCCTTCATCTGCAACCAAAATGTCACCATTTGAGTTGATGACTGGGCGCAAGATGGTGCTTCCTCAGCATTTGCTCTATAGGACCCAAGAGCAGACACTGATAAATGCCTCCACTACTCATGAGTATGTAGAGAATTTAAGGAAACACCTCCAACATGCTTTTGCTTATGCTCAGCGGAATCTAGAAAGATCGGCTGATAGCATGAAGACCCATTATGACCTGAAAACTTCCAGGAAGGAATATCAGGTGGGAGACCGGGTCTATCTATACAACTTCCAAAGGAACCAGGCCAAGCAGCGCAAATTTTTGCCTACATGGAAGGGACCCTTTGAGATCGTCGATAAGATCTCCCCTGTGGCCTACAAGATCCGCATCCCCAAAGGCGGTTCGGCAGAGGGGGAAGACAAGTGGGTCCACATAAACCAGTTGAAATGTTGCCATCCCAGGCACACTCTGCAACAACTGGAGGAATCCTCTGGAATCCTAGCGGGTACTGTCTCAGACTAATTCAGTTCCAACCATAAAACATACCACATCTAGTCTCTAAAATATTGTGATTTGCATGAAACTGTCTCTTAGTTATACTGTTTTTTATCAAAATAAGAATGTAATGTTTCGTTATGATGAAATACATATGCCGCCCCACTATCTCAACAGTGGTGGAAAGACGTCTATGAGTAGGTATTGCCGCTCTTCCTTTGTCGTCCTAGGAGAAAGAAAACCGGGAGACGGGCCAAGGAGGACGATCCGGAGACCGGGAGCAGAGACGCAACGGGCCCGGGGTACCGCCCAATCTTCCCATCAGGACCGGCGAGGAGAACTGATCGATCTGACCGGATGGAGAGGAAGATGCTGAACTGTGCCATCTACAGAATTGGAAGAAGATAATGTGGACATACCAGCGCCAGGGTTCAAAACCTCCCTTGCAACCGACTCCCCCTCGACTCAAGTCAAAGCGCAGTCGGGCGGGGGGGTTTGTGGAGGGTTTTGACCCATGTGGAATCATTAGACGGGGTAAATATGGGGATTAAGCTGTCGCTGCCCATCATTTTACCCCAGAACAAAAATAAATCATTGGAGTGCGTAAAGATGGGGATGCGCTGTCGCCGCCCATCATTTCATCCCAGAATCCAGGAGAGCTGCGCAGTTGTGCGCACACCAAAATGGTTACCTAACTTGCCACCCACCAGTGTAAAGAAAGGTCTTTGTTAACCAAATCCACTGTTACTGATGTCAAAAAGTTGCTGAAATCGTGACTCATTGGACCACTTTAAAGATTCAACCCTTTTTGTGGGGTTCCACATAACCATCTTACTGTAAGGAGCCCCATCAAAACAATGTTAAGCAAGGATTTACTACCATGTAAGAACCATTCCTGTTTAGAATGCATTAATCCAAGAAAATCCCAAAATTGCATGCAGTACCAACAAAATCCTCAAGGGGGCGCTGGCGGTCTAAACTCTGACAGGAGAATTGAGTGCAGTTGCTGACAAAGGGATTTGACTCAGCTGACTTCAAAGGCTGCATTTTAATTAAAAATTAGCCACATGCTGTTCCCAGAGGCCTGAAGCCTGGGAAACCCTATCACCTCAAGAGCTTCACACCAGGAGTTAGAATCTCACATGACCTCTTGATTGATAGAAGGCAGACTGGCTGGGAGCTTCCCAGAGACCACACAAAGGACCCTTTCCTCTGAAAGGAATATGTTGATTTTGACTGTTTAATGTCAACAAAGCCCTGCCTGCCCAGAGGACTGACCCACCCAAGTCTTGGAGGCGGACCTCAACACTCTGAGGACTGAATTGGAAGTAAAATATATATTTTACAAAAACACTGATAACTCTTTGTAATCAAATGACAGAAATGTATAACTTTGAGAGCTTTAATTTAAAAAATGTACCTTTAATTCAAGACTAAACTCGAATTTGTGTGATGTTCTGGGGCAAAACCCCATTGTTTATTAATATTACAGACTCCCTGTTTCAGCTAGACAAACGATAATGCATTGGTATGTGGGTAGATATGTGAGGAACAGTTGTATAAAATTTAATGAAGATCCAATGTTGTTTAGCACATTAAAAAGTGCTAGAAGTTGCCATTTGTGAATGCAAGCTCCTAGAAACAGCAGATTTGGGACAGAGTATACCTCATGTGATAGGTGACATGGGTATGTAATTTCAAACAACTGTGTAACTCTGAAGTATGTATTTTGATCATATATAGATTTGGGTGCACAGATGATAAGGGAGGTTCTTCAAGAGATCATAAATGGCTGACATCATCTGACACAACTTAGTTCGCCAATCAGGGGACGAATGAAAGTTTGACCAATTAGAAGCTGAGAGAGAGGTAGGGTCAGTGATGCTAGAACACACCCACATTCTAAACACATAAAAGCAGACAGACAGGACAGATAGGGACCTTCCAAATCCATCTGCAGCGGGACGCTCTGCCGGAAAAATCCATACTTTACCTCCATACAACATCCAGAGATCCAGACTTCAAATTCATCAATCTATCCAGAACTAAGAGACCAGACCAGAGAGAAAGCAGTGCTGTACTAAGAGACCAGACCAAAGAGAAAGCAGTGCTGTACCAAGAGAGACCCAGAGAACCAGAGAGAGCTGACCCAGATCACTGTGAAGTGCAGAGGCCAGACCAGACCAGACCAGAGTCCAGTCTAAAACCCTGACCAGATCCGTGATGAGGCCCATTTAATTCAAGAATATAGTGTGAGTACCCAGCAGAACTGTGTAGAACCAATCTCTTAGTTTAAATTCATCTAATTTAATCTATTTAACCTAAGTAGAACTGCCTCCTAGCTGTCACTTGTCATTTCTAGTTGCAAGCTGCACTTGTCATTTTGAGCTTTTGAAATTTGCAAACCCAAAAACGACCTTTATTAAATCGCTCATATCTCCGCGACCGTTTGTGCTAGAGACTTGCAATAACTTTTATTTGAAAGCTTAGAATCTTAGCTTTGAATCGCACCAAGAACCGCATTCCTACCCCTTATAGTTTTACCGCATCCGTGAATTTTACCGCGATTTGCAATTTCTTCACATGTAAAAACTGCTGCTGTTTGCTTTCCATTTGTCAGAAATTCGTTTAACCTGCTAACTATCCCTGCATCATTGCTAGTGTGAGCCTGGACTAATATTAACTAGATACCACTCACCCTGAACCTCTGAAAGGGAATTAAAAGCGTTTCCAGCATATTTCTCATTCATTGCCAGCACATATCAAAGCAATTTGGGCCTGTGATTTCAAAACTCCTATCTGTTTTCTGTTGTCTAAGCTTGCTGGATTGAACTGATTACATTGATTGCATTTCTGAGAACTGTGTGCTTCCTCCCATTTCCTTGCATTGCATAAAGAGGGGGGGAGTGAATAGCCAGAGAAAAGTGATTACATTGTTTGGTTGAAATCATATTGCGTATTTTCTGTACTGCATTCATTGAATATTGCATCCACCTGAGCTTACATAAGGCATCCTCTACCACATTATACTTTTGTTCCTATTTACCAGTGTGCTACCTTATCCATTTCATGTCAACTCATTAGTAATTATAAAGAAGTGTGCTAGTGCCAGATTCTCCGTTGTTGATCTTTATCATATCAGATTAAGTGTGCTATTCAATTATTAATTTATTATAAAGTGGGATATATATACCTATTGTTTAAATTATCAAATAAACCTTTTAACTTGCAAAACAGAACTACTTCTTGGCTCAGTGGGGTCAGGGGGATTCCAAGAGAGGGGTGTTATATAGGGGTAGTCATCCAGAACGCATGAACTGGACCTAAAGATATATCAATAAGGGTTTTCATTCAGTATTATAGACTAGGCGTTGACTTAGCTGTAGTGTTGAATTGAATCCTCTTACAGGGCGCTCGTTCACATTCACTTGTGTGCCACAAGGGTACACTGAGAGTCCCGGCATATATAGTAGAGTGTTGAAAGAACAGCTTGATACGCTTGAGTTACCTTCCACTTGCATGTTGTTGCAATATATTGATGATCTACTTCTAGCCACTGATTCTGAAGCTGCTTGCAAAGAAGGCACTGTGTTGCTGCTTATTCATTTAGCAGAGCATGGGCATAAGGCTTTGTTGAAGAAGTTTAAGTATTGTCGACAGGAGGTCGCCTGTTTGGGCTATCTCTTGTCGAAGGAGGGAAGAAGACTGACACCTGAATGGATACAAAGCCTCTCTGATACGTCTGTTCCAAATACACAGAAAGAGGTCAGAGCTTTCATAGGCATGGCCTCATATTGTAGACAGTGGATCCCAATTGTTTCTTTTTGATAAAACCTATGTTGGCACTGACAAAGAAGGACATTTATTTTCCTTTACCGTGGAGAATGAATTGCCAGAACACTTTTGATTTGCTTAAGGCTGTGCTGTTTTGAGCACCAGTTTTGGGCACACCAAATTACGAGAAAGGCTTTGGATTGTATGTGAATGAACGAGATGGATGTGCTTTGGCTGTTTTGACACAGGACATGGGGCAAGTATAGGCTGTGCGGGTATTTTTCCTCCATGTTAGACCCTGTTGCATGCACTTTGCTAAAATGTTTGAGAGCTGTAGCTGCTGCTGCTGCATCCGTAAAAAAGTGCGGGTATGTTTTTAGGTCATTCTTTAACCGTGATGGTACCCCACTCTGTAGACGTTCTATTAAACAGAAAGCAGATGCAACATCTCATATCAGCCCGATTAACAAGATACAAGCTGATTCTATTTGAATCACATATCCAAATTAAGAGATGTTGTTCATTGAATCCGGCGAACCATTGCCTTCTCCACAAGAGAAGTATTGCAGTGACAAAATGTCACATGATTGCTTCTTTATTACAGGACAAGAAACTAAGGGCAGAATTCATTTAATTGATACACCCTTAAAGAATCCTCAAGGGGAGCTATTCTGTGATGGCTGCTGTTTTAAACTTCCGGATGGTACATCCACCACTGCTCATGCAATCAACGTGTTAAGCACTATTTTGAAACTAAACGAATTCCGCATAATTCTGCACAGGCTGCTGAGATTATTGCACTAACCAGAGCTTGTGAAATTTCTGATGGGCTTAGTGTAAATATATATACAGATAGTCAGTACACATTTGGGCTTGTTCATAATTTTGGTCGACTATGGGCTAAGAGAGGATTCTTAACCTCACATGGAACAAAAATTCAATATGGCACTCTGATAGTCGGGTTGCTGTCAGCACTTGTGCTTCCTATGCAACTAGCAATAATGAAGTGTGCCACACACCAGAAAGTGATGGATGATGTAAGAAAAGGGAATGCTTTTGCTGACAGAATAGCCAAACAGACAGCTATTGATTTTCACTCAAAGATGTACATGCTTGATTAACAAGATGGGTTACTGATACTTGTATGATGGACAAAGGGATTAGCTGTATAAAAGAAATTCAGGCTGAAGCTACTCCAGAAGAAATCAAACTGTGGGCTGAGGGTCCAGCGGGTCTAGATGATGAGGGTGGTTGGGTGGATAATGAGAAGCAAAGATGGATGCTACCCAATGCCTATGACACTGATGTGGTCACCATGGCTCATGGCCCAATACACATGTGTGCCAAAATGATTTGCCAACAGTTAGATCCCGTCTGGTATAACACTAATATCCAGAAAACTGCTGAAGGTCTGAACCAGAGTTGCATGATATGCTTGCAACATAATATTGGGAAGGGAACACTGACACCGAAGGGAAGTTTTAGTCCCCCATGCCTTTTGAGGTGATCCATTTTGATTTCATTAAGATGGAACATTGTCAAAACTATAGCTATGTCCTAGTTGTGATCTGTGCCTTTAGAAAATGGCTTGCGGCTTTCCCACTGAAAGATGCCACAGCAATGTCAATGGCAAAGACAATGCTTAAGGAATATTTCCCTAGATTTGGCTTGCCTAGAGTAATTTGGTCTGATAATGGTCCACGTTTTATTGCTGCTATCATCCTGCAAGTATGTGCGGGATTACAGATTGCTAAACGGTTCCACTCAGCCAGACATGCTCAGAGTGCCTGCCTTGTGGAATGCCATAACGGAATTCTAAAGAACAAAAATGCCAAGGTGTGTGCGCACAGCAATCTGAAATGGCCTGACGCTTTGCCAATAGCCTTACTATCAATGTGGGCGACCGCACAATCAAAGACACGTCTCTCCCCCTATGAGATTGTCATGGGGATACCAGCCAATGTATGGAATGCTCCGAGACCCAAGCAGTTGAAAGGCATCGAGTATACGCTTTTGTCTGACTATTTTGATCAGTTGACTCAAAACTTTGTTTGATTCACCAACAGGTACGAGCAGTCCTCCCTGTAAAATACGAGGGACCATGTCATTGACTCCAACCTGGTCAGTGGGTCCTAGTGAAAAATTTCAAGAGGGGCACCTGTCTTGCACCTTGATGGAAAGGACCAAACCAGATCCTTTTAGCTACGCAAACCACAGTACGAGTGACCGGAAAGAAACACTGGATCCACCTGACACATGTAAAGAGGATTCCTTTTCCTCTGCCCTATGACGAAGGTGAGGTGAAGGGAATTGATGATCCCGACACTCACAACAAGCCTGATTTGATCGACACTGAGGGTGTCCTGAAAGTTCTTCCTGAGCCTGTGGGGCCTGGGGAGATTGTTGCATCTTCTTCAATAGTCATTCGTGGGCCCGTGGGGCCTGGGGAGATTGCTGCTTCTTCATTTTCTTCTTCATCATCAATCGATCTTGTTTCTGCTTCTTCATCTTCTTCAGACAATTACAACAGTTTGTTCACTGATCATTCAGTACCTGGAGTTGTAAGGTGCAATCTGTGATCACAGAACAGGATTTAGATTTATGGCCTGCTGACATTACATTAATGTAATAGCATAGGAAAGTACAGCTTGGATTCTGTGCCCACAAGAAACCCACAGGAAACCCACAAGAAACCACTGTTGTGCAAGACCCTCGTCATTCCTCTGCTGCATTCAATAAGAGGCAGGGACCGGCAAAGTTACATACAATCAAGATAGGCCACGTGGTCAAGTACCACCCACGGATGAACTAAAAGAGCCTAACAGCGAGGCTTCATAATGGACGCTGAGAAACTATGCCTATTTTAGGGGCCACTCGTACTGAAAAGGATCTTGATCGTTTTGTTGATAATGAGTCCGTCCATCGAGAGTCATGGTCCCGAGGACCAAATGGATACTGATCACAATAATAGCTTGTGTTGTAATTGCATTGATATTCGGGTTCTGGTACCTGGAAAGTACACATGTGCTTGTTGTTTTATTGCCAACTACAAGTGTCTCCACTGTGTCTCCATCATACGTGCATTCCCACACTCTTCGTCCTCGAGACCTCCAACATAGTGGGGGTTATCATAACGACACTCTCTTGATGATCATGAATGCAACCCATGCCATTCTGAATAAGACCAATTGTTGGATATGTTCACATCTGCTACAACATGGAGAGAAGGGATTGGGCTGGTATATACATCCACTCCCTCTAACTACTGCTTGTTATGCTTTACTTAGGGCATTATTCTTGGCCGATGGAATGATATTGTCACTGAAAATTTTGATGGGACTAATCTCAATGAGTTTGAAAAAACGAGTTTTAGCACCTTTAGGAGGTTCTCTGTTTGCAAATAGGAGCAAGCTAAATGTAGCTTCTATTAGGCCTCCTTATAGACTTTCCAGACCTTTCCAATCAATGATTACATTTACAATGGCTTCCATAGGTAAAAGGGATGCCATGCCTCCTTCCTATACTGTTAACCATAGTCCAAGCTCTGTTTCATTTTGCATACGAAGAGAGGGTTCCCAACCAATGGGTACATTTGAGGGATGTACTAACTTTGTTGTGCTTAGCAGTGAAGATAGACCTCGTAGGAGATCCCATTTACTTTGTTTACGGTAATGAGGCATATCCTTGGTTGCCAAGAGATTGGGAGGGTACTTGTTATTTAGGTATATTGTTACCATGTGTATATGTCGCCACCACTGCTGAAGTCTCTAGAACTTGTCAAAGGTGGGATCAGGATGGTAACACTCCCTCACAGATTCTGGGTGACATTGCTAAATCCTTTGTGCCATTTTGGGGACAGATAACAAACTCCCAAGATATGAGAAAATTGGTGATGGTTTCAGAGAAAACCATCAATGAAACCACTGACATCCTATACAACATGACACTAGAGAAAATGGCTATTAGATTAGTGGCTCTTCAAAATCAGATGGTGCTAGACATCATTCTAGTTGATCATGGTGGGGTGTGCAAAATGGTGGGATCCGCGTGTTGTGTTTTTTTTTACTCGTTTCCTCCCCTACCATATTTAAGGCAATTAACACATTGCACACCTTAAGTACTGAAGTACACGTTCGAGAGGGAAACTGGGATATTGGCACATGGTTCTGGGACTTGTTACGATCCTGGGGCTGGAAAATCTTTGCAGTTCTGCTGGTGATCCTTGGCATTTTACTGTTTTGCTGCTGTTGCATACAGTGTCTTCCTGTCATTTGTTCTATGATAGGGGGAAGTTGTGCACACGCGGTTGGTAAACTAGAACCCAAGACACATATGCCCGGAAAGATTGCTAATGCCTTAGTAATGCAGGATATCATTATAAAGGAGTTAATGGCAATCAATGTTTTTGAAGATAGCGATTCAGGATGTTCTGACAATGATACATGGACTTCGGATGATGCTAATGTTTGAGTAATGCTCTTGGCATAGGCCAAAAGGAGGTTTGCAAAAGTAGATTTTGCATGAATACAGCCTGATAGTAAATGTTGGCCTAAGCACATTCCCATTGCACCGTAAATCGCATTTGAATGAACCTGACATAGGCTGACTATGTTGCCATTTTAAGTCATCTGCCATTTTGATAAACTCCTGCTTTCTGTCCCATGTTAGAATTTGTGTTTTCGGATCAGCAAAGCAAAATACACTTTGTACTGTGTCAACGTAGATAAGCATGCTGAAGCTGCTAAGGTGGATTGTTTTACCTGCATTAAGGACACCTTGGAGTTAAACAAGAGCTATGCTAATTAGTAATTTAGCTGCCATCTGTACCAACAGTGTCATCCCCGTTCAAATAGCAAAATAGAATGATGAATAGCTAAACATGTGCTTTTGCAGAAATCTTTGTTTTCGGTCCTTATAACTAAGCTGACTTTAAACTTAAGAACAAATGGTAGACAAATATAAGCAAATGAAATAGGGACTGTTACCTTTGTGCCCAATGTTTGAAAAACCTATGAAGTGTTTAACAGAAAACAACCAGCTATTCAAGGATGTTTAAACATGTATTAGTTATGTTGAAAGGCTATGTACCCTAGGTAAATGTTTTACACAAAGAGGGGCTGGATGATGTGTCCGGGATTGTGAAAAAACTGTAATAATACTCATGTTTCTGAAATGTCCAGCACTCTCTCATCTCACAGTGTCTGCTTGCACACATTGCAGGGTGTTGAGAGCCAGACAGCTGTTCTGTTAAAATAAAGTGTACTTGTATCTTAGTACTCGTGACTGGCGTATTTCTATTATGTGGTATTAAGCCTCGATATTCTTTTAATCTTTCAAAATAGTATTTCATAGGCAAGATTTTCCAACTTTTTTTTTTCAGCTGACCAATACATGATGTGTCACCTAGAGCATGTTAATCGTGAAAAGTGAATGGGACTGGTTTGTAAAGCATTTCGCAATGGGATTGCAGTATTGGAAAATGCGTCTGTAAATCAGGCCCAATGTTTTGATAGGGTGTACTACTAACAGACGTGCAACTGTCACTTGTACTATATAACTCCATCAAGTTTTAAGAAAACCCATAATCTAACCCCTCTCAAAATATTCTAACACCTACTACTGCTACTTCAGCTGGTTTCATTTTTCTGACACACTGAATTTGGTGAGATTTCAAGGGCCATAACTGCCAATCACTGATAATACCAAGCACAGTCATATATACAGCATTATTTCTGGGGCACTGAAGATGAATCTCTAGCCATTTTTATCTACCACAAATTTCTGTGGATGATCCAGTCCCACAGACTTCATTTGCCTGACCCTGTTGCAAACCCTACCATTCATGGGTCAGGCAGCGCCCTGGTTTTCTACCAAGGCCCATGTGATCAGAGGAAAATCCTCTCAAATCTCCCTGTTGTGTGCATTTACTCTTCCATTAAACCACTCTACTCTGGAGAGTTTTGAGAGTTGCCTTAACCTACGTGCAGGAGCACTCATCAGAGCCCTTGAGACAACAATGGCCTCCATCTGGGGGGTCTAATGCTTACCCCCTAAGGCCATGCTGCAGCCTGATTCTGTCATGAATCCTGCCATCCATGGCTCAGGGGCAGAGTCCTGATTTGCTGACAAGTCCCACATACTACCATAGATTCCTCTCACATCTCTGTGTAGCCTGCATCTACTCAACCACAGCTCAGCCCTACTGGAGGACACAAGTAGAAACCCTCATTCTGGTGCAGAAGCACCCATCTTGCCCTTCCAGTCTACAGCAACCTCGGTCTGGGGCAGTAAAGCATATCCTCTCAGGCCATACAGTCTTCACTTCACTTGATCCAGGTACGAAGTCTCCCATTGTGGGTCAGGCAAAGATCTGATTGGGTGGCAAGGTCCATAAAACAAGCCATCATCCCGTGCCGCTGACATCACACCACCTGGCATCACAGTAAGTGCAGCTACTGTCCACTGGGAATTTTCCGCTCTGGCCCTTGCCCCTCTCCACAATCACAAAAACACAGTTTAATGATCATCACTTGGACCTCCTACTAATCTAATTTAAATTTGTCTATAGTATTCTTAGTCACCTATCCCCATGCTTTAAATTTTACTACTGAATTTACTGTTGCCTATGGCCTTCAGATTGATGGTCAGTCACTTTGGTATTCTCTACCTTGCCTTACCTGAATGTAATGGTGTTCCTCTATTCTCCTATTCAACTACAACATTCCACAACTCTGTGTTCTGACTTCACCCTTCCATCCTCCCACCTCCCCTCTGCTGCAACACACTCTGACTCTCCTTCTCCCTTCCACAAGGTATCCCTCATGTTCACATCTTCTGCTACACACTCCCACTTTACCTCTTGCTGACACCCTACTAACATTTTAACCTCCACTTTTCCTTACTTCGCCTCCCCACCATTCTCATTTTCCTCCTATCAGATGTTTGCCACCCACCCCACTCTCAAATGATACTGTGTTAGATTTGACTGCCCTAATCTCCTATGTCCTTCTTGCTTTTGCCACAATGCCTCATCACTCCCTACACCTTCTCTTACCACTTCACATGTTTGCCCTCAAATGCCCAATCTATTTGTGCTAACACATTTTTTGTTGCATATCACTTCCCCATCCCACTCCTACAGCCCCGGGGGTCACAGAGATATGGTTCACCACACACAATTATGCCGCCCTGCTGCTTTACTCACAGACTCTACCACCTTCTGCCACACCTCATGCTCTTCTAAATCAAGGAGGATAGTTGGTCTAATGAGCAACAATAGTCAACCTTCTGCCCTTCGACTCTTTGAATTTCTACCTCTTACCTTTGAATTCACAAACTCCCAACTCCTCTCTCCCCACTCTCTTACTATCATGCAAATTTATCGCTGGCTGGTCCCACTCAGGCCCTTCTGAAGGGGACTTCCTTCTTGAATCCATTTCCAATAAAGCCCAGAACTCGTAATGGAAGACTACAACCTTCCCAAAATCTTGCACACCCATGAACTAGAGATTGGCTCCCTCTTATCGAACCACTCCTTAACTCACTCCACAATTGACTCACTAATTCCTAAAGCAACTCTTTTGACCCTATCTTTCTCTCCTCTTCGCTTTCCTATTATATTCACTTCATGGACCCTTCCCCATCTAACTACTCTATTGTCCACTTTAGAGTCACCATTCCCCCAATTCTCTCTCATCCTCCCTTTTCTCCAGGGGAAAGTGAACATGTAAACCTCACTCATTTGCCCCTGCCTAGCCAAAAGCATATATTCCCTTGCCTCTGTTGTTTCTCACCAGGCTTATCTCTGTTGAACAGGTCTTCTCTAGCTTCAACCATGCTCCGCTTCAATCATTAGATCTCTTTCTCTGCTCTTTGCTCTAACCCTGGATTCCTGCTTATATCTCCCTCCTTAAGACAGAAATGCAATGCCATCTTTCCAAAAGTTACAAGGACTGTACTGTAACTCCCACCTTTGCCTCGCATACAAGAATGCTGTACTTTCTTTCACTAATGAAACCCCAACAGTTCTAAATATATCTAATACATCAATCTAAATATTACTCTCCATTCTCACCCCCACAATACAATATATGTGAGGCCCTACTTGCCCTCATGCAATCTAATTTTCACTTTCTGTTAATGAGTTTGCATGATACTTCTAATCCAAAATTTATGAAAAACATGACATCCACACCACACTTCTCTCCCTCACAGGTTTCCTTCTCATCTCCTTCACTTCTATCAGTGACCACCAACATCTCCTCTCTTCTGCCTACTTCCCACTTTGAATTTACACCCATCCAAAAGAGTTGCCAACTCCTCAATTGCCCCTGCTGAGCCATGTGTGCCCCCCCCAGCCAAGGAGTTTGCCCCTACCTCTACACACTTTTCAACTTCTCTCTTTTCTCATAGATCTTCTCTTCCTGCTTTGATGGTGTAACTATCCTACCAATCCTCAAGACGCTCTCAGCAGACCCAGATATTGTGCTGGAATGACCTCTGTCTGCATATCAAAAACTCCCCTTCAATCCTCTCAGGGTAATCTGAGGTCAAACCTCACCTGTCTACTGTTTATTTACCTTCAAATTACTCACCCTCACTGACTATCCAATGCATAACCCCTCTGGAATTACCTCATTGTAAATATCTAATTCCATTGTTTAGTATTGTATCTGTGATTAGTCCCTGATTTCTGTGCAATGTACTCCTCATCAATCATTGGTCAATCACTAGCCTTCTTTTTTATGAGACTCTATCAAAGAATACCCTAATGTCTTTTATTGATTGTTTGTAAGTGTCTCTTGTTGAAACACTTTATTTTCTCAATAGCACAAACACAAATACAAAAATACAGGCATCCTGCACACAATTTGGAAAGCATCTGACTGATAGGATCCCAAAGTCCTTCGATGTGCCCATATGCTTGAAAAGGAACATTGAAAACGTGGACAGTTTCATCTGGAGCATTTCCAATACAGCTGCCACAGTTCTGGATTATTCCCAGAGTCATCTGGGAGCTCTCTAGGCCACTCTTGATTTCACACATCTTCACATTATTATAAACTGTTTGTTGAGGAAATCCTATCTCTCTGAACAAGGAAGGTCCCATTCCATTTCTTTACCTGCTGTTGTACCATTCCAGACCAGGCTCATCAGCAGGTCCCTCGTGATGGTGTTCACTTCAGAAACAACTTGCATTTTGTCGACATTAGAGTTGATATTCGGCAGTTGCGCCCTGATTGTAAGGTCAATTGTTTTTTCTAAATTGACCCAATTTGACATATTGTAACTGGCCTTTGTACGCAATCAGGCTGCAAGTGCAGAATTTGACCCAGTTCACAACCAGCTGCTGCTCCCAGCTTATTTCTTTTAATGAACGATGCTCTTAGCTGAGATACATGAATGACTGCACCACTGGAACAATTTGGGAACTGGTAAGTCGCCAGGAAAGCAGACAAAGGTAATCAGAACCTGGCAATGCCTAAAGTGACACCTACGATTGACTACATGTGTCCTGATATATCCAAACTAGCTGTTGTTTCATACCACAGTTCTTGAACTGCAACACTGGTAAGACAGTGACATTATTTTGCATTAATATCCGGCACTGTGCATCCATGGGATACATTGAATGTGGATTGACTAGTTTCTAAGCCATACCACATTGTAATCCTGTGGAGGCACGTACGAACCTGCGTTTGTTCCCGGCGGGGGGCATGGCAGCCCCTTAGCCAATGAGGAGGCTCGAAACGGGGCAATCCCCGCTCCGATCCTCCACACAGCTAGAGGCTGCCATCGTCCCGTGCTGGGGATTCAGGTACGTTTTTTATTTCCCCCACCCTCCTCGCCTGAAAATGATCCCTTCCCCGCCCTTCCTACCTCACTTACCTTCTTTTTTCTTCTGTCCCCAGTGCGTCCGCTCCCGATGGCTGCCATGGAAAGGGAAAATTGACTCTGTTTTCCTTTTCCCGGTGGCCATTTTATTTTACTTTTATTTATTTTGTTGTGCCGAAACGCAGCCGTGTTTCAGAACAGAAAAACGAATGTTAGTACCCTGGTCTAACGGCCCAAGGTACTAATGGCAATAAGCCCCTAGACGGCGGGCCAATACAGCCCGCGTTTATGCCCTCCAGGGCCTTTGTTAAGGCTCTCGCTATGCTCAGGCCTGTAACTATGAGGCCCGGGGGCATTACCGTGGCCGTTATTGGCCCACCATCTCGGGGCTTATTGCCACAATCATAAAATAGGAGATAGAATTGTCAATAATGGTGCAGGATACATCATGTGCTAAATATTTCTGCATGCAATATAAACAAGAAATTACTGAGCATATCCTCCTGGTAGAAAAACATTTTGGTATCGACAGGGGTGTCACCGGAAACAGAAGGGACCCCTTTCATGATCCATGTCCTGGGCAATGTTGCAAACACCTGGGGAAGCCACCATGTCCACTGCTTCAGGAAGGGGACCTTCAGGCATGCGTCCTGATCATGGATAACATTATGTGTTATTTATCCAACAGTTACTTGTACCTTACCATCTATCTGCCACTTTAGCAACCTTTCCTGGGATTATCCTTGCTTTGAAAAACACATGATTTTAACACAATATCAGGAACAAGTGTGCATATAAAATTGTATGGGCCACATACGTTTGTATGATTTTGTCGTCTCCATTTGGGAAGTTGAAATAGCAAAGACTGTGGGGGTAACATTTGGTGAGGGCGGGGGGTGGTAGCATCGATTGTTTTCGAATAATGTTCATATAACATCGAATTGGGGAGGCAGTGCATGGAAGGGGAACCTGTCCTACTTCACATTCAGCTGCAGAAGGAATATGTCTGATTACATCCAAGCCACAGTCGCATAACCCAAGAAACTGGTAATGATCGCCAGATAAACGTTTCGGTATCTAGGACAGAACATTGATGGCATACAGTCAACATTGAAGGCTACTCACCAAAGGCATCTCTCCCGCATATTCCTTCTCTGCATTTCCCCCTCCAGCTGACCACTTTTAGGGATCCATTCTCTGAGCAGCTGCAGACCCTTCTGCCCAATCCTGCCCTGTTCCTCCACTTTCTCAATTTACCTGCACATCGCCTTTCCCTTCTGCCGCAATGTCTTGCCATTGGACACAGTCCAACACACGTTTGTGTAAGCTCTTCTGTGCGTCGCACTTTCTCTGGTGGCCTACAGAGAACAATGGCCCTTTCAAATAGTTTACATGTTTCAATGAAGTGTTATTTCTGTCCCAGATTCCTGAGTGATAAATGAAAGTAAAAGATAGAGAAACAGAAGACAAAATACTAGCCACCACTAGACCGCAAATGTTCCCTTGGAGCTCCATCTTTCTTACAGTGGGTTGCATGAACCCATATGAGTAGACGCTTTACCTTAACAGTAGTGGGTGTCATTGGTTAGAAGTACCATATAGGGCCCAATCCATCATGTTGCCACTGTTGAACGTTTATACAAACATAGTTGCTGGGTTAATTTGGTTAGCTGGGGATTTTAACAGAATTACCACAGCAGTAATTATGGCAGCAGTAATTCTGCTGATTTTGCTGATCTTTCTGTGGAAAGTGAGAGGATTTACCTCCTGCTTGATGCTGGAGGCAAATCCACCACGCCAGGGCCAAACTCGTAGAATGGCGGAGCGGGAAAAGTGGCAGCAATTCCGTTAACATACACTTTTTTCCTGCACTGCCATACTTGTAATGAGGCCCACTTACACTTGTTTTTGTCTTTATATTACCTTGAATGCTAAAATGTACCAGTTGAACGGCATCTAGCCACTGGAGCACTGTTTCAGGACACCACTTAGCCAACCTTCTCTTTATAGTTCAATTGCCCATATCAACATCCCCTGCTTGTTGAGGTTGGTGAGGGTAGTGCAGTTACTGTTGTATTTGGAGGGTTGTGCAAAGTTCCTCCACAACCTGGCTGGAGAAAGTGTCCCTGTCCCCCTGTTGCTATTAACACTAACAGTGACTACAAACTAAGACACAAACTCCCTAATCATCAACCTTTCTACTGAACAGGTATAAGTATTGTGACAGAGGTAGTGGGCCTTGACCCATCCTCAAAAGGTGTCTAGTAGGACCAGTACATAATGGGACCCATAGCATCATTGTATTTGTTTGGCATCGACATGGCACAGACAAAACGGTCCCAAGGACAATGGTGTGCACCTGTGGTTGCTTCACTATTTTCTCTGTGTTGCACTGCTACGAATTACACACTGTCCACAATACTTTTGAACAATTGAGGAAAAATGTGGTGCATAGCAGCCCCAATTGACGTATGCAATCGTCCCCCATTTCCTGCATGGGCATGTACATGATAAATACCACAGAGGTAGAGCAACAGTACATCTGGTGCAACAAATCAACCTGCAAAAGCTTATTAGGGTGCAGGGGATTTCCTACATAAGACCAGCAGAATATAAGTGATTTAGGAATTGCATATTGTATGATAGTCACCTCTTGAAGTGAGGAGAATGGTAGGTCCATGCCCCCATTATTAGTTTCAATACAAATTCAGCCTGAGAGCCCTAAACAGCTCCATTATTAGCAGCAGGATCTGTTAAAGCACTTTCGTTCCATATTTCATCAAGAATGGGTAAGCTGCCTGCCCACTTAACAATTGTGATTTGTTTTGGTAGCATACTGGCATCTAATAGAGAAGAGAACCTAATGTAGGAAAGCTGACCAACATCATGGACAATTCCAAAAGCATACTACAAGATTGAACACATTGTGATACTCTGTTCAGCTGATATGCATGCTCTGGTCAGAACTAATAATACTGCAGCATGGGCAGCTATCACATGTGGTAATTGGGCACTCTCTACCACAGTGTGGGGATAACAGGCCATATGTACAATGACTAGATTTACTTTATCATCAGGGAATCTTGACCCATCACCAGAATAAATCAAATAGACATGATGCAAAGGCATATCAAGGAGATACTTTCTCGGTTGCGCAA
The DNA here is from genome assembly GCF_040938575.1 of Ambystoma mexicanum. NCBI lineage: Eukaryota > Metazoa > Chordata > Amphibia > Caudata > Ambystomatidae > Ambystoma > Ambystoma mexicanum. The sequence continues at coordinate 437,195,047 of NC_090934.1, forward strand.
GTTCATCAGTATTGGCTACACAGTTATGGGACTCGTCATCCATTGAGCTAGATAATAATGACGAAGGATTTAAGGTCAGTGAGTAATATGAGACATACGACAGTACAATTTCATATTCAGTTAAGTGAGAATGTAAAGGATGTGTTTTAATGTTTGATAGTATTGCAGTAATTACAGGTGTGACTACAACTTCAAGCGAGGAACCCAAAACATTACATTCACACTGTTGTACCTTTTAAAGACTGGAAGGGTTATCTGTATGTCTGCCCCATATATAGAAGAGACACAGAGCACCCCATCCAAGGTTGTCAATGTGGTAGCTATGGACGAGCAACCAAGGCTTAAGCTCTCAGGTGGTGATGTGGGCTGGTTAAGTACAGTGAGTCACCAATCCTCCACAAAGACATGTCGCCACACTATGATATGCGCTAACACAGTTCTTTGTATACAAATAAGGTTCAGATATATGTACACAATTCAATAACACACTTTGTGCTCTGGTAATTGTAAAATGACAACTATATCCAATTTCTATGCGGTACCACACTTAGGCTTTAGATTCTGTTAATATCCATCAACTGCTGTCAGTTATAATGGAACGTAAAAATCATTTAGCCAGGTGTATCAACATAGATAATAAGGAAGGAAGGCAGGTTAAGTTTAAGCAATGGCAGAAGGCTTTCTTTAGATATAGGCATCATTCTGAGTGAGGATAAGTCTTGCTTTCAGGTCAAAAAGTTCCACCATTCCCAATGTACCTGAAGTGGAAGAGTTTCTTCGATGGTTCATCAGGGGTGTCCCTCGAGGGTGGACTCCCTTTAAAACAGGAGCCAATGGGTGTCCAGAACCTTGAGGAAAAATGGAACACCAATGGCCATACTGCAGCTTCGACCTTCGCGGTTCTCTTTGATGATCAATCGTGGAAGTCGGGTAAGTTGAGGCATGCAGTAAACCTTGATGCAAAGTGTTTGGTGCTGCAAATAAGACTGAGGGCCTCATTATGACCCAGGCGGTAAGGGGTTTACGGCAGCGTAAACAGCGCCGACTCTTACCGCCTGAGTACGAGGTCCCTTAGCGCCATGGCGGATTTAACACCTGCTTTTAGCAGGTGTTAAAATCCATGGCGCTAAGGGACCATGGAGTTAATTACGCCACCGTAATTTACGGTGGCGTAATTAACGCCTTCCCCACTCCCATTATGCCCTATGGGGCAAAAATGGGAATGGGGAAGGGTAAATGGGGATTGGGGACTTACCGCCCCGCCAAGGTCGGAATATGGCGGTAAGTCCGCCAACCACCATGGCGTAAACGTAGTTTACGCCATGGTGGTAAAGTCACGGCCCAGGCGGTAACTTACCGCCTGGGTCGTAATGAGGCCCTGAGTGATGGATGCAGGCCCGAAAGTGGGCATCGGGTTTCGGGATTCACATTCCGCGGTCCTCTGGCCTGTCGGTGCTGAAGCTGCAGCACGTACTTTGGTATAGCTTTGACAATCGGGACTCTACCAGGGGCTGGCCCTCAGATCATCACTTCATCAGTGTCCTCGGGACGTCTTTGTCAGCTTCGGGCGGTGGGAAACTCATCGGCGGACTTTCCTCTGTTGCCGGCGACCTCGACTTTCTCCGGTTGGAAAAAGTGGGTGATGGCCCCTGGCGACGAGCAGCACAGCGTCAAGGTGTCCCCGTTTCAGGGCAACACAATCCCTCTGGTTTCCAACCGTAATGGAAATTTTCCAAACCGCATGGCCTCGATGGCCAGGCGCTCTCTTCGGGATTCTTGGCGGACCCCTTCTCCGGACATCAGACTCACAGAACTGGCTTCCAGGGTGCCTCGATGATGAACAGCAGTTTTTGCATGGTAGTATCTCCTAGTTCGGTGAGTGGTCTCCTTGCCAAGTCCTCTCTCAGATTAGTTCTCGACAGACTCAACAGCTTTTAGATTACTTCAAAGGAAATGCAGCAGCAATCTTCTTTATTCCAGCTGGGCTTCAAGGATGATCTTCAAGTTTCAACTTCAGCTTCTGAACAAATTGGGAAGTGAGAGGTCCCCAGATATACACATCCGTCCCTCATTCACTCTGGCTGAGCCAGGCTCAGTCAGCCAATCAGACAGAAGGCCATTTGTGCAGACAGGTAGCCAATCAGGCTCACAAGCATTCAGGCCATTCACTTCCACCCAGACACCCATAACAAAAAATGTAGATTGGGGCAAGCACCCAGCCTTTCAGCACACCACACTACGTTCATGTCAGTTTCAGGCAGAGCTGTCTCATTCATCGTGTCACACACATAATACCAGACACCCATAACATAGAATGCATACTGGTCACACACTCTATTCTCACAGGTCTCACCCCAGGGATGAACCCATGACATACAGTCACCAGGAAGACTCTAGCATGTCTGACCTGGACTTCCCTACTATGACATACATTGTCCTTCCAAGGCAAGGGACAGAGTCAGGACTTCCCAGGACTTTGGGAAAACAAGATAACCCGTATTAAAAACCACAAATCCACAGGGGCCATCTTGCCTTCTATTAGGAATACACTAATTCCTATGGCAGGGCCTGGGTATCCCAAAATGGAGGATACTCAGAGCTCCTGTCATATCAGCATGGAGCTGCCATCAGCCCACACCCTGCTCTCTGGGAAACACACATGTGCCTGTCCACCCATGGGTGTCATAAGGGTATCCCAAGGGTCTCTGTTCACCAGAACCAAAAAGAGGAAGAGCTGCACTCCCCGGGGTCCCAACTGGACTGCTGTGCAGAGAATAACCCAGAACACACATGATAAGGTGGTACAGGACAAGGACATTGAGGCCCTGTCCCTCCAATGCATTTCCAGCATCACAGTACCACAACCACACATGGTACAACAAGCCTGGGGCAAGAGCGATACCTAGCACCACTGGGCCAAGTGATGTGCTGTAATGTGCAAGCAACAATGTTTTTCACAATGCATTTGGGTTAGAAAAGCCAATGAAAATCTGTTCCGCTCATGACAATACAAAGTGAATCTCTTGTAATCTGGTAGCCTTAGGACAGGCATGTTGGAGAGAGAAGGTTTGACTCCAAAGCCTGTTCAGGTTTTGCTGACCATGGTAAAGGTTCTGGTGTGTTCAATGGTATTAATTCCTGAAACGTTTGACTAGTGCTGCATATAATAGTATTCAATGGTGACAATATTCTGCTATACTAGAAACTTGCACCTCTCTGTATTTGTAGAGATTCAGAATGCCTTCAATCTAGCCTCAGTGCAGTTCTTTGTTAATAGTCAGTTGTCTGATATGATATTGTGCCTTGATAATTAACTATTATTTGATGCACCTGTGATATCTGTTTGAATGCTTTCTGACCGGTGTGAGCTAATGTAGTTAATAATATCAATGGATCTTGTTTGCAAAAGTCATAAAATGGTGAAGCCAGAAGAAGACTGTCCATTTATGGGACTAGCACATAGTTACCTGGGAATGTTATAGCATCTGAATCCTTTTCCAAAATCAGAGAAAACAGGGCATGGGACTCTGTGTACCCCTGTGGAAACCCTGTCCCGGTGTACTGTAAACCACAGTATTTAACACCAAACACAGTATGGTCTATCTGGGTGAAGTGCGGTAGAGAAAAAAGAAGAGCAAAGTTCTACAGGAATGAAAAAGGTAGCTGTAGATGGGATACATGACAGTATAGTTGCATGATTATGGATCTCAAGGAATGATGGTAAAAGTACTACATTACTTGCGCCAATATCCTGTACCAAATTAACATTGTTCATCCTGGGTTTTTCACTGGGAGGATATGGCTGTTAGTAGGGCTATTCATTGGGACTATTATTTCCTACTTTAACAATGACTTTGCCACAGTGGAAATTCCTTCCTATGTTTCTGGATATATCTAATATATATTGCACAGCCCACGGTAGCGGCTGTGTAGTTATGGTTAAGTTGCTAAACCCATAGGAAGCTCCCCCTGGAAGAATCCTCACCAAACTTTGCAAAAAAAGTATATGCCCACTCTGAATGTTTTTGCAAAAGTTTGGTGAGGTTTGGTGAAGGGGGGGGAGTTATAGGGGGTCCCAACATTTCTTTTTTTCCCATAGACATAATGGTAACACATTTCTGTCGCGCCCACAGCCCAAACCGCTGGATGGATTTTCACCAAATCTGTGGGAGGAGAGGTGGATTCGTCTAAATCCATCCAGTGGTTTTTATTTAAACAACCAAAACGTAAGGCAAAAAAATGAGTGATATTGTGTCTGCTCCGTGGACACACTGCCCTGTTTGCTCCGCGGACAGGACACCGATTGGATGATCGTCTTGCGTCATGAACGCGGACACTTAACGTGTTCTCTGATTGTCTGGGATGAGGTGTGAGATGTAACCGCCATACTGGATACGTGGACATGCGCTGGAAGTTAGCATAAATCCAATTTTGGGAATGTGTGTTGGTGTGTATGAGTGTTTGGAGAGGGTGGGGGAGTAAGAGATGGGTCAAATGCTCTATTTGATAGGTGGGAGAAGGCTGTGATGTGTTTGCGATGTCCACGGACATAATGAACTGTGGCCACACTACTGGCTATTTTAGTTTACTATGATGTTGGTTTTGGGTTGTTAGAAGAGCATTGGGTGAAGAGGGTATTTATTGAAGAGTTTCTACATTCATTGTAATTATTTTTTAGAATGTTAATTGAAGTGGGTAGGCTTTGAGGTGGATGTATTATGTTTTAGAGTTGTGGTCATTTGGTAGGTGTTTGTTTGTATGGGTGTGTTATGCTGCGTTGGCTGTGGCCTTGGGTGCATGGCTGATGTGACATGGGCCTTCGGGCATGCAACCAAGACTCTAGGCCCTGGCTACACCCACCACAGCATAACACATCCATGTTACCAAAGATTTTGACTGTGGTATGTGGGCTGCTTAGGGGATATGTTTTTAAAAATGAGTGTACTAATGGTAGTAGTGCAATACTGCGTATAGGACAGTGAGATGATGTGTCTTAGTTTGTTTGTTGCATTGTGTTCAGAATGTTAGTATTGAAGACTCTAGGCATTGTGGGTTGTATTTATTGGTGAGGTGTTTGTTTGCATGGCTGTGTTATGTTGTGGTGGTGAGTTTAATTATTATATACTTAGTGTTTCTTTTGGTAAGGCTGTATGAAGAGGTTTGACCAGGCTATGCAGTTAAAATTGTAGTGTTTGGCAACAAGCACTGCAGAATAAGATACCCATGGAAGCAAACATTTTGGATTGCGGTGTATGGTCATGTGTTTTCTTGAATGGGTGTGTTATGCTGTGGTGTTTGTGAGTCCAACTTTCCACTGAAGAAGAGTACCAATAGCAATTCCAGGACATCCCTTGTTTTTTGCATATTTAAGTAACCTTGGGTCTCACTGTACGTTACTAGGGCAATCCAGGCATTGACCCCTTGGTCACTATTATTAGAGAGGCACAGCTCCACCCTACTGATGAGGTGCAACCAGACCAAAACACGTGTCTGGAGTTGCTGTTGGTACTCTTGTTCAGAGTACAATTGCCTAGCTTTTCAGTGCTGGACTGCCCCTGGGCAGGGCAATCATGATATGATTGGGATATTTCTCCTCTGTGAACGATAGTGAGCTAAAGAATCTGGGTAAGGCTCTCACACCCAGGACTACTGTCTGGCAGAGAGACTCCCTGGATCGCCCTTGTTTCTTGAATATTTATGTAAGTTTGGGTCCTACCCTTAAGTTACTAGGGGAATGCAGACATTATTATTACGTATTTACTATGTGTCTGTATTTGTAAAGTGGCAAGACCGCCCCCACCGTTCACCTCGCTAGTGACACAAAGTGGGATAGTACAAACATGTGTGCACATTATAGGACATTCTCGTATGAGCACATTTTGTCAGGGCTCCAAATTTGCTGCTTGTGAAAAATGTTCACGTGATTTGGCGTGTGAAGAGCAGATGGGCTAGGTGACAGGTGGTCTGGCCTGCCTGTGGAAGTCTCTGGGAGAGTGCAAAGTTCTCCATAGGAACAAAGTAAATCCATAGAAATGTCGGCCGCATTGGTGAATGGTAGGAAAAAAAATCCTATCTTAAAAGAAAAAAAATTCTAATGTACTATATTGTAAAGGGCTATTTGCTGCCATTGTGAGTGAAGGTCAGCGGTGTTGCATTTTTTCTTCCGAGCTAAGGAAAACCATGCATCGTACACAGTATAAGGGTCAATTGTTTTTTGACCTTGAACCAAAGCTAACATTTAAAAAGGAATGCATGAAGGGAGGGATGTAATACTGTCAAGTATGATAAGGTTCACCATTGCAAAACTAGACAAAGGAACATGTAATTTCACTTTATAAAAATGTGTTGCCCTGAACGGAGTGTCAGCTTTACATCGAGAGAATGGAAATGCCAAATATTATGTAAGTTTTAGTTTCGACGATTTTATAGAGCAACAAGTAAACTTATCATTCGCTGACCGTGATTTCTGCCTTACATTGTACTCGGTTGTTGTTTGTGTCATGTAGCAAGGACACGCAAATACAGCGTGTGTGTGTAGAAGCCTTTGTCTCAACCACATAGGCAGTTCTATATTGAGATGCATGTGTCCACTAGTGGATTCCCCCACGTTCCACAAATGTGTAATTCAACGCTAATATTTAATCCAAATTCCGTCTGTGTTCTTCTTGCACTTAGCTTGCTCTCTGATTGTAGTGTTAGCCTTTGCATCCCATTTTGCGCTACACATATTTCATAGCACTAACCTCTGAAGAAAATTGTTTCACGTGTGTGTTCACCCTTGGTTTGAACTCTGGGCCGAATTAATGGGTAAAATGACAAATTGTAATAAAGATCGGCTACTCAGACACATTTCTGTTATGTTTTTCAAATAGCTACATCCTGCCTTTCTGCAATTGTCATCGATTCCAGATACCAACTGATGGGTTCTTTAATCGGCAGCTGCAGATACACATGAATGGCTGTATCATGTCATCATGGGGCGATATGCCCTTATGTGGTACCAGCGATAAGGAGCAACCTGACATCATTTACGGTGGCCTAGCGCCAAGCTGATGCCCAAGTCTTGCGATTCACGGTGTGCCCAATGTGCTTCCTATACTGGAAAGGAACACCGCGTGACTCATGGTAAACATTTGTGGATCGTGAACAAAGAAAAAATGACCCATTTGATAGAATGTAGCAATCACTGAATGATATTGGAGCATTTATTGTGAAATAAAAGTGTTTTACAAATTGTACAGTTTTGCTATTTCTTTTAAAAGTATAGTTTTATGTTCAAAATTGGGGCGCGCTGCATTGTGAGATGTGTGTTGATATTCCGGGTTGTGCATCAACTAACGGTAACACGTAGGTGATGATTGGGCACGTTTGGCTACGCTGCACAGTAACGTCCTGGAGATAGGCGGAGAATATCACTAGGTTTGGTGATGTTAGCCTCAGGGGCGGGGCATATGAAGTAGTGCCGCCAGGGTAGTCCATCTTAGGGATGCGGCAACGGATACAATTATCACAAGATGGCTGGGCCCTGCTGCCTGATTTTGCATGTGTAAAAAAGAGGAAAAGTATGGAAAGGTGCATAGGAAATGTTTGTACGATTGATCAATGTACAATAATATTGCTGAGCGTACTATTCTTGTAATAGGTCTATTTTTTGCTCCATTCGCTGCAGTTGATTTTCTAAGGTCTCTGTTTCTGTATTATTTTTAATGTCTGTGTGGTCTGTTAAAAAACAATGTGTTAAGTACAAATAAAGTACTGGTTATTAAATGGTTTATATAGAAAAGTGTAGGGACGTTATGGTTAAGTTGCAATAATAAAAAACGATGAAATTCAGTGAAAAAAACGTTGTTACAGGTCCAATATGGTTCCAAGTAAAACCGAAAAACCCCTGAAATTCGCCAGTTTTGGAAAGCTATGCAAACCAAAGTATTACCGGACAATCTTGATAACCTAACTGATTATCTTCATGCACAGAAATGATTGCTCTGTTTCAAAGCTACTACTTCCCCATGTATAACTATCACATAATGTGACTGGACCCTAAGGAAAGTAGTGTAAGTACAATGTATACAAATATAAGCATATCCAGGGAAAGTACAGTAATAAAAAAAACAGCAGAATTATAAGAAAGTGTTCATAACCTTACTTATCATGTTCATACATAGAAAGCATTGCTTTCTTCCAAGTCTGTTTCCCCTATGTATATGTTTCATATGCTGTGAGTGAACCCCAAGTGAATTACTGTAAAAACATATTTGAAGTATAAGTCTACAAACATAGTACTTTTTGATTTTTTTGTTCCTGACTGTTACTGGCCTAGATATGTCAGTAAAGGAAAGAAGACAGAGCCAGGCATGTGATGTCATCAGTGATGCCATCAATGACATTTGTGATATCATCTTTGATGTCATGGGTGTTAGTCTTAGCAGTGCACGGTGGTGCCGCGAGTTATGGTTGCTTAGCTTACTATAACTGTTGAATTTCAGGGGTTTTTCGGTTTTACTTGGAACCATAACGTCCCTGTAGCAATGTTTTTTTTCACTTAATTGCATAGGTTTTTAGTAGCGCAATTTAACCATAACGTCCATTTAACAACGTTTTTTCGTTGAATATATATATATATATATATATATATATATATATATATATATATATATATAATATATTACACAGCCCATGGTAGCGGCCGTGTAGTTATGGTTAAGTTGCTAAACTCATAGGAAGAGCACTTTTTCGGTGGCTTATAACTTTGCTCCCTGTAATATAAAGATGTCCACGCTTGTTTTATATAGCTTCTTAATGGGTTTACTTCCAGTTATTAAGTTACAAGTTACATGACACTGAGATATCAGGTATAAGACAGATATCACCGGCACCCATCACCCAGGGAGGGCGAAACCAACTGAACTCTTACAGAACACTCAATACAGCATTCTCACGCTCATACATCAAGATTCCACTTGACACTTGCATGACATCATTAAGCACATGACCAGCTACAGCAGACTCAGACAAGCACATCATAACACACTCCCCCTGGAGGAATCCTCACCAAACCTTTTAAAAAAAAATATATGGCCCGCTCTGATTTTTTTTGCCAAGTGGGGTGAGGTTTTGTGCAGGCTGGCGCAAAGTTATAGGGGGGGGGTCCCACATTTTTTTTTCTTCCATAGACTGAAAGGGGAAACACTTTGCACATGGCTACAGGCCGAACAGCTGGACAGATTTTCACCAACTTTGCTGCAGGAGTGGGGGGTTGGGTCAGAAAGCATGCTTTTTTGTGTTTGGTGGAAATCTGACCAGTACTTCTGTTGTAAAGCACTGAACTCCTCAGACCCATTTCCCTGTTCGTTCCGCGGACCAATATCTCATTGGCCTGCAGTACGCAGTGATGTCGGCAACCATTGGACACGGCCGGTGGTTGGCTGGAGGGAAGCATGCTATATATGTCAAAGTTTTGGGGAAACACCGGCATGGTGAATTAGAGGACAGTTTTGTGGTGTGTGTGCCAAGCCCCTATTGCATTCTGTTCAAGGATGGGCCTCTTGTATGTAACTGTGATGCTACTAAAAGTAGTCATATCTGCCTCCTCTCTGGCGTCCCTTTTCCCTGTTCACTGCACGGTCAAAAGTATGATTGCACTGCAATGTACAGTGACGTGTTGTGCGTGAATAGTTTTCGATGACGCTGGCATGTTGTTTCCGAGGGCAATGTGGCGGCGAAAGGGCCTGGAAAACATAGTTTATGGCATTGGTGGTGAGAGGAAAGAATGGAAAGGGTGGGGGAGTGAGAAGTGCTGCAAGTGATACATCTCATTAGAAGAAGACAGTGGTGTGACAGCGGAATCCGTGCATACTATGCCAATTTGCGGTTACCTCAACAGGCAACAAGCTTGTGTGGTCATTGCAGGTAAACTTTGTTATGGCATGCCAGCTGCAGTGGCAATGTCTTTCTGTCATGAGTGGTGGCAGGCACATTTGCAGAAGGAGAGTGCATTCCACAAGACATGAATACTTACATATAGGGTGTACTATGGAGTGCTGTGTGTGGTATGTCTGTAGCCCCTTTAATGCATGGCTGCAGCCCTTGCACAGAAAGTTATGTCCACTGGTTGAAAAGGTATGTCTACTGGTTGACAGACGGTACCACATTGCCGCTTTGTGTGTGTGGTTTGGCTGCATTGCACACATTGTTGGTTGCATGGGTGTGGTGATTGGTAGAACATCGTACAATTGTCAGTCTATGGATGGAGATGCTGCAGTGACCAGTCGTGTACTGTGTCCACTGGGCGCACTAATGGAATAGTGTAAATATGGAAGAGGTTACGATGCAACTGTTTCTTACATGTGTTTCCGTAGTGTGCATTGCACAGATTAGTAAGTGTTGCAGTGCACTATGCAGTATTGCTTGCATGCACATAGTACAGTGTGGAGAGCAGGACCAATGTTGTGAAGATTGTGTTGTTTGGTTTGCATTATTACAATGGTTTCTGACTGGTAGTGGGTAGTGGTGCCAAACCCTGTGGTATGTTTGTGCATTACGGTAAGTAGTGTTTGTGCCCACCCTGACTAAAACGTGTAAAAAATGAATAACACAGACACTCCCTGGGCAGGGAACAAGGCACAAAAGCGCAGGCTGCGAGAGTTTCAAGGAAGGTTTATCTAGATCTCTGAGAGCGCTCTGACCGCATCAAGGTTACAACACATTTATATAGTATATCTACATTTTTAACATATGATGCTACGTTGGACCAGGATTGGTCAGCCGTGGTGGGGACTTAGGTGTGGGCTTCATCTCTTCCTCCGGGTTGGTTGCTTGGTTGGCGGGAGGATTGACGTCAGACATTTGTGCTCCGGATGGGTGAAGGTCAGGTCGCTGTGAAACACGGTGGTCACTATATAAGCTAAGAAAATACATTCTGAATAATGCATGCACTAAATAACAGTTGATCAAAAGACTCTCAGTAGTATATCATGTCGTTATACAAATCACTCAAGGGCTTACACCATCTACACATTTGGGTTACACAGGTCACTGGTTTAAGGGCCTTGACCACTATAATACTGTCATTGAACTATAGGGTTAGTCTCACAAGAATCTCAGGTATGTGGCATTTGTTAGTATTGGGCACGATATACTGCACCGGGGTCTAATGTTAGCTGGGGGGTCTGTTGGGTGGGCTTCATAGCGAGGTTGGCAGTCTGGCACATGAAAGGGATGCCTTGCAAGGACACAGGGTTAGAATGGCAATAGGTTTCGACTGGCGAGGGTAAGAGGGCAAGGACACTTTTGTGGAGATGGACGAGCTCTGTGCTTGGCTCATGTCGGTTCACATGCAGGACAGTGATCTCACAGGAAAAGGGATGTGTTACATTCATTATTTGTTGCAAGCAGCTCCGGCCTCAGCGTGAGAATGGAGCCGCAGAGTTTTCTAGTTGGTGTGGGGACGAGGGTGGGGGCCATGTGCTCTGAGCTGCGGCGGCGGGCAAAGGGGAGAGATGTGTTTTCGCAGTGAGGCCTAGTTACCAAGATGGAGACGAAAGGGGATACAGAAAATGGATGCCCTGTGTCCTGCTCGCTGGTCCCATCAATGCGAATATAACCAAAGGTTAGTATTGCATAAGGGCAAGGGGTGTACCCACCACTAGAGGCACTTGGTCCAGGTTTTGTACTGAGAAGTGATGGTAGAGAGGGGCCCATTGGCCCCTCGCTCCCACACAGTAGAACAAGTGTTCTTGCATTCCTGCTTTAGGATGCAGAGTTTGGGTAGAAGTGCTGGTGCCTATGTTGCCTTTCTGAATTGTGGCACATGCCTACATGTTTGCCTGCATGGCTTTTTTATGTTGTGGTGGGTATAGGCAAGGCCTAGACTGTTGGGTGCATGACCAAAGGCCGTAGTAAATGCATCCAACAGGCTACATGCTATGCATACATTAGCATACCGTACACATCATTGCCCTGTAGAACAATAGGGAGCCACATGCCACCATGTGCATTTCCTATGGTTTGGTCCTCCTAATACCCTTCCTTTTGGGAGTGTTTTAAGATATTGCAGCATGAAAGTCCGTGCTTTACAGCACACATGTAAACTATGGCTAATGTACACGGCCTCCTACATATCGTTCCGCACACTCAAAGCAATGTTATGCAGCCATGCATGCAAATATGTGCCCAGAGTGAAAGCTGGCAGGCTCAATTGCAGATCGGGAGTGCAGTGCACATGACATGAGCATTTAACCATAGCATGTACTATGGTGTGTTTTCTGTGGTGAGGCTTAGCGCCTTGCATGCATGGCTGGAGTTGAAAGGGAAACATGAGTGTTGCTGCTTTACTGGGGTGCAGCACTCACTGTAGGTGGAAACGTGCACATGGCACAACCTGCCCTTTTAAGGATGGAGGGCATGGAACTGGAACTGTGCGATTTACCCAATCAGGTGTCGAGAGTATGGTTGACAGTAAGGGGCAGTAGTGTCATTCCCCAAAAGTTGACGCAGTGAGGTTGGTAGGGATAGAGAGACGCAGAGTGCTCATTGTGGGTGATACCTATGTGAAAGATCTGCACAGGTATGCCATAGAAAGAGGCTTTGCTGCTAACTTTCAGTTGGAAGGAGTGGAGGCTTTTTGGGGCACAGTCTATAAATGGGGATTTGGTGCCATGGATCTTTTTTGTACATGTGTGGCCTCTGTCGGTACTGTTGATGTAGTCATCATGCATTATGGAGGCCTACATTTGGGGTACATGTTGTGCTCACATTTGCTCCATCACCTCAAGAAGTTGATGACAGCAGTGACGCAGATTTTTCCCACCTCTAAGTTGATTTTCTCAGCCATACCACAGAGAGGAGCATGGGACCGTGCTGTGTAATTTGTCCACAGTCAGAGGTCGGGAGGTGTTTCATAAACAGAGCATGTGTGACTTCCTGTGCAGTTCTGGGATGTTCTGCACCGACTATGACAGTAGTAACGAGCGAGATTTCCAGTGCTTTCAAGGAAATGGCATTTTTTTAACCTCCATTGGCAATGCTGTTTGTTTTGCCACTATGGACTAAGTGTTGCAGAGAATCCTGTAGAAATGTGAGAGAAACGTTCAGTTTCAGTTGGGACAAATCTCAGAAGGAGAAGAAAACAGAAATTCATTGAAATAGATGAAAAAAATGGTATGCAAGCACATACATACCAAAAACAGGACAAAGAAAAGAAAACAAAAAAAAACACATCTTTCCGACACAGTACTAAACACCCAACCCCTCCACCCCCAAGCACAAAACCTCAGCAGACTCTGCAGTAGTTTCAGAATTACACATGCCACATCCAGTTATTTACAGGATGGGAGCCATAGAAATGGGAGTTTGGAGACTAAGGCATTGCTCAAAAAGGTTTGTAGTTGTGGTGTGTAAGCAAAAAGTGTGGCAGAAGGTCCCTTTATACAAATAAGTGCAGAAGCCTATGATGGAAGTGTGCAAGGTAAGGGGCAGGAATCCTCTTGTCATGATTTCAATGTGGTTATGATATGATACAATATCAAATTGTATGATATGCCATTGCCAGTGCACCTATACACTAGCTGTGAAAGGTGCAGCAAGACAAGGGAGGGGGAACAGAGGGGAGACAGAGACACAACAAAACTACTATGCCAGTTGGCACTCAGATCACCCAAGTGCATGGGGAGGGGGAGGCAAAAGTGCAGTACATGGGAAGAAGCAAAAATGACTAGTGAAAATATGGCCCGATGGTGGCAGTGCAAGGATAAGTGCAGACATCTGGAGGCAGTGGATACAGCAAACAGTACCCAAGTGATGGTTTTGCCAGAAAGGCAGTACAGGGGTGCAACTGGTTGGGGGGGGGGGTTGGAACTGGCCCGGCATCTGAGGGTGGCTAGGTAACTAGTGCATATTCAGTTTCAGGCAGTAAGTCAGCAGGGGAGAGGGGAAACAAAAGCAGAGGCAAAGAGAAAGGTTTTCAGTTGCTTCCGGATCCGGCGATGGTTCTCCCCAGGTTTCAGGGAGGCAGGGAGGCTATTGCATAGTAAGGCCCCAGCCAAAGAAAGAGAACTACCACCAAGTGGTTGCTTGCAGAAGCGAGTGACCATGAGGGAGTTGGAGGTGGATGAGGGAAGAGCTGGATCACACACATATTTAAGTTACAGTTGCAGATATTGAAGCCCCACCTTATTGCTTGCTGGTACTGGGAGCCAGTGCAGACATTTCAGTCCCAGAGAGATACTATCCCTGGGCTTGAGGCCAAGGACAAGCTGCACAGTCCTCTCCTGGATGAGCTGCAGAGGGTGTTGAGTGGAAGGAGGCAAATTTTGACTGAGGCTGTTGCAATACTGCAGCCTACAGAACGCCACAGCTGACAGACACATTTTTACAATTTCTGGAAGACACGGGTTAGTGGTGAAAGCATTTTTACTATTTTTGGGAGGAAAGAACAGGGTTCCTGTGGCAATATACCAATGGGTGGTATGGGTAAATGGAAATGTTCCAAGCATATGGAATTGATGTGTCACTTAATGGCAGTGGATGGGAGAAAAAAACAGTAAAATGTTTATGAACATAATGGACGTTCAGTGGCACATACCATGCGCACAGGTACTTATAACAGAGTTGCACACATTTCGCAAAAATAATATTCATACCTCCAGTTTGTGGTGATGGGTGATCACGTGGATGAATGTTGATGCACACATTTTGCCTTATTTTACTGAACTTTCTACTGGACATGACACACAATGACACACCACTTGGAAGCTTAATGTGCAACGGTACATATGAAGTGTTGTACAGAAGTGACAGTGTACAATACTAACATCTTGAATGTCATTGGTGGATGCTGGTGTGACTATTTAACAGTCCCCAATGAGGTAGTGATGGCCAAGAAATAGTGCACAGGGAAAAAAGGAGTCCTCCTGCTTTACTGGGGCGCTGCCCTCCCAGTACTTGGGGAAGCATACGTGCCACATTCTGGGCTTCTCACCATGCTGGACAATGGAAATGGGACTATGGGGAATGTCCAATCAGGAACTCAGGGTGTGCATCACAGGAAAGGGCGGCTATCATTTTTTCCATTACTTTGTGTAGTGCGGCTGGAAAACATAGCAAGATGCACAGCTTTCATCATGGGTGATGCCTTTGTGGAAGATCTGTCCATGTATGCCCTCCAAGAAGGTTTTTGTGGCAATTTTCGGTTTGGAGGGAGTGGAGGCTTTGTGATGCAGTGTCGAAGCATGCTGTTTTGGTGGAGTGCTTGTGGAATATCAACTTATGGCCACTTATACAACTCCACATGTTGTGGTATTGCACTTAGGAGCCTTCTTTTTTGGTTCCATGCATTGTTCCTGTATGTACCGTCCACTGAAGATGATGAAAGTTGTGCAGCACATTTTTCCCACCGCCAAGGTGCTTTTCTCATGTCTACCACTGAGAATAGTGTGGGACTATTCCAATGATTCCTGTAGCCAGCTAGAGATCAGAAGGGGTCTTATCAACAGAAGCATGTGTAACTTCCTGAGTGATGCTGGGATGTCCTCCTGTGAGAATGAGAACCTTTGTTCTCGATATATACACCTTTTTGAAGGAAGTGAGTGAGGACACGAGTGAAAGCAGTCTGTGCAGTTGTCCCCCGGAGTCTTTGTGCTGTTTCCTTGGATTATTATATTTTTTTGTTTGGAGGCAGAGTTTGTATCCTGCATAAAGCAACATTCAAAAAGCGGAGCGGGCTGCGGAGTGAGGACATGAGTGAAAGCAGTCTGTGCAGCTGTCCCCCGGAGTCTTTCAGCTGTTTCCTTGGATTTTTTATATTTTTTTTCATTTGGAGGCAGAGTTTGTATCCTGCATAAAACAACATTCACACCGCAGAGCGGGCCGCGGAGTGAGGACACAAGTCTACGCACCTACCAAGTACAATCAAGTACTGTTGGCTGAGGTTTGGTGTGCGCGTCGCTCTCACCCAGGAGTTGCTGCTACCACGGACACTGTTTCACTGCAGGAGGACGTCCTTTTCGGCTGCACTAGGGACTGCCTGACTGAGGGCTATTACGTTTCATGAAGTTACGCCCCCAAACTATGTGACGGACACGCTCTACGGGAAGCGTGTATTTAATCCCGCCCACCCGCGCTCCCGCGCGGCGCACCTGCCAAGTACAATCAAGTACTGTTGGATGAGGTTTGGTCTGCGTGTCGCTCTCACCCAGGAGTTGCTGCTACCACGGACACTGTTTCACTGCAGGAGGACGTCCTTTTCGGCTGCACTAGGGACTGCCTGACTGAGGGTGATTGTTTGACTGAGTTCGCTGGGTTGTTTGCGGCAGTTCTCATCCGGGGGGGTTTGGATGGACTGTGGGAGGTGCTGTTTGTGGGAGGTGTGTTCGTTTAGCACTGTTGGAAGGGAAGGGAAGAGCAGTTTGTAGGAGGTGTTTTTGTGGGAGGTGTGGTCTCGTATTGATATCATTCTGTTTCCTTTTTCATAGGCTATTACGTTTCATGAAGTTACGTCCCCAAACTATGTGACGAACACGCTCTACGGGAAGCGTGTATTTAATCCCGCCCACCCGCGCACCCACGCCGCGCACCTGCCAAGTACAATAAAGTACTGTTGGCTGTTCGCGGTTCACGTGGAGCGCGGAGGGGGCTTGGTATTATATTCCCCTTAAATACGAATTTACAACCACACTGGTACGTGCATTGCGCTCGCACCGGAAGTCTATTTGAAGTATACAGTTGGTTTTTCTGACAGTGTGGTCGGTGTTTGTATACACACTAAGATAGGTAAGTTAGTATAATTATATCTGATTATCTTAATATAAACCCATTGTAACCACTACTGGACTGTATGAGAAACTACACTATTTAGAAGTGTATATATTGTCTTATATTTTCTGTGTCAAGCCATTGATAGTAATATTGAATCTATTTGTGATTATGGTTGGCAGTTTAAGGAGTGGAAAAAGTATGAATAAAGTAAAGCCTGATGCGGCGCTGAATGGCACAGCGCCGTTACAACATCATGATTCTACACATAACGAATCAATAACTCTCCCATTTGTGCCAATATAAAATGAACGTGAAATGGATGGTAATACTGTACCTTATAGCCTCCAATCACTTTCAGTTGAACCTAATGATGATGAACTCACAAACCTGGCACAGAAGTCTGATTTATTTTTATTTAAATCATATACGCAAGATGGAAAAAAAAATCCCATGTTTATAACTCCACATAAACAGAAACAACTACCTGATTCTGACTTTGTAATTCAAAAAAAGGAATTATCTGATGTGTCAATTATGGCACCTGCCCTCATCAATGAATGGGAAAAACGGGTTTGTATTTCTTTGGGGCCCAGATCACCCGCAATACTTCATCCCGCTCAAATTGAGAGTATTTATCTTCATAACTTTGATGAAGCATATCATGAGCCTCCCACAATTACTTACCCACTTCCACAAATCCCTATGCAGACAGGCCCCGCAACAAGCTCTCCTTCAAATGTTGTCACACGGGAGTCTATAGGGACAGAAGAAAGGTTTAATGAAGATGTTTTGATTTCTGAAAACGAAATTGTGAATGAAAATAGTGATCCAGACGTCAATCGAGGTAAAAACCCTCTGATAAATAATTCTGATATTGATGCAATGCATGGGCTTAGTTCAATAAATAGCACGCATGAAAATGTACCTTTTCCTGTAATTACATCTATTCTCAATTTATTAGATAAAGGCCACGATCTAACGCATGTATACTTCAATACGATAAAGGATAACATTTCAGACCTCGCAAACAAAATGTCAAAAATGGAGGGCTTTATGTTAGCCTATGCTTCCGGTCATGCAGAAAAAATATCCATGCTAGATACACATATCATACAACTAGCGAAAAAACCTCACAAATCAAATCCAGATACTGATGAACTCTCATATGCTAGCGTACTAAGTGTGAGACCAATTGTTTCCAATAAACCTCCAATCAGTGATTCTAACACATTGTTGGAATTAATTCAAGCGAATTCTGTCAAAATCGATAAGGTACTCTAACGAATGACGGTCCAACAATGTGCTCTAAAAAATAATGTATCAAAAGTTTTATGTGAGACAACTCATGTCTCTTCCATGCCTACGGCGCAACAGACTCCAGACAGTCCCACAATACTCCTTGACGCGATGTTAAATCAACAACTAACGCGTGATAATCTTATATGTGGAAATGAATCATTGTCTCATGAACAGAGAGTCAATATGACTGATGAGGTTGATGTACCAGAAGACGATCAATATAAGGACTCATATGGAGGTTTTATGTCACGCAAAAATGAAACGTGCACAAGCGAAGGCCCTAAAAAAGATAAACAAAAAAAAATTATAAAAAAAAGATTACTCAACCTCTGTCTCCTCCTTTGAAATTAACAAAAAAATTGAAGGGTCAGCAGAATTCTATTTCTAATGAACCAGTAACTAATAAACTAGATGAATTGAATGAAACAAGTGATGAATTAGTGATTAATATATCACAATTAAATGAGGAATCGAAAGTATTACTTAATCTAGCTTTACCAAATGATCAGAGACTAAAAGTGCTACAAAAAAAAACCTCTGCAAAAGGACAAGAAAATTAAGATGTCTACAGTAATTGATGACTCGAGCAACCAAAAGCAGGGCCGGCTGATCGTTTTATCTGGTTGTGAAAATAAAAACAAGTAGAAATGAAATTCTAGATGACACTGTTACACATGTACCATTAGATGATGATAAAGTGGACACGACCAACGATCAACTACCCATCAGTAAATGTAAAGGAAACGTTGCTGAGGCTTCAAATGGTACCAATTTTGAAGATGCTAACTTAATTGAAGAAGAGACAAAAAATACATTGATTACTATAGAGAAACTGGCCTCATCTGCTTCTAATATGACTAACCAACAAAAAGCCAGGAAGTACACTGAAAATGAAAATAATCTAGAAAACGTAGGGCGAAGATCTCGTCAGAACTCTGAAAATGACATTGGACAAATCTCCTTTTCAAGAGATACACCCTATATATTAGGATGGCAAAGTGATCCGCAAAGGAACGGACAACAACGATTAAATAGATCTTTCATTTTTAATGTTTTTAAAGGTAATCCTCAACTGAGAACATTGATCCATAGCGATATTGAATGGATTAGGCTTGCAAACCACAACAACTTTTGGATGATTTGTGCACCTCAATCACTAATTGTTACTAAGTTGTTGTGGGAACATAGGAAAGATTTCGAGCTATGTGCCTTAGACCTGATTCTATTAAGATCAATTGAAGAAGCAGATGTATTTCTTGAAACTCTGCTGCCATGTGCACAAAACCAACCTGGTGAAAAAGTTTGTAGTGGAGATACACAACAGGCTACAGAATTCATCAATCAAATTTCTACCTTGGTAGGTGTTGCATCTAATATAACCTGGTTGGCTCCTTTAATGACCTCATTGATCGATATGGCAACAAAACAAAAACATTCCTAAAGAAATTGGTTTGAAAGTCATCTCATGGAATTGTTGTGGGATGTCAAATCTGAGTAGATGGCTCAACAAGTCTGTTTCTATGCATTTACCCTCCATTTTATTCTTACAAGAAACGATGTGTTTGAGCATGTTTTACTGTGATGGTTTTGATGTGTTTAGTAGACCTGCCTTTCGAGCTACGATAGGTCATCCATCGGGGGGGGTTGCAATTCTAATTAGTAATGTGATTAACCATGAATCGAAAATTATATATGAACTTACCAATTTGTTGGCAGTTGAATTCGTATTAAAAGGACACTCGGACAATCCGTATTTATTGATATGCATCTATTACAATCCAGTGGACGGCCCAATAGAAATCTTTCTTGATGCATTAGATGCTATATTTTTATTGGCAAGTGAACACAATCCCAAGTACACCATTTTGATTGGTGGCGATTTCAATTCAATATGTCCTACTATACAATATCCTGATGCTTTTCATAATAAATCTAAACACAAAGAGAAATTAATCAACAGGGGGAAACAATGGAAACAGTATTTTGAGGACTGGAATCTATTCCAGGTTGACTTTGAACCCTCAGCCCATACTGGTACATGGAAAAGAGGTGTAGCATCTTCTTACTTAGACTACTTCTTTATATCTGAATGGCTAATCTCACATTCTAATAGAATATCAATTTCTGATGTTAATTATAGTGATCATTTTAACATATCCCTGATCATAACAATCTTTATCACCCCCTTGGAAGTAAATCCATCTCTTAAAATGATAAAAAATAAAACGTCCACATCTCTCGGTGGGCTGGTCATTATCAACGTGTAGACAACTAAACTACTTAGTTAATAAGGATCTTTGGAAAACACCCATGGATGGGGACTCATTCTATAATGCCATCTATCAGGAAGCTTGGAATTCGATGATAATAAATATTCATCTTAATACCATATTGAATACGCCCGGCCCTGTTCGACCTAAACATCGACATGCCTTTGATCAAGAAATAACTAGGTTGAAACAAGAAAAAAGCTACTGTATAAGAAAGTTAAAAAAACGATTATAAATTATGATACACGCCTACAAAGTAAAAATAAAATCTCTCAGAAATACAAACGATTGATGAATTGTATAAGACGCGAAATAAGGATAAATGATAATCAGCGTACTTTAAAAAGCCTACTATCGAAAGATACTCGCCAATTATGGGCGATGATTAATAATACTAAGAAGTTGGAACAGACCGAACTAAGCACTGCTGTGTCTGCCGAGGCGTGGAGAGTATATATATCTCATAAGTTTAAATTACCTTTACTATTTGTTGACATTAATTCAGGTATTCTGGATACAGTTATCTCTGATAAGCTTTGTTTTACTAAGGAAGAAATAGTTGATGCTATTAATACATTGAAATCATCAAAAGCAGCGGGTTCTGATGGAGTACCTCCGTGTGTGTTAAAAGACGATCCAATCTTCTGGGCTGATGTGTTTTATACAAAATTTAAGATGATCATTGACACTAATACAATTCCGGACTCATGGCGAACCGCGATCATTATTCCAATCTACAAAAAAGGCGATCCTAATGATCCGGCAAATTTTCGTCCTATTGCTATAATGGATGCCTCTGCGAAAGTTTTTTCTATACTTTTGCCAAAAAAACTTCAAATTTTTATTGATGATAATGACATCTTTTCTAAAAACCAAACCGGCTTCAGAAGAAATATTGGAACGTCTCTTAATGCCACTATATTAGCACATCTATTTGCTAAATCCAAAATACCAGACACAGGGTCACTATATCTCGCATCATTAGATTTAACAAACGTGTTTGACTGTGTCATACGCAAATTACTTTGGACCAAATTACTTATTATGGGTTTCCCGAGTAATTTGATTCAGCTTATAGCAATGTTGCACACCAACACCTCCTTTCAAATTAGAATAAATAGGACAGGCCTTTTGACCCCCTGCATCTCGACTGAAATGGGTGTTAAACAGGGGTGTAATTTGGCCGCAACCCTATTCAATTTATATTTAACTGATATGGACAATCTTTGGATTGGAAAGGATATGTTTCCTCCCAGATTAGATGAACTAAAAATAAATTGTCTAATTTTTGCTGACGATATTGTCATTCTTGACAAAACACCCTCTGGTCTGCAGTTAAAGTTAGATCATTTTCAGATATATGCTGAGAAACATAATCTTATGGCGAATATAAACAAATCACATGTTATCATTTTCCATAATGAGAAAAAAGTTTATTTTTGGACGCTCAATGGAGGTAGATTGGAAACGGTCAACTCAATAAAGTATCTAGGATACTCATTAGCAAATAATTACTCCTTTAAATCATGGCAAGAGCTCTTATCATCTAAAGCACGCTGGCTGCAATCGATGATGAGAATCATTTACAGAAAATATTGCATGTTTTCAATTTTACCTTTAAAGGAATTCTATTTATTAAAAGTCAAACCCATCTTGTTGTATGGCTTGGACATCTGCCTAACGAATGTTGATTCGATTCTAAATAAAATCCAAGGAATTCTTTGGAAAAAAACCTTAGGCCTATCATTGGCCCTACCAAATTCAATTATCAGGCAGGAATTAGGCATATCATCGCTAGCGATGAAATGGAAATCCCGTAAACTCTCCTGCTATACAAAAATGCTTTGTCCTCCCAAAAACACACTATATCAAGACCTAAATAAGATACTAATGAATGGAGCTGTTCCCTCAATGGAATTGTTCAAGAGTGAAATGAACCTATTATTAAAGCAGATTAATGTTACAACAGAAGACCTTATATTAGGCCTGGCAAGAAACAAACGTAAATTACATGAGTGGGATTGGATGTTAACTTTGGACCAAAATACTGAGTACACTCTTTATAATGAGTATGCCTCTAGACCGCGAAAGTGGGGTACATGTCCTCATTATCTCAAGATATGTCCATGTAATAAGATAAGAAATGTCTACTTAAGATTTAGACTAAATCAGTTTGGAACTCTTGAACGCATGCAGAAATGGGATAATGTAAGGCATCGATATCCGGCCTTAAATTGTCGATTTTGTGAAAATATAATGCAGAGAGAAACAATTAAGCACCTTGTGGTTTACTGTCCACATTTTGAGCAAGTCAGACTTATTTTATTTTATTGGATGATTATGCACCCGGACCCACTGTTATAGAAAGGGTTTCATTTTGGGAACGATGTATGCAGGGTGATAGTATGCAGATGATTCTTGCCTTAACTAGATTGTTATATAAAATCAATGAACAATTGGAAAGTAAAAACTTAAATATAACATAAAATTAATAGTGACACGAAGAACAAATTTACTTTTGTAAATGATGTACATATAGTATATACTTATAGTGGTTCTATGAATTTTGTAGGTGCATACAGATACTGGTTTTTAAAAAAGTGAGATCTTTGCAGGTGTACTTGTGAAAAGTACTTGTATGCATAAATGAACAGATGTAAATTAGCAAACTGTGTTTAATGAAAAAACTGAATATGATTCGTAATTTGTATAGCAAACTCAAATGATAGCTGTGTTTTATTTGTTTTATGTTAAAGTCATTTTTTGTAAAAAAACTTTATGATAATACTGTTTGTAAAAAGTTTATTATAAAATATAAACTGTAAACAACTTTAAAAAAAAAAAAAAAAAGCAGTCTGTGCAGCTGTCCCCCTGAGTCTTTCTGTTGTTTCCTTGTATTTCTTTTTTTTTTTTTGGTTGGAGGCAGAGTTCGTATCCTGCATAAAACAACATTCACACCGCGGAGCGGGCCGCGTAGTGAGGACATGAGTGAAAGCAGTCTGTGCAGTCTGTGCACGTCCGCCATGTTGTGTGCTGTGCCCCATGGCCGTGGGGCCAAAAGGTAACTTTATAAACTCGCGACAACTTGTTTTGAAAAATCCCCCCCTTTTGGACGCTGCCTAAATATCTCTCTCTAAATCTCTGTGTTTCCCGCTCCCAGGTTGGATAAAACCGGCATCTCTCTGTACCCCGCTGGAGAACTTTCTAAGTATTTGGATAATCTATAAATTATAGCCCCCGAGGGCTGTGGGCATTTAAGCCTTTGACCCGAGGGCTAGAATGTGCAAAGAATCCCCGTCCTTGTTTTATTCCACATATTGGGGACTGCGGGCTTTCCGGCCTTTGACCCAATTGTGGTGCTATCTCTTTGCAAAGTTCTCTGCAAAGCCTTGAAAAGTTACTCTTCAAATGTATAATTTACGGAGCACAGGGAATCCAAATGAAACCTGATTAAAACCAAAGGATGGGCCCGTTAACAAACGGAATGAAAGCACACAAGGCTCACAAGGCAGAACATTTTTGAAACAATATAAAACTGGTGGTCCCCCACCAAGTGTCTTCTCATGTGATAACCAGATACCCACAACTTCTGGTTTTTTGGACTCAACTATGTACCCACAAGTCCTCTTAGGACAGGAAGTGGGAATCTTGACACCTGCTAATCACCTCATGCGAGATGTACTTCCTACTAACCTGGACTATACATTGAGGACGACAACATTGAAAAATGCAATCCTAACTAATTTTTCCTTAGGCACAGCAAGTGCAATTGATTGTTCTGTAGCACGGTCTCCATGATTTAAGTAATGGAATTGCACAAGTGCCGACAATCATGATAGATCCCTGTGATGAAGATCTACTGGAAATGGAAAGGTTAATACCTACGAATTCATCATATGAATTACATAAAATACCAGAAGAACAGGACAAAGAACTTGGGAGTGAGGCCGCAGTAGGTGATTCTGCCAAAATGGTTGAACCATCCCCAAGAATCATCCACAAGTACAGGCTGAATCAAACTCAACCTTAATCCCCCCCTCTCCCCAACAATCACCGCTCTGAACTTGGTCTTAAGCTCATTAGTGAAGGTTTTCGAAATCCATCAAGTTGGAGGTTCAGCAACATACGGGCATTTTGCTTGAAACAACAAAAAAATTGGAAATTAATGACATCACGATGATGGCTATTAAATCAGCCATCAATGACGGTCTGGGAGAAATCCAAAGGGATATCCGAGCAATCTCTAAAGAACAAGCATTAAAAATAGACTGTCTCACAATTAGTATGGTACTCTGAAAACGGACTTTGGAGTATTGGTGGAGAGTTTAAAAATCCACGCAAAGAGCAACTGGGAAGGACATGATTGCGAGCGTCCTATGAAAGCCTGTGAACCATTGCCAGATGACTCCCCCTTATCAACCTCAGTGATGGAGGAATTTCTATGAATGGCACAGGTCATAGACTTGGAGGTAACATCTAAAGCCAGTGTTCCTGAACTCCCAGGAAATGTTCCAACAAACGAGGAGGAAGTGATAGAGGTGAAAAAAAGAAACTATCAAGTACATCAAAAAAGAGAAAGAACAAGAAGGCCAAGGTTGATATTACAGACTCACAATCTCCGGTGTCTGGTAAGTCTAAATGTAAGAGGAAGCATTTGACGACGGGTACCAATCACTTTGTAAAGAATCTAAAAGCTAGGCTAGGAGAGGAGGCCAGGAAAAGAAAATGGCCTTAAAATTGGAAGAACACTAAAATTGAAAAAGAGTGCCAGTGAAAAGGAAAAGAAGAAGTCAATAGAAATTCCAGAAGTGGAAGTAAAAAAAATATAGTGGCCAGCCAAACAGACATAGCTGAGCCACCTAAGCATATCGCCCCAATGTTTTCTGTTAGCAAAGAAAAAAGCAAAGGTCCTGAACTCTGCAATAAACATTGCCCTGATGTTCCTAAAAACTAAACAAGCCTCAGAGATAGGCCATGGGCGAAGTGCCTCTAATCCAGCTACAAGAATTGGCTCACCCCCAATAGAGGCAGTTTTATGACTACAAGCATTGGCCATAGAACAACTTTTGCGGTAATAAAGAAGTGCATCAAATCCCTCAAGGATCGGGGAGGCCCTTGATCTAAAGGATGGAAATCCAACACAGCCACTGAGGGAGCAAAAGATAGTTGCATGAAAAAAACATCCCAATAACATGAAACAATCTAAAGAGCTGAGAGTGTATGTATCCAGATTGTCATCTGAATCCCAAATTGGAGAACTTCTGAATCGCTCCAGGATTCTGGCAGAAATTAAACTAATCCCGGGTATAAAATACTTCTCCAAGGAAGATATCGAAGTGGTTAAATTCCCCTTTTCTGCAGATACAAACACAGCTGAACTGATGTTGACGTCAAATCCGGGACTGGAATCTATCCTGGGGGAATCAGGGGCCTGGGAGAAAAGAGGATTCAAAGTTTCAAAATCTTGCCCAACGCCAGTTAACTCACACCCCCAGTCGAAAGAATATCAGCACTGTAATCAATCCCAAAGTAACAAAAATGATTCTGGCTCATCAGCAATGGCAGTTTTGGAAACGGTTCCAGAGATTGTCTCTCAAGTCCTTCTTAGGATGGGCATTCCACAGCAGATCCTCTAGTAAAAAAGCACATTAAGAAACTATCATGGAATTCTAGAGGCTATAACTTCTTTACTCAGGAGCCGAGGAAATCTTATATTTTTAAAACGTTTGATCTGATTCTATTTCAGGAAACTTGGCTCACTTGTTTCATTGGAATAGATGAATACACTACGTTTTAACAATTGACATCTGGGACGGAAGGAGGCAGACCATCTGGGGGTCTGATGACTGCTTGTAAAAACAATGTCCTCCATGAATCAAGGTTACTATCAAATGAAATAGAAGGCATACTGGTAGCTAGGGTTAAGTATAAGGGCCTGAATATTGGAACAAACTGGATTTTGGTAAATTTGTATTGGAACTCTAGGGGGTGGTCTATATGATTATCTGTTGAAGTTATCAGACCTGTTGGTTGACATATTATCTCTCTTCCCTATGGATGAAGTAATAATAGCAGGTGATTTAAATTCACAGTGCCTGATGACAAAAGATCAGGTCTCAGGAAAATCATGCCCTCAAACATCTAATGGCTTAGCATGGGTAAACTTCATGAAGGGACCTATGGATGCTCAATGGAAATGTAAGGAGTGACATCCGAGTATCCCAACTTGGCATCGGGGAACAGCATTCTCTACAATAGACTATTTCATTGTATCCAGGAACATTTTTGAAAACTGTATGACATTAACTGTAGAAGAAGGGAATGCAGATGATCACGCAATGCTCACATTATTAATAGATGTCAACTTCTCTGCAACTGTCTCCACATATACATCTAATTTGTCTGTGAATAGGGCTGGTAACTGCATTAGAAAATTCGATAGGGGGAAAAATCTGACTAGCAGACTGCATAACATGGTGGTAAATGTGTCTGAGGAACAAATGTTTGACTCCTGTAAACCTTTGAATTTTCACGTGTTATTACTGGATCTGGATCCTCAGAAGCCTATTAGTCAAAAACGAAAAATGGTGCATAAACATGCCTTTAACCTCCAGATTCTAGGACAACATAAAATAGTAAGACAACAGAAGCAGTGCTGAAAAAAGCAAAACTTGACAGAAAATCCTATGATACAGCTCTTAGCCTCATTAATAATCGATATAGAAACTGGAAACGGGCACTGAAGTCATCTATCATCCAACATGATGGAGAATGTATGCTCAGGTCTTTAATTTAGAGAAACTTGGTCAATTCTGGGGGCAAAGCAAGATTCTCCGGGCTGCAATCAAGAAGATGCTTTACTACAAGAAAAGTCCTGGGTTGACCACTTTTCTCTGGTATATGGGTCTATAGGTACATCAGTCCATGAGAGTCTGGAAACATCCAAATGGTCCCTAACATATACCAGTGCGGATATAGAATGTTTAATAAAGAACTTCTCCTCTTCTAGAGCAGCTGGCCCTAATGGGCTCAGTAATTGGACCCTGAAAATGAACCCTCCATTGTAGGCTCATGTGCTTAAATTACTATTTGACAAAATAATCATGTCTAAAGAACTTCCTGAATCTTAGAAAAATGTGATCACGATCCCTATCTTTAAGAAAGGTGACAGACTCCTAGCGGTGAATTATCGACCAATTTCACTACTTGATGCCGACAGCAAAATCTTTGTCAGACTAATCCTAGGGGAGCTGGAGGAATGGGCCACAACAAAGGGAATAATACCTAAACAGCAAACTGGCTTTAGAAAGGGACTATCCATCTCCCTTAATGATCTGGTGCTCAGCTGCATAAGCATGGATGCGGGAAGCAAAGGTGGTCCACCCCTATGCGGGGCTTGGATTCATCAAACCCAAGCCTTTGACACAGTTAACAGGGGTCTCTTGTGGAAGAAACTGCATGCATGGGGGGTCCCTTCTAATCTACTCTCCATCCTGATTGAACTGCATCAAGAGACCAGGATGATAGTTAGACTTTCTAGAGCGGGTCAATTATCAGAGCCTATATGGGTGGATAGATGGGTCCGTCAGGGCTGTTTGATAGTGCCTCTGTTGTTTATTCTCTTTATGGCTGACCTTGATCAAAGTCTAAAGGAGAGTGGTATAATAACACCCTGAATCAGCTCAACAAAAATCGGTTGGTTGGCATATGCAGATGACGTGGTGGTTTTGGATCACTCCCAGGTCAGCCTCGAGAGGCTACTCTCTGGAAATGTATGCTCAAAAGAATGACCTCAGGAAAAATCCAGGAAAATCTAGGATCCTAAATTTCAAACAACCGAGCAAGAGAGTTAAGAACTATTCATGGAAGCTAGACCACCGTACTGTAGAGGTTGTCTCTGAGCTCACCTATTTGGGATCAATAATCAAGTCCCACCGAACCAAAATTCATCTAGTGGAAACTATTTGCCTAAACACTATTAAGTTGGGGGCTCAGATGAAAAGGATAAGAGCTACATTTTGTAAATTCTCTATAGTTCCTCTGGTGAAATTCTATCTGGTAAAGGTGGTCCCAGTCATTCTATTTGGCATGGATATAAATTTGCCCGTGATGGTTGTAAATTGGGATTCAATAGAGTGAAAATTGTAGAAAAAGACTTTGGCACTCCCGAATTGTGTGCCTATGGTATCACTCAGGTACAAACTCAGACTCTCCTTGCTAAGATCGTGGTTGGAGTGGAAATGGCTATCCTTAAATCGGTCCTTATTGGTCCCCCTAGAGGGAGGATAATATGAGGATTGGTCCATTTTACTGAACTGTAATGCAAACAGATGTCTTGAAAAATTAAAGATGAGATGCTTAGAGCTGTTGAATAATTTAGATTGTACATCAGAACTTCTAATACAAAACCTGACAAAAGTAAAAGAGCAGATGAAAAACTGGGGTTGGGTTGAAACAGAAGATAGGATGAGGAGGACAAAGTTGTCATTATCAGTTTCCACCATGGGTAAAAAGAGGGCAATTCTGCCCCTGTATCTGATCAAATATCCAGATCCAAGGTCAAGGGACTGCTTCCTAAGATTTAGACTCAACCTACTCCTTACTCTGGAAATTCAATCAGCCAGAGACACAGCTCTAGTTGATGACTGGTGTGTTAAATGTGAAGGTAATGAAAACCAAACACTTAATCATCTTCTATCGAAGTGTGTGGGGACAAGGGAGGTGAGAGTTACCAGACTGGGAAGATTTGTTCATGATATTAGATGGTTGGACACAGATTAATTTTGGTTCAGATTATCATCTGGTAACAAAACATTTCTAATTGCAGAAGTAATAAGTGTCCTGTGAGATTTAAATTTGGATGATCATTAAGAAATGAAATTTGCCGATAATTGTAAATGTACTACTGTATGTTTTTACTCTTCCTTTTTCTCTTTCTATATTGTACTTTCCTCTATATTTTAATTTTTAGTTTGTTAAGTATCTTTGACTTGTTTCGTTTTGCATTTGTATTTGTATGAAAAATGTGTAAAAAGTCATGAACATTGGTTAATGCGTAATAAATAAATACATAAAAATGAAGGACATGGCATGTTTTTGTCGGCCAGTGGCAATGTCATTTTGTTTCACAATCTACAGGCTCCACTGAAGACCCTATTGTAAGAATGTGAGCTGATGTACAAAACACAAAAAAAGTGTTTCTATGGAAGCACCTCTAAAAGAAACCCCCAAAAACGGCTCTTTTCAGAGCCGCCACAACTAACGACGTCCCTCACCCTGGTTGAAAGTTATTCCCCGACTCCTGTGTGTGCACAACACGAGAAGTCCGCAAATATTGCAATAGTTGCCGTGTGGCATGTGTTAGATACGCCCCTTTTGCAGATGACGGCCATAGAAATGGGCCTGTAAAGTCTACAGGATTGGTCAGTAAGGTTTCTGGGTGTGGTTTGTACGCACAGACTAGTACACAGTGTATTTGTCAATAGAAATGAAGAGGGTGCGGTTATGGCTGTGTGTTTCACGAGCCACAGCGTGCAGGTTTTGGGGGAGTTCGAAATACATTGATTGAAAGTGAATGGAAAACACTGTTAGTTGGCTGCTCATTTTGGAATCTATCATGTGGATGTGTAGTGCTATGGAGTACCTACAATGAAGTGACTGATTTTGGTTTGTCTGTGTGACACGTTGGTGATACGCAATCATGCTGACATTATTGTTGTTCATTGTGGAAGAAAAATTGCACAGTATGTTACATGAGTTTCAGTGCTGTTTGCGATGAAGGAGGCAGTTGCTGAGGTCATGCGTCTGTTTACGATCTCCTGCATAACTTTCTATCGCATTGTGCAGACATCAATGTGACTGCGTCATTTTTAATTTGGTCCGCAAATGGTGAAAGCGTGGTACATTGCGAAGGGTATTTGTGCCTTTCTACGACATGTGCAAATGGCACACTTCACACATAGGAATATGACGTTTCACAGCACCAACAGTTTTCCCCAGCAATAACATTCATCTTACTATGCTTCCCATCCCGATTTCTGCACAGCCCATCCAAATTGCCTTGTTGCCCTTATTGAAAGTAGTGGAAGAATTTTTGTATTAAGTGTTGCACACTGAAACTCTTCAAAGCGCTCTGCAACACGTAAAGAAACCTCTGTTTTTCACAGTGCCATGCCTCCCACTCTGCATCCGTTCATTGGCAATTCCATTGTTCATCTCTGAAAGGTGCTTTCTTTATTTCCCGTCTTTCCTTTCCCAGTCCTTTTCCATTTATTTTGGTTTTCTAACACATTCATAGAAGGAAAGGCAGGAAAGGCCAGGTACGGAAGGGGCAGCACCTGCATGGATACCAGAATTATTGGGTGACCCTCACCTACATAGGCGCCAGTCATTGTCATGCTCCCGGACGGACCCTTCCCACACACTTCCACGTACCTTCCCTCTGTAGAGTAGCGCGTTGTAGTACATGCACAATACAATGCCCTTTGCCGGGTAAGGGTCTGTTATGATAACTGTAAACTATTGATCTGAATATGCCTTAATACGAAATCTGCAGAATCCATTATCCTGGTCAGATGACAGCAGTGAGCTGCAAGAAGCAATTGAGAATCCCCCTGAGAATCTTACCGCCCCTCGTCCGAAGAACCAAGAATGGAGGGAAGCAACACCGCCAGGGAAACCCTCTGGGGTAAAAAACCCTGGTTGATGTAGGAGGAGACTTGGCACAGCATGTAGTCACTTCAGAGGCTTTGTGTCAGGAATCTAGGTGGTCTCTCAGATCCAATGACGGGTGTATGAAACAACAGTCTCCCGAGAAACTCCTTAGGTATGTTTCTAATAAGAGAAAAAAGACGTTACTTCTAAGTATAAACTCGGAGTAGTAGAAAGTGAAACCTTGGAAACTACGCACCTGTATAGCAATAAGGATGGCTGTCTGTTTGCACGGTGGCAGGTCGGATACCTTTCCGCACGGAGAAGAGATGTGAGTATGATGCCAGGAAATTCTAAGTACGGGAGATCAAGAAAGGATTGATGCGGAACCTACATGGTCAGCGCTGGAGTTAAAGGTAAACAGGAAATCTGCATGGATATGTCACGTATCAGAACTGGACTCGATCATCTGAGATAAGGTAAGTATTCTATGGAAAACAATTGGATTAGTATCCGATCTGACAGAGGAGTAAATGAAATGACTGAACCGGATGAAGAACCCCTTACTGAAGTCTTCGAAAGATGACTTTCCTTGGATCCATGGAAACTCCATGAGCAGAGAGCACAAACCCGAGATAAGTGACTTTGGATTGGTGGAATTTGCACTTTTCAACCTTACAGAATAACTGATTAGCTCGTAGTCTGTTTAATACTAATGACACGTGTCATATGTGTTCAGTTAGGTTAGAAGAAAAGATCAATATGTCATCCAAGTAAATGACAACACAGTGCAACAACACATCTGCGGAAAGGTGTTCCATAAAACGTTGGAATATTGCTAGAGCATTGGAGAGGCCAAAGGGCATTACGCGGTATTCAAAATGCCCAAAGGGCATGCGGAAGGCAGTCTTCCATTCATCCCCTGGAGCAATCCGGATGAGATGATAAGCGCCTCAAAGATCTAAATTGGTATAGATGGTAGCTCTGCACACAGCCTCCAGGATGTCGGGAATCATAGGCATTGGGTATTTATCAGCCACAGTTATCTTGTTGGGACCCCTGTAGTCAATACAAGGACATAATTCGTTTGAGTCCTTCTTCTTTACAAAAAATAGAGAATCTCCAGCCGGAGAGGTGGGCTCGGGTATCAGACCATTCTGTAGATTAGATTGTAAGTAGTCCTTCAGAACCTCCTTCTCTTGTTGAGAAAGCATTTAGATGCACCCAAAAGGTATGGGTTGATCTGTAAGGAGTTCAATATGACAATTTATTCATTTATTTATTTATTTATATTTATATAGCGCGCAAGAAGCCCAGGGGCATTGAGGCGCTGTTACTTGCAATAACTTAGTTACATGGTACAGGCATGAAAGCGATTGATAACACATTATGAATACTACAAGATATAATACTGTTGTTACAGATATTGCATTGGGACGTATATTACAACATATATGATAAGTATTTGTGCTGGTGTGTCGGGTCTTATGTGAAGAGGGTAGTTTTCAGAGTTTTGCGGAAGGTGGTGAGGGAGGCCTCCCCTCGGATAGTGGGAGGTAGGGCATTCCAGTGAGTGGGCGCTAGATAGGGGAAGCTGGATCCGCCAGCTTTTACTCTTTTTACTAGTGGCACCGAGAGCTTGTTGGTGTACGGTGATCTGGTTGGCCTGGTAGTGGAGACGGGGTGGATCCTTTGAGAGAGGAATGCTGGAGCAGTGAGGTGAATGCACTTGTGGGTCAGTGTCAGGGCTTTGAATACAATCCTTTCCTTTATTGGGAGCCAGTGGGCTAGTTTTCTGGCTTCAGAGATGTGTTCTCTTTTAGCAATGCCTTGGGCTGCCCGGAGAGCATTGTTCTGTATTACTTGTAGTCTCTCTAAGTTTTTGTTGGAGGTTCCTAGAAAGAGTACGTTGCAGTAGTCTAGCCTAGAGCCGGTGATGGCTCTGGCTATGTTGGTGCAGTTCTCTTTGGAGAGAAAGGGTCTGACTGCGTTGATAAGTTTGGCATGATATGCAGCTGCTGAGGCTATTGCGCTGACTTGTCTATCCATGGATAGGCTGGAGTCCAGGTAGGTTCCCAGAGTTTTGACAGAGTCGGAGACCGGAATTTTAATGGAGTCAATGGTGAAGTGGCTGAATTGGGCATCTAGATTTTTTAGTGTGTCGGGGGAACCTACCAGGAGGTGTTCTGTCTTGTCAGAGTTGAGGCATAGACTTTTGTCTGCCATCCAGGCTTGGATGGTGTTGTAGAGGTTGTTGAGGGTCAGGGAGTCAGTGTCATAGTTCTCTGTGAGAGTGAGGAGGATCTGCGTGTCGTCGGCGTAGTTGGTGTAGGATATGCCCATAGCGTCGAGGATGAGGAAGAGGGGTCGTGTGAAGATGTTGTATAGGGTGGGGGAGAGACAGGAGCCTTGGGGTACACCACAAAGTATAATGGTTGGTGATGCGGCGGCTAGGTCAGAGAATACTTGCATGGTTCTGTCTTGTAAGAAAGAGGTGATCCAGGCTGTGGCCTCTGGGGAGAATTTGGCAGTGGAAGAAAGGTGGTGGCATAAGACACTATGATCCACGAGGTCGAAGGCCGCGGATAGGTCAAGGAGTAGGAGAAGTGCTGGTTTACCCAAGTCTCTAGCATCGTCCATCTGGTTTTTCAGGTCAAGTAGGGCGGTTTCAGTCCCGTGTCTGGGGCGGAAGCCAGATTGGCGGATTCCAAGGAGTTTGTTCTCTTCAATGAAGTGCTGGACCTGCAGGTAGGCTGCTTTGTCCAATATTTGGACAGTGGTGATGGGTCTGTAATTGTTGGGTGAGGTGGGATCGAGAGTTGGCTTTTTCAAAAGAGGGCGTACCCAAGCTTCCTTGAGGGAGGCGGGCACTTTCCCTGTGGTCAAGGAGGCATTCACAAAGGCTGTTAGGAAGGAAGCTAGCGCTTCCGTGCAGTCTTTGATAATGGAGGCTGGGCATGCATCGCCTTTGCAGTTAGAGGGTTTGATGTTCCTCATTATGTTGATGATGTCTTTTTCCTGAATGGGTTTGAAGGAGAAGGGTAGGGGGTATCCTCATCTCTTCAATGAGGAGGGAGTCTCGAGAACTGGAGATTGGAGAACACTGTAGAATATTCAGAGTAGCAATCCTGAATCTGACTTACATTGCTAACTTTTGTGACAGTTGTAGGATGAGAAATGTTAGGAGATATATGTACACCCACGGACTGATGGGGCAGACAGTGAGAATCACAATATTTGGAACCCAAAAAAAGGGCACCTGCCGACCAATTGATATAGGGGTTGTGTAAACGCAACCATGGTAGCCCAAGGATAATAGGCAAGTGAGCAGCCTTTATCAAATCAAAGCTCAGAGTTTCTTTTTGTGTCATGATAATACACGTGAGAGGAATAGTCTGTTCGCGGATTGATCCTGAACTCAAAAGGTTTCCATCTACTCCTTGAATGGGAGTAACAATGGACTTAAAAGTCCGTCCAATCCCTTTCTCCTCTGCCCATCTGTCATCAATAAAATTGCCAGCCGCTCCACAGTCTATCAAGGCAGGAATTCCATGAAGTTCCTTATCTTGAAACATAAAACTGAATGTGACAACCACCATGGAATGATCGACTGAATGAGTAGTATGCAAATTATTTAGGGTTGTGGAGGAACCATTCCTAGAGACCCTAGCCATGGTTCCTCTTGTGGCTGGGTCTGGGAGTTTCCCGAATTCTAGGCCCCGGATCGTCAGGGTAGCACCACTGTACAATCCCTTAAAACATGCCCGGACGATCCACAATACATGCATAAGCCTTGAGACTTGCAGCGTTCTCTTTCCGCAGCTGAAAGCGGTCCTCTAGCCGTGCTCAACTGCATCAGTTCGTCCATGGAAACCGAACGAGCAGGAGGAATTCAAGTCTCAGAGCGGGAAGGGTAGCCGGTAATCCATCTGCATAGTTACCGTGATCATGTCCGGCAGATGGCCGGACGAGGAACTCTAGACACTTCCTCTTTGAAGTCTTCAGTGAGACCGCGACGAAAATGGTAAGTAGAGCATCATCAGGCAAGGCGGTCTCCGAAGAAAGCTGTTCAAATCGAGTGATGTATGACATAAGGTCTTGTGATCCTTGTCGGGGATCAAGGAGCCTTTCTTCAGAGGCAATAGAAGTCTCCTTTCTGTTGAACATAGATTTTAAACTATTCACAAATGCCGGGTTAGAGTCCAGGACAGGATTCCCTGACATAACTAGGGGAGTAGCCCAAGCTAGTGCAGGTCCAGTCATATGGGAGATTAGGAATCCTACTTTATCCTTGTCGGAAGTGAAGTATCAGGGTTTAAAGGTAAACTGTATAGTACAACTATACAAGAATTCTTTTAATTTGTGCGGTTCCCCATCGAACTTGTCAGTGGGCAAAGCCGAATGAGGTACCTCCGGAATCACTCGAGCAACTTGATGCCGAAGCTGAGCGTTTTCTTGTTTAAGACCCTGTACTTCATGAGACAAGGCTTGCATGGCTAACATCAGCTGTTGCATCTGTTGTTCTATGGCTTCTGCCTATTTCGTTCAGTTGGCGTCGCTATCTGTAATAACTGTAGACTATTGATCTGAATATGCCTTAATAAGAAATCTGCAGAATCCACTAACCTGGTCAGATGACAGCAGTGAGCAGCGAGAAACAATTGAGAATCCCCGTGAGAATCTTACCGCCCTTCGTTCGAAGAACCAAGAACGGAGGGAAGCAACACCCCCAGGGAAACCCTTTGGGGTAAAAAACCCTGGTCGATGTAGGAGGAGACTTGGCACAGCGTGTAGTCACTTCAGAGGCTTTGTGTCAGGAATCTAGGTGGTCTCTCAGATCCAATGACGGGTGAATGAAGCAACAGTCTCCCGAAAAACTCCTTAGGTATGTTTCTAATAAGAAAGAAAAGATGATACTTCTAAGTAGAAACATTGAAGGTTCAGTCTATAATCGTTCTAAAATATTTGCCCACATACGTCAAAGGGCACCACATTCATAATCCTTTAAAATATAATCTAGTTTTGCCCCCTGTGGACAAAATCCCACCAAACCTTGCAAAAACATTTATAAGTGGGTCTCAAATCTTTTAGCAAACTTGTTTGCAGAGTCAGGTCTAGCATGAAATTCAAAATATTCATGCAGTTTCATTGAGTGGCACCAAAGTTATAAGCCATCCAAAAACTGCTTTTCACCAACCCTGTAATGCAGAAATAGGCACAGACGCCCCCGAATATCTTTGATGTTTGCAAACATCACAGGACTGTCCTGGACATCTGGACTTTTCACAGACATCTGAGCCAGAAAAAACACCTGTTTTTGGGCTTTTCAAAGCCATATCGCATCCCATCCACATCACCCCTCACCTCCACAGAGATTGTTTCTTTAGTTTGACAAGTGTAATGCCTTGTTTTTTAATATGCTTTTACCGCGATGTCCGCGGAATAGACCTCCACATAACATACAAAGAGGGTAATTCATAGAATCCAGCGCACAAGTAGCGCACGCGGCTGGCGCACAGCGTGCGCCTGCGATAGTCTGCGCCAGGCACGTGCGCTAAAACTGATTTCCGCGCACAGCGTATTCATGGATTTCATGCTCCCAAACCAGCCGTGGCGCAGAGAATCGCAGCGAGCCTGCAGCAGCGCCAGTAACGCCCCCAAGAACGCCCTCGCGCAAGGAAAAGCCATCAAAATCGCTAAATCATCGCTAAGGGCTGCGCTAACCCTGGACCACTTCACAGGGCAGGCAAACAAGGAAAGCAAAGCGGGCAATCTTCAAATCAGGAGTACGCAGGAAGTTCTACACGCGACTAGGCAGGGAACGTGAATTACAGGGGTACGCGGGAATTATCACACGCGAACAGCCAGGGAACGCGTATTACAGGGGTACGCGTGAAGTAGAACACGCGATAGGCCAGGGAACGTGTATTACAGGGGTGCGTGGGAATTATCACACGTGAATAGGCTGGGTGGGCCCTCACAGGTGTACCCTGTAAACCCTCCACGGCCCCTGCAGGCAGCCCACAAAACAGGGGACTACCCTGCACACCTGATCATGTCCCCCTGCACGCCCATCCACCAGGGGCACCCTCCACCAGGCCCCCACCCATGTCTCCCACCACCCCCACACCCCAGCAGTGCAGGGGCACCTGCCAGCAGGCCCCCACCCATGTCTCCCACCACCCCCACCCCCCATCCACCAGGGGCACCCTCCACCAGGCCCCCACCCATGTCTCCCACCACCCCCACCCACCAGCACTGTGGGGCACGTGGCCAGCAGGCAGTCAGGCAGCAGCAGATGGCAGGTGGGAGCGTGCTCAGGGCTCTGGGGGACTGTAATTTGGCCTCCTGGCCAGGAGCGTGGTCTTTCGTGTTTGAACGCGTGGACAGCCTGACAGGGAGTGATTGTGCACGTGAAAACCCCACACTCAGCGAATCGCGCGAAAACCCGTCACCAGCATATGTGCGTCTATAGTTACCTGCACGTGCAGTGTCAAAGCGTGTGATTGGTGAAAATGGATCTACACGCAGGAGTGACAAAGCGTGTGATTGGTGAAAATGGATCTACACGCAGGAGTGACAAAGCGTGTGATTGGTGAAAAGTGAGCTACACGCAGGAGTGTCAAAGCGTGTGATTGGTGAAAAAGGATCCACACGCAGAAGTGACAAAGCGTGTGATTGGTGAACATGGGCCAAGCACGTACACGCCGTAAGTGACGCTGTACGTGTGGGCCTGTATATAAGGTAGTGTAGAACACCATTTCCTTGTACGTGCTTTTCGTGGAGAGCGAGTGGGTGAATTCTGTACTTCTTGTCGTTTCACACGCGATTTACTTCACGGCGTTTCCTGTTCGTACTCCCTGTTACCTCTGACAGCTTTTTCTCTTTTTCCTCTTGTACTGGTTTACCTGGGCCTGTTCCCTCAAACAGTGTCCCCTTCTACTGTTGTCCTGTCTCCTCAGACAGCGTACACATCTTCTTTTGGCGGGGGTGTTGCCAACCAAACGCGCTCATTTTTCACGCTCTTTTACCTGGCAGACGGTGAGTCACGCACGTATCTAACTTCTGTGCTTGCCCCGTGTGTAGCCTACCCCTTCAGAGGTCATTCTAGGCTGCGTGTGACACGCATACGTTCATTGTGTTACTGGATGCCACAGCGTAGTGCAGGGTTTTCCATCAGCACACGTGGTCTAGGAGGGGTATTGTGCACGTTCCTTAACTTTTCTGGGGTGCCTGTGCGTTGCGTGACCCGTCATCTTTCCCCAGGGGTGTCATATAGCCTTGCCACTGCACTAGGGTACGAATACCATCTGGTACCCAACCCCTTTGACACCCAATTGCCCAGGACAATTGTGCACACCGACTCCCATACGCACAATAACATCAGTGCCATGGTTGGGAGGCGTGCAAGCCGTAAGGGTGGCAAAGGTGGCCGAGCCACACGTGGTGGCCGTGGAGGATCCACTAGGGGACGTGGTTGTGACTTGCAGGGTGCCCCTGTCCCCCCCAGTCTGGAGGACCAGTCAGGGACACCCATGCCCCCCCCCCCAGTTGAGGGTCATGTGGCTGATACCAACCCTGATCAGCCCTTGTCGGACCAGCCCATTGTGGCACCAGACCTGTCCGAGGGTGATCCCATCGCTGACATCCAGGTCAGCAGGTCCACTGCACGTGCACCGGTGCACATTGGTGTCATCAGGGCACGCGCATCTATGCCAGATAGGTCATCTGCTGGCCCCCGTAGCCAGGGTGTGGCTCCATCCACCCCACCTCTCATACACCCTGCCAAGACTGTGTCGGTCCTAGTTCATGCACCTCAGATCAGGCCTGACCCCATCCCACTACCCCCAATGCCTGCACCTACTCCCATGCTGAGTGTGCAATCCCACACACCCAGTACTGAGTCCACCACGGCTCCTGCCCCTAGTGTCCACAGCGGCGTAGGACACTCTGGATCCCCACCCCCTTCCAAGCGCAAGAGGAAGAGTGCACGTCCGGCACAGGCTGATGCCCCAGGCACGGCTGCACAGTCCGGCCCATCAAGGAAGCCAAGCTTCACAAACGCCGAACTGAATGCACTTGTTCAGTATGTGTCAGATCATGATAGGGAAATGGTCATCGTTGCAGGGTCCAAGACCACACATGCCAGACGCCAGGCACACTGGCAGACCATTGCTGACAGAATAAGTGCCCTTGGAGTAGTGAGGCGCACAGCTAGTGATTGCCAGAAGCGCTGGAATGACCTTAAGCGCAGGGCAAAGGATAAGCTGGCCTCAAGTCATGCCGCAACCTTGGTGACTGGAGGTGGGTCCCCAGCACAGGAAATAGAACTCACACCACACGAGTCCGTAGCTGGATCCTACGTCACCGAGGGACAACTCCAAGGTGTGGGAGATCTCCCTGATTACGAGGCATCATCCGGTGAGTGCACATGCATGTGTGTATTATCCATGTGCATGGTGTGTGTGTGAAGCATTCATGTTGGGTGCCTGTCAAGGGGGTGTGTGGCAGAGTTGATAGTGGCACCCATGTGCCTCATCCAGTATGTTCAGTGCAACACCATCTGCCCACAGCACTATCCCAACTGGCAACAGTGCACATATGGCCCTACACCATGGAAGTTGCCCTTGAATTGTCATTTTGTCACTACATTGTTGCTCATACTCCCCTGTCTATTCATCTGATGTCTTACATACCATTCCTATACTTTCCCCCAGCCAATCAAGTTTCATCTTCACATGCCTGACATGCAATGATACCACATGCTAATGCGTCCTCTGTATATAAATGCCAACCAACATGCTGTCATACTGTGGATGTTGCCTTGACATCCACCTCCTACCTGTGTGCTTTGGTACCGTCTGGTTTCGAGCCCCATTCCCTCACACTCCATGCTGCTCTTCATGGTCTATCTTCCCTGACTTCTACAGTTCAGACCATCGTGCCCTACTCACGACACCTGCTTGCTAACAGTCAAATGAGGGCACCCTGCCCTCCAATGCGACCCACCCTATTGCTGACAAGTGCATCTGAGCCTACTCAAAGCCAACTCTCACTGACATCTGCTCATACATGCCTTTGCCTGTCCCATAGACCCTTCACATGGTCCCTGTCCTCTCTCCTTGCTCCTCTTCCACCATCAATGGTGGGACCCGTTGGGGTGTACTCCTGGCCTCCTTCCAATCCTCAGAGGCCACAATTGATGTGCATGGTAATGGGAGCATCTCAGTCCAAGGCCCTTAGGCCAACCTCATTCTCCTTGAGAAATGCTACCCACATCTCATCAACTTCCTTTCCTCTCCTGCTGTCCCCCCTCCTCTCTCCTCATCAATCCTGCACTGCCTCCCTGCACCCTCCCATGATCCTTCTCCGCCTCCCACTCCAACTCCTACACATGCTGCACCTCTGATCTCTAGCACTCCCCGTAAGTCCTCCAAGGCTGTCAACCTCCTCCACAATTACACTCCTTTCACTGCGGCTGCATCAGGCATTCCTCCGATATCTGTCACTTACATGAGGTTATGCACCTTGACATCCTTGGTCTCATGGAAACATGTCTGACGGCCAGCTCTGTCTGCATCCTTCACACACTCCTACCTGATGTTCAGGAGACCCTCTCCTTGGCCCGCCACTACTGTGCAGGGGGGGTGTGCCCTTGGCTTCCCTGAGGGTATTCCTGCCACTGTCACTCCTACTTAGACCTACTCCACTCTGGAATGGCTTGTGTGACGTCTCTCTCTACCACACCTTGACATTCACAAACTGTGCGTACTGTGTCTGGGAAAACTGGTCAAATGTACTACTTCCTTTCTGAGTGTCCTCACCTCTCCTCCTCACTCATGTCCCCAGACACAGAAATCCTCTTCCTTGGTGCTGTACGCATCCACCTGCATGCTTGTTGACCCCCCCACGTGACCTTTCTGTGACCTCAGCAACTCCCTCTCACCCTCTAGACTCCCGTCTGTCCCTACTCATTCTGCAGGGCACACTCTTGATGCTCTGATCTCATCTGACTTTCCCCTCTCCGTCCATCTCTGCACTCCTCTCTCCTGGAGTGATCACATTCTCCTCTCCTCCCAGCTCACCCTCACCACCCCACAGGCAAAGCCACCCTCACCACTGTCACACACCTTCTTGGTATTCCAACCCATGAAGTGTGTGTCAGTCGAGGCTCATGCTGCCAAAATCTCCCCCCCATCCAGCTCCCCCTTAGGCTCACTCCCATCCTGACAGGGCCCACTCCATGCTCCACTCTATGTCAGGTACACTGGATGTCTTTGCCACGGTCATGACCACCTGTCTGAAGCCCCATGCCAATGCAGAGTCCTGGCATGACTCGGATCTTGTGAACCCAGACCACAGGTGCCGGGTGGCAGAGAGGGAATGTCCTGCATCATGCTCATCCTCTGGCAAACTGGCCTGCCACATGCTCCAAAGGCAATAGCGCCTCACCCTTTTCACCAAGATGAGATCCCCAATCCAAGGGCACATATCTGCGGCATGTGACAACTCTGCAGGACACATAGAAACTGCAAGGACCTTGCCGAGCCAGATGCAGTGTGTACCTCCCCTGTCCCCTCCGAGCCCACAGCACTGCATGATTGTCTCTGTACCCCTATAGGCCACCCCCCCCAGCACTTGTCTGCGCCTAACACCATCTGCCCTTGACGTTAAGTCCTACTTACCTTGTACAGCACTTCCAGCCGCCACTTCCCCTTGCACTTCATTGTGCCACCCACCCCTGCACTTGCGTGACATGAATGACACCAGCACCAGTAGGATTGTTGACTGGCATCCCCTACTGCCCCACCACCCCTCAGTGCTCCGCTGTACCTTCATACATTTCTGGACCGGTGCTTCACGAATGCTATATGATTCCTTTACAGGTGATGGGGAGGTGGAATCTCATTGTTTACTGCATTTTGTTGATGTAGACAAGGCACTGTGCATCGTGGCCAATTTGGACTAGCAGATCCATGTACAACATGTTAACTTATTGATGTGATGATGCAATGTCAGGACCAGAGTGGTTGAAATCCAAAAAAGTTGCCCTCCTCTCCCTCTTCACTTGGTGGCTATGTCACATGCCATGTGTGTGATGGCATGTGCCTTTGACATGGCAATCACCGGCCAATGTGTGATGGCAGTGCTAGGCAGCATGGTGAGCAGGTGTTGCTCTCCAATCTGTACATTGTATGCCCTGAGCCTCCCCTACAGACCCAGTGATGGTGAATGCATAGGAGGTCTCCCAGTCATGTGGGACATGTGTCGTAGAACTACTGCCTCTGTTGTTCATCAGCCCTTGTTGCATGCCATGGTGCTAATGCCTGTTTCCATTTTTCTCTTTCATGTCTTTGCAGGGGACGAAGCACTTGTTGATGCTGGGGATGTGGTGGTTGAGCCGTCCCAGGAGGGCAACCCGGGCCGACCTTCCACAAGTGAGGGACGTGGTGTGTTTGTGGGTGAAAACCCACAAGTGCTGCAGGTCGTGCTGTCGAGGGGTGTCTCTGGGGGTTCCTCCCCCGAGCAGTATTCAGGTGTAGACTCGGAGGATGACACCTATGTGCAGTCGCAGGTGAGTGTTCTTGGGAGAGAATCTCCTCTGTCCGACCCACCTGCAGCCGGGCCATTGCCCTCAATGGGGATGTCAGTGTCGGCAGCTCAGCCTCCGGTGGTTACGGATGCAGGGCCACACCACACAATCTCTGATCCTGTTCCTGGGGCTGCAGATCAGAGAGGGAATGCAGTCCTGCAGCCTGAGGCCTTGCCGGCACAGCAAGGCGCAGTCCGCCTTGCCCCAGGCAGGTGTGGTGCCCGTCAACGTGGTGGCCGTATGCCACCTGGCAATACCGCTTGGGAGCAATCCATCTACGGTATGGCCAACCAACAGGCAGCATCATCCGAGATGATTGCACAGGCCATGGATAGGGTGGCCACTTCCATTGTCCCCCCAGAAAGGCTGATGGAGCGACTGGAGCAGGCTACAGAGTCCATCTGCCAGGCACACAGGGAGGATATGTTGGCGTCCAACAAGGACAGGCGGGCGGCACTGGCGACTCTGCGGGAATCACTTTCCATGGAGTCCCAGCGCCACAGGGAAGGCCTGAGGGAAGAATTCCATCACCTCAGGTCGACCCTGTTAGAGCTTGAGGCTTCATCCCATAGAAGGACAGAGGAGCAGCTGGAGCGTCTGACACGGACGCTCTCGGCCGAGATGCAGGCAACTCGTGCGGAGGTCAGGTCATCCCGGAAGTTACTGCATGGGGACCTCCGCATGATTATAACCCAGAACCAGAACTACCAGACCCGCCTGCTTGCAGCCATGGAGGAGCAAACTCGTGCTTTGCGTGGGCTGCCTCCCATTGTCACACCATCTTCTGAGGCAGCTCCCCCACCTCCTGAGTCAGCTGCAGGGTCTGGCCAGAGCGATAGCGACTCATCTCCCACAACAGAGTAGCCGTGTGGGCCACGAGCCTATGGGGTGTTTTAGTTTCCCATGATCCACACAGGCGGATTGTGGCGTGCATCCTGTCCTCGGACCTCATAGGTGCCCACCCCCCCCCGCCGGCCCTTTCATGGCCATTTTTTCTCAATTTTTTTTTTCTTTTCCAAGAGTGTTGCCTTGTGTGGGTACCTGGGCATACACTGTATTGTGGCTGGGCACATGCAGGCTTGTCCTGAGTTTGGTTTCGATGGTATTTCACAC
Organism: Ambystoma mexicanum; assembly: GCF_040938575.1. Lineage (NCBI taxonomy): Eukaryota > Metazoa > Chordata > Amphibia > Caudata > Ambystomatidae > Ambystoma > Ambystoma mexicanum. The sequence goes on from NC_090934.1 coordinate 437,238,724, forward strand.
AGTTCTTCACACGGGCATACTCTCTGGAGTCAGACTACATGTCGGTAGATGTGCACTGACACTTTTGCGTGGCGCCATCACTGTACATCTGGACGGTGAGGACATACCAGCAGAATCAGGTAATGAGACTACCATTGATTACATGCATTGTGTCTTGTTTGGGTGGGCTTCAGGGTGGGTTGGTGTGTAATTTGATTGAAATTACTCTTACACAGGTGTGTAGTAGTGCCTCCAGCGCGGTTAGCTGTTCAAGTGCGGCTATGTTCCATTTGGGGCACTGCTATTTGTGACACCGGTGTCATGTTGTGATGGCCAGTTTGTTTGCTCTCACATACCATGACATGGTGTCCTCAGTGGCGGGACTGCGAAGGGAATGGGTGACATGGCAATGTTGTCATGTAGTGAATCGCCTGTGGCAATGCATATTTGATTGATGGAGTTGTGTCTTTTCGTTGTGATGCATTGCTGGTGTATGTGTAGGTAGGGGTGCACACATAGTGACACTTCCATGTTAACAATCTCAGGCTGATGTGTATCTGACAGTTTATTGTCAAGTAATTTTGTGACATTGTCAGGTAGTGTCATCATTGATTGTCAGATGGTATGTGCCAGAGCAGTGTGCACTAGCCAGCACTGTGATTCCTAGGTGAAGAAGTTGGCCACCAGTTGCGTACGGGCTGCCACCCCCCGTGCCCTTTCCCCTCCCATGCGCAGCGGGCATGCATGTGGTTGTGGATGTGGGGGCACCACCATGTCCACGGGCAGGCCCCGGCGTGTTGCAACGTTGTGCAGGACACATGCTGCCACTATGATCCTGCACACTATTCGGGGAGCATATAACAGCTGCCCGCCAGAACGGTCAAGGGAGCGAAAGCGTGACTTCAGCACTCCGAATGTGCGCTCCACTATGCCCCGTGTTGCAATGTGGGCTGTGTTGTACCTTACCTCGGGTGGCGTGGTGGGGTTCCGGATTGGGGTCATCATGTGGGGGCTGATAGGGTAGGCACTGTCCCCTGCGGAGGTGGTGATGGGTATCATTAGTGGTGTTGTGTCATGACCCAGTATCTGACATGCATGCATGTGCAGTGGCATTCATGCTCACCAAGCAGCCATGTATCTCCATGCTGGCCAGCCTCTAGGTCCCGGCATAGGGTAGACATTCTGTAGATGAAGCTGTCGTGGGTGGACCCGGGATAGTTGGCATATACTGATGTGATTATTCCCTTGGCATTGCATACAACTTGCACGTTGATGGAATGCCAGTGCTTGCGGTTTCTATAGATGTGCTCTGTTGCCCTGGGTGGACGTAGAGCCACATGTGTGCAGTCAATTGCACCAAGCACTTTGGGGAATTGAGCCACACCATAGAATTCCTGGATGCACGTCCGCCTTTCTGCATGAGTCCTGGGGAGATATATGTGCCTGCGGACTGATGGCCGTGCAGTGATGATGTTCAAGACCTGGTGTAGGCAGCGTGACTGCGTGGCCTGTGACACACCACCCACTATGGCACTTGTCCGCTGAAAGGATCCAGTGGCCAAGAAGTGCAGTACATTCAGGACCTTCTGCAGGGGGCTGAGTGCTTGGGAGCACAGGGTGGGTGATGTGAGGTCATCCTCCCACTCACTGACCAGGTCCAGTATGATGTGTGCTGGAAACCTGTACCTCCCATACACCTGGTCATCAGGCATCCCGAATAGGCTGGTTCTGGGTGTGAATATTCTGGCCCTGACTCTCCTCCTCCTCCTCCTTTGGTAGCCCACTGCCACTGCTGCTAGGAACGGTATGTTCATCCTGGCATCTGGCTTGTTTATTGAAAAGTGCGCAAATTAATGCCTTGCGCGTGTTCTAGGCGAGCGTGTGACCCTCGCAACCCTGGAATCTAGTTCCCACTCCAATAGCGTGTGGAAATTCCCACGCAGCAGGCATACAGGTGCGCTGACGTACTTGCGTGTGTAAGTGGCCGCGCACCCCTGAAATACACGTACATAGGCCAATGGCGTGTACGCGCACTTTTGGCCAATTACACGCGATGAAATACACGTACATAGGCCAATGGCGTGGACGCGCACTTTTGGCCAATTACACGCGATGACACTCTGACGTGCAGTATTTCCACGTGTGCTCCGTCATCACGTGCTGAGTGGGGAACGCCCGTGCGGATCACGTCAGACGCGCTTACGCGGTGAGGGACTCTGGTCCAATAGAATCGCGTATGCGTGCTGACGCACTTACGCGCTAAGGGCCTTTCCTCGGATTTCACGCTGACGTGCAGGAATTTCACGTGCCAAATCACTCCGTATCAAGCTGGCCACCCGAAAACACACGGAACACTATGCTCCTGCCCAGAAGGCCGAGTTACTGCCCCCCCAGTGCCCTGAGCAGCCTCCCACGTGCTATCTGCTGCTTCCTGCCTGCCTGCCTGCCTGCTGCCACCGTGCCCTGCCATTTGGTGCCTGCACATCAGCCATCTGCAGGGGTCCAGTTGCTGTGTCCACCCCTGCTGGAACTGAAGACTCCCAACTGGGATTACATCGCTCCACAGCCCAGCCCCAGGACCCAGTTGCCCACCCACACCTGCCTCTGGGGTTGCCATGTCGGGCACTTCCACATCTGGCACCAGTGGCAACCCCAGGCCAGAGGGGCAGAGGGGCACCAGCTTCACTGCCACCGAAGTTGGTGTCCTGGTGGAGCATGTCCTGGGGCAGTATGATGCCCTCTTTGGATCGTCCCGCGCCAGCAAGGAAGGACGGGAGAGGATCTGGGCCGACTGTGTGGTTGCCATCAACGCGGAGGGGGTGGCAACCCGCAACGTCCAGAAGATCAAGAAGCGCTGGGAGGACTTGAGGTCCAGGACCCTTGTGAAGGCCCGGCGCCTCGTGGAGGGGGGCTGGGGCCGCATGAGTTCCATCCAGAAGAGGGTCCTGGAACGCGTACGCCCAGCGCTCCACGCCCAGGTCCTTGAGAGGGAGGCCCGTCTGGAGTTGAGCGGTAAGTGTGCAAGCATTACTGTGTGAGACAGGGCATGTTGCGGTGTGCTGGTTCTATGATACTTGCCTGTATGTGTGCCATGGGCCATGTATGCATGTATGTGTGCAGGGACATCATGGTAATGCATGTGCGACCAGTGATGTGTGACCCACATGGTTGTTGCATGTGTTGAAATGCGGCATGGGGAGCCCTATGCAGATTTAGGACATGAGAGCATGCCAGTCTCTGTACCTGGACATGGATGGGGGTGAAGGATGGGTGCTGATGCCAGGTACATATATGGTAGCCATGTCTGTGTGCCTGACCTGCGTGTCTGTGACTTGTGCATGCCATGGATGCATGACACATGTGTGTGACAATGCACAGATTCAGTGACGCACCCAACTTACCCTTGTTTCGCCTGTGTTCGTTGTGTTTGGGGCCAGATGGATGTGACTGAGGTGAAGTGTGTGCATGTGATATGCATGAGCCATGATGCATGTGAGTTACATATCATTGAATGTTTCAAGAGTCAATTGGACATGCATGGAAATGTGCATGGCATGCACCATGCCTGTTACTGTGTGTGTTTTGCCTGGACTGACCCATGTGTTGTGGAGGGACATGATGGAAGTGTACTTTGACAGGGGTGCTCATCTGCTATTGCTTCCTGTCTAGGGGACCATTGTACAGTGCCCTGATGCTTGTGTCCTTTGTCTCCCTCTACGCAGCGGCTAGTGAAGAAGAGGGCGGAGATGGCGCTGTGGAGCAAGGCGGCGGGGATGCCCCCACGGCTGCAGCGGAAGGGGTGGGTGAGCCCCCACAGGGGCCTGCTACGGCGGGAGACGGTGAGGAGCCATCCAGGTTGGTGGTTTGCAAAGAGGAGGAGGAGGCCGACACTGGTGCACACATGGGGCCTGGTGGGAGCATCCCTGCTGGTGCAAGTGGTGCAGTCCAGGGCCAGGGGCAGGAGGCAGCACAGGTCACCGTGGAGGTGCCTGTGCATGTCGCTGTCCCTGACCCTGTGAGTGCACCACCATGCACCAGCAGGGATGCCCCGTCCCAGGCCCGTCCGCAGGTAGAGGGGATGTCCATGTCAACTGACTCCCCTCCACCTGCGGCCGTGGGAACCCCTGGCCGCGTGGAGCAGGTCCTGATTGGGGTCGCGATGCGCACGGCTGTGATTCGTGATGACGTGCATGCTTCCCGGGAGGAGCACGCACGTCATCACGAAGTGCACCGTGCCGACGTGGCCCAATTGGGATCGGCCATGTTCGGGGGGTTCCTGCATGTGTTGGCCAATCTGACGGCCCTCTCCTCCTCTGTGCAGGCTATCCACCGGTCGTTCTCCTTGCCGTCTTCCGGCCCAGATGCCACCATGGCCCCCTGTGGACCTGCCCCGACCAATGCAGCCAGCTCGGTGGGGATCCCATCCCTGCCACAGTTGGGAGTCGGAGGTCCAGCAGGGGTGGACAACACAGCAAGTGGACCCCAGCAGATGGAAGATGTGCCGGCATCATCGGGCAGGGCACGTGCACGACGGCGTCGGTGGTTACCATCAGCCTGGATGCCGTCGTGCTGGCAGAGGCAGTGGCGTCGGAGGCAGCAGCGGGCTCGACGTGGGAGGCATCATGGCTCAGGGCCATCAAGATTAGAGGGGCAGGCATCGGCCGGAGGGCAGGGCAACCCTGGCATGGCGGTGTGTTCCGTGTGGGAGGAGTTTGGCCAGCGGATAGGTGCGGAGCGGCAGCGGGCGGAAGAGGAGCGGCTCGCCATGGCCAGGGCGGAGATCTCCATGCGTCGGGCATTGAGGCGGGCTGAGTGCCTCGAGGAGGCTCGCAGGGATTTTGGTGAGCACATGGGGTTGTCCCTGCGAGACCTCGGGGCCAGGACTGAGTCCCGCCTCCAGGACATTGACATGGAGTTCGAGGATGCCCTGGCCAGCATCACCAAGTGAGCCGCAGGACTAGCCCGCTGCCTTTGTATATAGTTTTTTAGTTAGTTAGTGCTAGGTTTCCTTTATTTATTTTTATTATTTTGGACCGCTCGGACAATGGCCACTTTTTTGTACATATTTTTTTAATTAGTTAGTATTAGGTTTCATTTGTGGTGTTGGGCTCATGGACCCTGGAACATTCCTGTATATATTGTTATTTTTTGGGAGATACATTTTTTTATTTTCTTATTGTTTACACCATGACGTAATGGTTTTTCTTTGATTTCCTACTACATGGTTTTGCTTTGGACAAATTCTATTGATTTTTTAATCCTTTGTTTTTTGGTTTATCATTTTTGTTCTCGGACATGGACCTTTTATTTACTTTGCCACATAGTTGTATGTTTTATTAGTTTACTTATTTTTTGTTTTTAATACATTTTTATATTATCTTACACTTGTGTCATTTTCTCTTTGGTTTCTTACATGTCATGATATGGGTTTTGACATTCACTTGCACCCATTGTGTATGTGTGTGTGACGGACATGTGTTCTTTTGCATACTTGCCTTTGGGGTTGTGTCATGTGATTGCATTCACTATGTGGGTGCATGCAATCCTTGCCTGGGTGTTTGTGCTGGGTATGCTGGCCATTACTGCCATGATTGTGTATCGTCAGGACCTGGGGCCAGGGGGACATGGGTGGGGGCCTGGTGGAGGGTGTCCCTGGTGGATGGGGGGTGGGGGTGGTGGGAGACATGGGTTGGACATGGGTGGGGGCCTGCTGGCAGGTTCCCCACAGTGCTGGGGGTGGGGGTGGTGGGAGACATGGGTGGGGGCCTGGTGGAGGGTGTCCCTGGTGGATGGGGGGTGGGGGTGGTGGGAGACATGGGTGGGGGCCTGGTGGAGGGTGCCCCTGGTGGATGGGGGGTGGGGGTGGTGGGAGACATGGGTTGGACATGGGTGGGGGCCTGCTGGCAGGTTCCCCACAGTGCTGGGGGTGGGGGGGGTGGGAGACATGGGTGGGGGCCTGGTGGAGGGTGTCCCTGGTGGATGGGGGGTGGGGGTGGTGGGAGACATGGGTGGGGGCCTGGTGGAGGGTGTCCCTGGTGGATGGGGGGTGGGGGTGGTGGGAGACATGGGTTGGACATGGGTGGGGGCCTGCTGGCAGGTTCCCCACAGTGCTGGGGGTGGGGGGGGGGTGGGAGACATGGGTGGGGGCCTGGTGGAGGGTGCCCCTGGGGGGTGGGGGGTGGGGGTGGTGGGAGACATGGGTGGGGGCCTGCTGGCAGGTTCCCCACAGTGCTGGGGGTGGGGGGGGGTGGGAGACATGGGTGGGGGCCTGGTGGAGGGTGCCCCTGGGGGGTGGGGGGTGGGGGTGGTGGGAGACATGGGTGGGGGCCTGCTGGCAGGTTCCCCACAGTGCTGGGGGTGGGGGGGGTGGGAGACATGGGTGGGGGCCTGGTGGAGGGTGTCCCTGGTGGATGGGGGGTGGGGGTGGTGGGAGACATGGGTGGGGGCCTGGTGGAGGGTGCCCCTGGGGGGTGGGGGGTGGGGGTGGTGGGAGACATGGGTGGGGGCCTGCTGGCAGGTTCCCCACAGTGCTGGGGGTGGGGGTGGTGGGAGACATGGGTGGGGGCCTGGTGGAGGGTGTCCCTGGTGGATGGGGGGTGGGGGTGGTGGGAGACATGGGTGGGGGCCTGGTGGAGGGTGCCCCTGGTGGATGGGGGGTGGGGGTGGTGGGAGACATGGGTGGGGGCCTGGTGGAGGGTGCCCCTGGGGAATGGGGGTGGGGGTGGTGGGAGACATGGGTGGGGGCCTGGTGGAGGGTGTCCCTGGTGGATGGGGGGTGGGGGTGGTGGGAGACATGGGTTGGACATGGGTGGGGGCCTGCTGGCAGGTTCCCCACAGTGCTGGGGGTGGGGGTGGTGGGAGACATGGGTGGGGGCCTGGTGGAGGGTGTCCCTGGTGGATGGGGGGTGGGGGTGGTGGGAGACATGGGTGGGGGCCTGGTGGAGGGTGCCCCTGGTGGATGGGGGGTGGGGGTGGTGGGAGACATGGGTTGGACATGGGTGGGGGCCTGCTGGCAGGTTCCCCACAGTGCTGGGGGTGGGGGGGGTGGGAGACATGGGTGGGGGCCTGGTGGAGGGTGTCCCTGGTGGATGGGGGGTGGGGGTGGTGGGAGACATGGGTGGGGGCCTGGTGGAGGGTGTCCCTGGTGGATGGGGGGTGGGGGTGGTGGGAGACATGGGTTGGACATGGGTGGGGGCCTGCTGGCAGGTTCCCCACAGTGCTGGGGGTGGGGGTGGTGGGAGACATGGGTGGGGGCCTGGTGGAGGGTGTCCCTGGTGGATGGGGGGTGGGGGTGGTGGGAGACATGGGTGGGGGCCTGGTGGAGGGTGTCCCTGGTGGATGGGGGGTGGGGGTGGTGGGAGACATGGGTTGGACATGGGTGGGGGCCTGCTGGCAGGTTCCCCACAGTGCTGGGGGTGGGGGGGGTGGGAGACATGGGTGGGGGCCTGGTGGAGGGTGTCCCTGGTGGATGGGGGGTGGGGGTGGTGGGAGACATGAGCAGGTGTGCAGGGTAGTTCCCTGTGGTGTGTGCTGCCTGCAGGGGCCGTGGAGGGTGTACAGGTAATGCCTGGGAGCACACAGCCAATTCGCGTGTGGAACTTCCCGCACACCCCTGAAATCCACGTACCCGGCCATATCGCGTGTGGAACTTCCCGCGCACCCATGAAATCCACGTACCCTGACTATTCGCGTGTGGAACTTCCCGCGCCCCCCTGAAATCCACGTACCCGGCCATATCGCGTGTGGAACTTCCCGCGCACCCATGAAATCCACGTACCCTGACTATTCGCGTGTGGAACTTCCCGCGCACCCCTGAAATCCACGTACCCGGCCATATCGCGTGTGCAACTTCCCGCGCACCCCTGCAATCCACGTACCCTGACTAATCGCGTGTGGAACTTCCCGCGCACCCCTGAAATCCACGTACCCGGCCATATCGCGTGTGGAACTTCCCGCGCACCCCTGCAATCCACGTACCCTGACTAATCGCGTGTGGAACTTCCCGCGCCCCCCTGAAATCCACGTACCCGGCCATATCGCGTGTGCAACTTCCCGCGCACCCCTGCAATCCACGTACCCTGACTAATCGCGTGTGGAACTTCCCGCGCACCCCTGAAATCCACGTACCCGGCCATATCGCGTGTGCAACTTCCCGCGCACCCCTGCAATCCACGTACCCTGACTAATCGCGTGTGGAACTTCCCGCGCCCCCCTGAAATCCACGTACCCGGCCATATCGCGTGTGCAACTTCCCGCGCACCCCTGCAATCCACGTACCCTGACTAATCGCGTGTGGAACTTCCCGCGCCCCCCTGAAATCCACGTACCCGGCCATATCGCGTGTGCAACTTCCCGCGCACCCCTGCAATCCACGTACCCTGACTAATCGCGTGTGGAACTTCCCGCGCACCCCTGAAATCCACGTACCCGGCCATATCGCGTGTGCAACTTCCCGCGCACCCCTGCAATCCACGTACCCTGACTAATCGCGTGTGGAACTTCCCGCGCCCCCCTGAAATCCACGTACCCGGCCATATCGCGTGTGCAACTTCCCGCGCACCCCTGCAATCCACGTACCCTGACTAATCGCGTGTGGAACTTCCCGCGCACCCCTGAAATCCACGTACCCGGCCATATCGCGTGTGCAACTTCCCGCGCACCCCTGCAATCCACGTACCCTGACTAATCGCGTGTGGAACTTCCCGCGCCCCCCTGAAATCCACGTACCCGGCCATATCGCGTGTGCAACTTCCCGCGCACCCCTGCAATCCACGTACCCTGACTAATCGCGTGTGGAACTTCCCGCGCACCCCTGAAATCCACGTACCCGGCCATATCGCGTGTGCAACTTCCCGCGCACCCCTGCAATCCACGTACCCTGACTAATCGCGTGTGGAACTTCCCGCGCACCCCTGAAATCCACGTACCCGGCCATATCGCGTGTGCAACTTCCCGCGCACCCCGGTATACACGCACACGTTTATTTTTTCTCTCAGCGCGTGTCTGTGTTTGTGGGTACCCCTTTGTACGTCATTTGTCCTGGAGGGCCACAGTATTGGACATTGATCATGTCTGTATATAGGTGCTATTTGTTGGCGCACCTTTTAGCGCACATTTCTTGCAGGCGCAGAGACGCTACCGCCTGCTTTCTTGTGGCGGTCGTGTTTGTGCCTGTTTGTGCCTGTGCGCTGCTTTGAGCGTGCGCTTTTTTGCCCTATTCTATTCCATGAATACGTGTTGTATGCGAGCGTGTGGGCGTTCCGCGCACTTGCCTCCTAAACTTTCCCCGTGCCGCCCACATTCTTCCCCATTCCGAGTGTTGTGCCCCATTTTATTCCCCATTCCGAGTGTCCCGCCCTGTGTTCCGCCTACTTTAGAGCTGTGCGCTGCGCTCGGAGTGATAGCGCAGTGGCCGTGGCGCACGACGTTGGTTGACCTGTGCGCCGGCCTGCGCCGCGCGCTTTTTCAGCGCACGTCCTCTGCTTTTCTTGCGCACGGACTTCCATGAATCGACGTGCGCTGGTTTCCCTGCGCTTTTCGCGAATTTTCGGCGCAGCGCACGCATTGGCCCCTCTGCGCCGGGATTTTCGGCGCACATTTATTCCATGAATCGGCCTGAAAGTGTCCTCGTTTAAGCTTTATTTTGTTTATATGGAGGGATTTACTTGTGTGTTCGTCACGTAAGGATGCTTCCGGGTCATATGTTCCGGTCGCGATCATGTGACATACTTCAAAACAAAAATATATGCTCTGCAGGACGGGAGGCTGTGTATGCAGCCGTTTCGCCATTCCCGCATTGCGTTTTGGAATGATTCTATTGGACGGTAAGCGTTTATGGCATTATGTACCTCCATTTCCGCTGGAATTAGCAAGTGCTACGTATTGGGACGTTGTTGTAGCCACAACTTTTAACTACTTGGAAATTTGATTATGTTTTGCAGAGAGGGTGCATCATTTTGCTTGGCCATTGGGACAGGATTATTGATTCTGTTTACGACATCAGTCTACCCTTTAATACCAACACAGGAAGACTTTAACCATGGGCAAAAATTAGAAGTCACATAAGAGTCTTTCAAGGCTATATAGACCTTGGACATTTCCAAGGTCAGTTAAATTTATATTTACATTTTCTTCAATTTGTTTTAGATACATAGGAGTTCACTCAAACGTAGAGACATACTTAGTAAATTTGTTTGTCTTATTTGAAATTTGTTTAGGAAAAAAGAAAATACACAATTTGCATCATCACCTGAAGAAGGGGTGGAGGTAACCCCGAAACGCCTAGTGGATTAACAACATGTGATTGTGTTAAAACATCCTTATGTATTGGTCTAGCTGACAATAATATTCACAAATTCAGACATTTTTACCGAACATGTTCTTGAAATGTATTATGTTTTTGTAAATACTATCCGCGTTTTTGTTTTGAAGAAAAGAAAAAGACATTTCTGTGAATGAATGTTGTAATTCAAGATTTTTTTGTTAAAACTGTATGAAGTTAGAATACAATTGACTGCTAAAAAGATATATATTGTGTATCTTTTCTTTCTTTAAATCTTAATTCAAATGTTGAATTACCTTTTACACCTTTATCTAATAATCAAAAAGAGATTTTTCTTGAGCAGAGTGAACAGGGTCATGCCCCATAGGTTTTGAGGCATACATTCTATTGGACTCTTCAATTCAGTCATTGAAGGTATATGCTGAGAATCATGGTATCCTTGGAAATATTGCATTGGCATAAGTGGAAGTTTCCTGGCATGCATTTTGTGGCTTAAAGTGGACAAGCTTGCTTTTATTCTGTGACAGTATGGCTCATTTTACAAGTCCAAATAATGTGATTGTCCATTGTGGAGGGGACAGCATTTGGTTTGTGACTCCAGTGTCTTTGTAAATTGCGCTGAAGGATGTTTTTAAAAGCCTAATGCAACTTGGTCCTATTGCACAGATTATTTTTTTTCAGAAATAAATCAGAGATGCACATGAAGAAGTCCAACAATCCTTTTCAGTCCTCAAATTGAACAATCAAGACAGATTGTCAATAAAGATGTGTCTGCTTTTTTGTATGGTTCTGGAATGTCATCTTTGCAATATTTCTGCAATAGTTCTGCAATATCAATTCTCAGGGTGTACATTTTTTTTGTTCGGATGGAAATCACTTCCCAAATATTCAAAATGTAATTGTCCATCATAATGCAATAAATGTGTTGAAGAGGTTCCTGTAAGGAGAAAAACAACAACATAAAAGCAAAAAACAAGAAAAAAAGATGTTTGTTTACAACCCTCCCACCCCAAATAAAAGGTTCTTTTCGGAGCCACCACTAACGATTAAATAACTTACATTGGGCCTCATTATGAGTTTGCTGGTACAGTAACAATGGTACCGGTAAGCTTGCCAGTACCGTTGTTACCGTACCAGCAAACTACTAGTTCTGCTCACGGGTGCCCTTGCAGCCACCAGGTCTGACCTGTGGCCGTACCTGCACCCACAAGCAGAACATGACAGTAGCACTGCTACCATTATTAACGGTACCAGTGCTACCACCTTCCCCATTCCCATTGAGCCCTATGGGGCTCAAATTGGAATGGGGAAGATTTTTTTCCAGCGCCCAGAAAAGGGCATTTAACGAGCCCAGCAAGGTTGTAATGACCCAGTAATTGCCCTTTCCTGGCTTCTGTAAAAAAATGAATACCAGCGGCAGCCATACCTGTACTACAGGCACGGCTACCGCCAACCTCGTAATGAGGCATATTGTGTTTTATTTCCTTCCACACCCTGCTTAATTTGACAATCTGTCCGCACACAGTGTGGTAGTCTATGAATGGCACGTGCCACATCCAAGTCTTTTGATGTTGCCTGGTATGTAAAGGGGACTGCAGGGGCTGCGAACAGTCGAGGTGTCCGTGGACATAGGAGGAACAGCCAATGAGGTTTCTTGGGTGCGGTGTACAGGAAGAGAGGGTAGCAAGAGTTTTTGTTAGTAGGAGTTATGAGAGGATGGAAAATGGCCATTAGTGTTTGGATTTTGGGGGACCCTTGGGTCCACTGGGTGAGGGTGTATGCTGAGCATTGTAGAATAGCCAAAAATCTTGGATTCCCTGAAAGAGAGGTGTTCTGGTATGGAGTGTGTGACATGAAGTGGGTAGATTTGCTCCAATTTTGTGCAAATATGATTAATTTGAGGCATCCAATCATTATTGTCATTCATTTTGGTGGGAACAGTTTGGGAACCGTGACTGGAATATCATTGCAGTTTGCAATGAATGAGACATTGGGAAAGTTTAAGGAAATGTTTCCTAATTCTAAAATAACAGAGGTAGATGCATTCCAGGTAATTTGGTCTGCAAATGGAAAAAGTGAGGCACAACGTCAATAAAGCCATGTGTGCTTTTGTTCGTGATGTTGGCATGACACACAATGAGAACATTACATTTGATAGGAGCCACATTTTTGAGTGAGATGGAGTCCATCTAACTGAGGTGGGCAATGACATTTTTGTGGAAAACATTAAAAATACTTAGAATGCATTTTTGTGAAAGTGAGAAGAAAAATGAAAAAAAAATATATATAAAATCCAAAAACAGAAAAAAAGGTTCTTTTAAGAGACACCCCTTTTTGAACGCAAAACAATTAAAATGATTTCAACTGTCCCACACCTGGAATTTTTGGGATGTCCATGAACTACTGTGCTGTCGCTGACTATGCAGGCTGCACAGGGGCTTGTGGCTTTTTTTGTTATTTTTTTTTTTAACTGTGAAAGGTGGCTCCTAAAGGATCATTTTTTTGTGTTTTTGTGATTTAATATTTTTCTTGTTGGCATTCCGGAGCGCCAATGTAGGGGAGAGAAGGGATGGAAGGGTGCACATGCATGGGGCAATAAGCAGGCCTCAAACACACAATTGATGTGTATACATGAAGATGAACTTTAATGCTATGGACATTTTCTAATGATGCTGTTTCTTTCTTCCTTACTTTAGTTTCCCTGTATGTGCCTCAGATTTGTATGCATTGTGGGTCTTCATATGTATTGTTTCTACTAACAAATGAAGTAGTAGTAATACAGCTTTATTTTGGTCTTAAAACTATAAAAGCAGCACAGTAAAATACATAGACAATACATTAAACATTGTTAAAATACAATAAAACCTTCAAAACATTATAGGTCATAGTAAATTCAGTACTATCCAGACATTATAAAACCATAAAGAGAGCACTGCTCGCAACCTTAAAGAATAGTCCTAACAATCACAATTTAGAAATATCCCAAATTGAACCATGTCATAACAAACTATTATCACCCTTCTTGAGCACTCTTGCCCTGTGTAGCCTGGCACTGTATGGAACGCGTAGTGTCAAATACAACGCATAAAATTCAGGGATTCCTTAAATATAACAATGTCTCTCCTGCGTGGTGAATCCCAACTGATGTTAAAAATGATTTCAGTTATCTATATCTAAGAATCAAAGTGTTTTGGCAGATTAACGTGAAGTGCAATACATTCTCTATGGCAGTCTTACACATTGGGTACATAGCAGCCTCTTGGGTCTTCCATGAGTAAGTGACTGCTGCAACCGATATAAGCTGTAATATCTTCAGACAATCTTTAGTTGATGTAGCCGGGACCTGCGTACAATTTCAAGGCATCACATATTAGAACATTTCTTAGATGGTTGTTAATAGCCTGATTAACAGCCTTATTTCCTACTACCTGTCAAATAGCCAGTCCCTCCTATAAATGGTTCAGATTGAGGTCACATAAACAATTTTCTTTTACATGGGTAGGCCATTCTGAACATCCACCTCCCTCCAGACTCAACAAGTGTGACAAAGCATCACAATAAGGTGTTAGACCTACCTGGCTCTACAATCTCATCCAGTTTCTTACTGGGTCACACCTCGCTTTTGTGGTCACAGGTAGAATACATAACTCAAGATGTTAATGAAACAGGGAGATAATAATAGTAGCTTTTTAAAACAAATTATCTCACAGGATTGTACTTTAGTTTAATCCATGTAACCCCATGCTTCTGACCCAATTAAAGCTGCTTGGGCTGACTGCTTCTGAAACACTTTGAGAGCAAACGGTACCACTACCATGTTGCACAAAAAAAGTATTGATTGCTCCATTGTATTTATCCATCCTAATATTATATTTCTCCATTTGGGGCACCCAGCTCACAAACTCCTAAAACCTAATACACAAATAGTCAAAATGATACACTTGTTCAAGAGAAACATCATCAACTCTAAAGCATACTGAACCACACTTAGACAAACAGGGCCTGAAACCCATAATCTTGGATTTCTCAACATTCAGCTACAAGTTCAGATCTCCACATTTAAGCCTGAATGTTGAGAGAGCCTTTTTTAATCCTGATAGAGTTGTGGATAATATTTCTGCATCATCGGCATAAAAGAGGGCCAGGTACTTTGCTGAGTGCCTCTTTGGGCAGTCCTGGTACTCCTTTAATGAAGCATCAATCATTTATTGGACGTGGATGTTAAACAGCAGGGTACAAGGGCACAGCCCGGTCTTATACCCCTACATAGATTGAATGCTTTCGTACACTCACCCCCAAACCAAATCAAACTTTTGCTTGGTTTTGGGATTATAATAAAGGTATAATTGAAATTAGCTCTGGGGCTATTTTCCGAGCTTCAAACATACACCAAAGTGTCGTCCTCAAGCCTTATTCAAATGCTTTCTTGAGATCCAGAAAGGCAACATACAATTTCGTCTTGAATAGGGATACATATTATTGAATAAAAAAAAAAAATGACAAAAATCATTGGTCAATGGTTCCCCTTTTTTGTCTGAATCCCACCTGGTACTTATTACATGATTATTATCCGACCAAAATTGTAAATCGCCTAGGATAACCTTAGCAAAAATGTTCCCAGCTCCATATAAAAGTTAGATGGGGTGAAAATTGCTAGCTAAGTCCCTTCAAACTATACATTTTTTATATAAAGGGATAATCGCTGCCTGGCAACATGCAGGGGGAATTAAGTCAGTTGGGAGGATAGCATTACATACTTTACAAAGAACCGGGACCCACACAGTTTCCTTAACTTTATAGAGGTCAATAGCGACCAGGTCTGGCCCTGGGGTCTTGCCATTCTTCATAGTTCTCAGTGCTGCCCCAACTTCAGACATATTCACATGTAGGTATTGTTCTTCCCCACAAGTTATCAACACCACATTACTCCCATTCAAATTCATCTTCTGGGTGGGGTTTATAAAGATTGACAAAGTGGGACTCCCATTCCTCAGCTGAAATGCAACATTATTAGACATGATCCCATTTCAGTTCTTTGCATGCCACCATTTTCCACAAAAGGTTATTATCCCCCTGTTCAAGATCATTGTGCATAACAGACAATTCACTGTGGACAAACTCCCTCTTTTTTGATGTTATTAATTCCTTGTAACCTGCTCTCAGCGTAATTCAAGGTTAGATTTCATTTTATCAAAGTCAGACATCACACAAATAGTCAGAGTATCTGCTCCACAAACGGATACTAAATTGCTCAGAATTGACTGATACATGGCAGATTTTTGCCCTTGTTCAATTAATCTTGCCCATTGTACCTGTTTCCGTGCATGGCCGGTGAGCATAATATGATGAGATGTTGCATTGCAAGGTCCAGTTTCCGAGACTGGGTTGGTTCGGATGACTGCAGTCAAAGGGTGATGATCACTCTCTGATCTATCAATGATTTCAAAATCAACAACAGTGTCCAACCGGTCACCCCTCACAAATATATAACCTATCAACAAGGAACCAGCTGGGACATCAAACAACTTCTCAGCTGGTTGATCCTTAAAAGAACGGCCATTACAGGTTCTCCAAATTAGAATATACAACTTTCTTGCTTCAAAGTTATGGTTAAGTTGCACTAGTAAAAACCTACACGATTCAGTGACAAAACCTTGTTAAAGGGAGGTTACGGTTACAAGTAAAACCGAAAGCCCCAGAAACTGGTCAGTTATGGTAAGCTAAGCAATCATAACTCACACCACCACTGTGCCCGGTAACATTAACGGCCAAAGAATCAAAGATGACATCACAAATGTCATTGATGACATCACTGAAGACTTCAAATATCTAGGCCACTTGTTTTTGTTCAATGACATATCTAGGCCATGTGTTTTTGTTTATTGACAGTCAGAATATGAAAACTCAATAGGTGCTATATATCTAGACGTTAACCTGTGGAATGTTATTAATATACTTTACATAGGGTTTGGTCTCAGCTCATGGTGCACATACACAGATCAATAAGTGGGCATCAAACAGACAATTCACTTGAAACCAGCTTCTAAGCGTAACACCTGGTATGATTCTGAACTGGCAGCCCTGTAACGCAAGTGCAGAGCTACTGAACGGAAATGACAGACTTCTGGCTCACCCTCTGAAAAAATGGCCTGTTGCCTGCTCCAAAGACAATACAGACTTTCCATCCGCACCAGGAAAATGACCCACATCCAGGCACGTGTCTCTGGTGCACCTAACAACATGGTTGAACTCTTTATAATCTGCAGGGAACTAGCCAACCCTTCCACAGTCACCTCCTCACCCCTTCGATCCCAAGCAATCTGAAACACATTAGCCACACATGTTGCTCCAGAAATTCAGGACATCCTGAGCATCCTTGCATCCCTCTTTGACCCCCTCTGACACCCCTGCTCCTACAGCCTCCCACCCTCCTTCTTTTTTCTCTCCTCCTTCTCCCCTACAACATCTGATGAGGTCACCAGAGTTGTAAGGCCCATGAGGGTCTCCTCCAAACCGGTTTCCCCCTGCTCCTCCAGAACCATAAAGGACAATATTGGCTCTCTTGCCCTACACTTTCTGATTTCTGCATTCACTCTTTTGCCAATGGATCTTTTCTCTCCTCTCTCAAGCACTCCCTTGTGCACCCCCCTCCTGAAAAAACCTTCAGCAGACTCCACTTGCCTTGACAGCTATCACCCATATGCATTACCCCCTTCCTCTACCATACAGTCCTGGTGCACTGCCAAAGAGCTATGCCTCAATGCCAACAAGACTGAGATCATTCCTTGTTCCCTCATTTTTCCCCCTGGCTATCTTCCATGGGCTCTCCCCATCTCTTTCACCCGAAGCCAGAAACCTCTGAGTATTCTTTGACTCCTCTCTTTCCTTCTGCCTTCACATTCAGGACCTTGACAGGAAGTCCCACTTCCAACTCTACATTCTCAAAGGAATTCTCCCTTTTCTCACTTTCCCTCAAAAGCTCAATGTCTCCAGAGCTTTGGTTCTCTCTAGGCTATACTACTGCAATAGCCTTTTTCATTATCTACCCTCTTGCTCTCTACGACCCCTCAAGTTAAACCAGAATATGGCAGCAAGACTTATCTTTGACCTCAAGTCCAAGGATCTCATCTCTCCATCCCTCAAATCTCTCTGCTGGATCCTGGTTGCTGCAAGGATCAACTTCAAATCCCTCTGCATCATCCATAAGACTGTCTGGGGCCAGGGACCACACTATCTACAACTTGCTCTCACTAAATACTCTCCCTCTAGATCGTTATGTTCCTCTGGTACCAACTCTCTGTGTGTCAAGCATTTCACTTAACAGAGGGCTGATGGACAATCTCTTTCCTTAGCTGTCTCCCTCCTTTGGAAAAGCCTCCCCTTTACACTGTGTCTTGAGCCAGATCTCCTCCAATTCCGAAAGCTTTCCATTTCAACTCCCCCTTCTCTTCCTCCCTCGTTTGCTAATCCCACAGTTGCTGAGATTGGTGACTAGGGCCCTTATTTATAATTTTGGCCTCTTATACCCAATCACCTTCAGCCTCCACCCACTCCCAGCACTTGCTTTGGCACCCACTGGTCTCTGCCACTATAGGCCTGAACTTACCTATTTGTCAGCTGCCACTCCCTTGCACTTACATATCTATTGGCAGCTGACCTCCCCCTAGCACTTCCTCCATTGGGCACTTACATCTGCTGCTCACTATAGAGCACTGGCTCTCCCAGCACTTACCCCTCACTCCCTCCCCTCCTTTTCTCTGTTTGCACTTTCACGTTGTGAATGCTCACAAGGCCTAGTAGGTAGGCCTAGTAGGTATGTCTTTATCCTTCTTTGTGTTGTTATTGTTTTTCAATCCCATGTTCCCTTCCTGTTGCCCTGTGGGTGCTTTGAAACACAATTTACTTGCTGTATAAGCACCTTACAAATGCACAACAAAATAAAATAAAAAATACAAATAAAATATACATGAATATGAACTTTAATGGTATTCAAATTTTCTGGTGATGTTGTTTCCTTCTTACTTAATTTAGTTACCCTGCATGTGCCTCTGATTTGTATGCATTGTGGGTCTTCATATGTATTGTTTGTACTAACACACGTGTGTAGTAAGTCTGTTTGCTATGTATTCCATGTTTAACATTACTCAAAACTCTGATATGGTATCATTCATTATATTACTATCCAAAATTACCATATAAAAAAATTCAAATATTGAACTGCTATGGTGCATGCTGCAGGAATTTCCTATGTGTATGTATGATTAGGATCCTGCATTAAAAACAGCACTCCAATATTATGTTTTGTTTAGATAAGTTCACTATTCAATACATTAAGTAGTTCATGTTCGGTGGCCTGATCACCCCTGACACCTTGTTACAAACATTATAAACACAACCCCTTGTAGTGGCTTTTCATCAAAATTAATTTCATATGTGATGTCATCAGTGATGTCATCAATGACATGAGTGAGGTCATCTTTGATGTCCTGGGTGTTAGTCTTAGCAGTGCATGGTGGTGGCGCGGTTTATGGTTGCTAAGCTTACCATAACTGGTGAATTTCTGGGGGTTTTCTGTTTTACTTGAAACTATAAAGTCCCTTTAAGAACATTTTTTTTCACTGAATTTCACAAGTTTTTATTAGTGCAACTTAACCATAACATCCCTTTAACAAACTATTTTCTGTGAATTTCATTGTTTTTTATGAGTGAATATGTTTCATGATGTTACATCACTGTATAAAAGTTATTCATAATTGCTCTTTTAGCATATATTTATTTATTTATTTGTATTTGTTTTTAACAAAGAAAACTTTTACAAAACTGAATTCAACATCAAACAAAGCATACATGTTTTCTACAGAACATTTCATATGATGATTAATACATTCAACAAAGACACTCAGGGGCTGATTCATGGAAGTATTTGCGCCGAAAAATGGCGATTTGTGCGCCATTCTGCCCGCAAATCCCCATTTGTTAAACAGGGATTTACCGTCCGAATGGCTCACAAATCGATATTTATCGGCACAAATAATTCCACGAATCAGCCTCTCAATGTATCCAATAAAACCACATATAAAACCCATTTAAACAAAATTAGAAATGGTACAAAAGACACAACAATTACATCATAATATAAAACACAATTTAAGAGCTAATAAAATTACAAATGACAGCAATTACATCATAAAATTGTACAAACCTTCATAATAAAAGATTTAAGAACCATAAAAAAAACATACTTGAGTGTAAAAAATAGATAGTGAAGTTCTCATACTTGGTTAAATTGGTGCTCAGTTAATTGATTTACAGACGTTCTTCAAAAACCTAAGTACTGTTCATTTTAGTTGGATGCTTTTGCTATGCATCATGTTAAGCCACAGGCAGTCGAGCGACACCTACCTAAGATTAGTAATACATTTACCAAAGTATTCAATCCTTTGTTTTTTAAGGGCAGGGCAATGTAGTAGAACATGCGGTAATGATTGTTTTTCAGATAGATTTGAGCAAAATCTACCGTATGGCAATTTTGCTTGGGATCCTTGTCTTATAGATTGAATATCATTTGTTATTACGACATTCAATCTAAAGTGCATATAATCATTTCTTGCCTTTTTTTCTCGAAAAAGGCAACAAGTAAGATTCCGGAGTGCCCACTTTTGTGTCATAAAACACAATCTGGGAATATAGTGCTGGTCTATTAGCCGCATCAATGGTCATAGACCAATCAAATGTGTGATTTGTTTTATTTTAACAGATTGCATATTGTCCCTCAATGTCATGGGTATGCTACCAATTTCTTTCAGGATTTTTATGCATTGTAGATGAAAGTCCGGTAAGAATGCCTTTGAGGAGGTGCATTCCATGCCTTCTCCGCCTAAGAGGGTGAACAGGTTGTGTTCAGTACTGCAGAACATTTTTCTAAAATGGTCAAGTTTCTACATTCCACTAGGCTTGCCAGGGACTGTAGCTTCAATTCATACCTGATGGCTGCAAAAGTGATGCATTTAGAAAGCTGGCAGAACGCTTTTCTCCACATGATCGTTTCACAGAGGACTAATTTGGAAATTATCCATGAAAGGAAAAGTTCCACTCCATATATCAGGTGAGAATTGCTTTAGCCAAGTAGAATCCTATGGCTCTTAGGGCCGAGTACCTGCCATATTGTGTGTCTAATTTTATCATTTGACTACGCATGGCCCTAAGATAGTTCCTAAAGAAGCCCTTATTGTATTTGAGATAATGGGATGGCCCAGTTAGATCATACTTTCTTTTGCCCAGATTTCCATGTGTTAATAAAACAAAGCAAATTAAAAAAAAATGTGAAATCTTATTAGTTTCAATATTACAGTCTTTTGAGGTTTATTTGCAATGTTGTTTGCACTCATATATTCATTGAAGCTTTTAATCAATCTTTGTAGACCTATTGGTGTATGGTCTATTAATATAAAGTTGTCTGCATAGGCAGCCCAGGCTTAAGTTACCAATGTTTGGGGATGCCAAAGTAAATTTTGGTAGTGCCTAATGTACATCTGAGATGTATAGGTTAAATAGGATAGGTGCCAATAGGCAACCTTGTCTTAGTCCATTATTAACAAGAATTTTTCTGGATATTACCCCATCATTATTCAACCTTACTTGAATAGATGAATCCTTATGAAGGAACATCAGTACACTCAATAGCTCATACTGTATGCCCAACCTTTTTAGTTTGGACCATAGGGTCCTTCAGTCAACTAGGTCAAACGTTCTAGACAGATCCATAGAAACTATACATATTCGAATTTTCTCTCCAGGCCAAATGCTGTAAACTATTCAGTAGTAGACCTCCTCCATCAGTACCCATGTGTTTGCAGAAGGCCAATTGAAACATATGTAATATGTTAATTTCATGTATTTAAACAAAAGGAAGGAACATATAACAAACTACATCAAACAGTATATACCCTCAGACGGCAATTTCTTGTAGCAACCACTAAACAAATATGGGCTGCATTATGTGTTCTCAATAATCATCAAAGGCAATATTACCAAACAAATATAATTTTTAATATATTAATCTCTCTTCAGCACATGTAATACACTCATTTGTTTAAAAAACATATACACATAACATAGTCATATACATCTTAAAATCATGCCACCTCACAGTGTCAAAAATTATATGCCAAAAATTTCATTAGCACAACACAAAAATGGCAAGTCAATTTTTCTGCCCTGGGCAGGTTCACACAATGGGAAATGAGAAAAATTCAGTTGCCATTGTTGTGTTGTGCTAATGAAATTTTTGGCATATAATTTTTTACACTGTGAGGTGGCATGATTTTAAGATGTATATGACTATGTTATGTGTATATGTTTTTTAAACAAATGAGTGTATTACATGTGCTGAAGAGAGATTAATATATTACAAATGATATTTGTTTTGTAATATTGCCTTTGATGATTATTGAGAACACATAATGCAGCCCATATTTGTTTAGTGGTTGCTACAAGAAATTGCCGTCTGAGGGTATATACTGTTTGATGTAGTTTGTTATATGTTCCTTCCTTTTGTTTACATACATATTATGTATCCTCACTTAGTAGGAGGGAATATCACCAGAGCGTGGGGGTTACCCGTGTAGAAGAACTATATGTTAATTTCATTACACCAATTTTCCACATGGCCTAGAACTATAGAGACAAATATTTTGGAGTCAGCATCCATCAATGATATGGGCCGGTAATTGGAGGGAGACAGTTTGTCTCCTTTCTGATAAATGACAATTAAATAGGATGTTTTTCAAGTCTCTGGGCTTTTTTGAGTGGTAACTATATCTGTAAACAATATCTACAAGATGCTTGACCGTAAGGGGATATTCTCTTTAAATATACAATAGGTCAGTGAATTTAGGCCCCTGGCTCTAGAAGAACTGGCCTTAGCTATTTTCTGCTATAGTATTCACAAAGAATACCAGGGGCCACAATTCATAAAATGCATCCTAATTTACTTTAGTCACATGAGACCCCACTTTATACAACTCCCAAAGATAAGTGGACCCTACATCCTCCCTAATAGGGTTTTACTTGGAGGGAAAATTTAGTCTTTTCGAAGTCATTAATCAGACTCTAAAAATGACGTGAGCTCCCCTCTTTCAAGGAGTGCAACACAGCCTCATTATCATTTTGAAGTAACAAGTGTCTATAGGATTTGATCCAATTCTTAATCCTAGCAATGTTAGCCTCCGGTCTCTCTTGTCCATATGTCTTTACTCATCTAATCTCTTTTTGAGAAGCCCTTTTCATATATTGGAGTATATAGTCGAATTTGTGGGGGTGTGAGGCCATAGAGGTTGTGACATAATCATTAAAGTTCAAAGTATTGTATGTTCTGCATTTTCCCTCTAAAAGAGAGCTCATGTAATCCCTTGAGAGGACCATATTGAATGCTACTATGTTGCTATTACTCCATCTGAATCGATTGCCCCGCTGATTTGATGATATTGATGTCTTGTATATTTCTGCCCCAACTTCTATTTTGTTCTACACAAAAGAAGCCACAAGGATTGTGTGGCCACTAAAATTGTTCTGTAGCACTTCAAAATAACAGTTTGTATTGTAAAGCTGTTGTTATACCGATATATAGTCTATACGTGAGGAGGAAACCACGTAACATTCTCTTGTTCGTGCACTTCAGTGGTTGCACAAAGCCACGTAACATTCTCCTGGTCATGCCCTTCAGTGGTTGCACAAAGCAGTATTAAACCCCTTGTTTCCATAAAGCCGCACAATCTCTGATCCTGTAGTCTTTTCCGTTAGGTGCTCAATGGACCAGTTAAACATTTACCCTCCACCCCACATTTTTGTATGGAGTGGGGGCTTCTAAGAATTGATCACAATCAGTTAGAGGGTAAATAGTGCAATCTCCCAACATCAGCATGAGCACCTTTGGATACTCCAGAAGCCAAGGTTCCAACTTTGAATTCAGCAGATCTAGAGTAGTATATCAAGGTCTCCCTCCGGGTTCCAGATGATATTAATCACCAGTTCAAAGCTCATACATTTCTCTTTAACCGATTTCTAGATCACAGCTAAAATACCCTTGCATATATTGCATTGGCTAACAATTGATAGACCCATCCCTTGTTTAATGGCAACTAGAAGGCCTCCAGCCGGATGACCACTACTCCCTTGTGTGGCTGGTTCGTATACTAACTCATAGCCTTGGAATGTTGGTAGATCTGTCAACCAGGTTTCTTGTATTCAGAACATTTTGGCTGAATGCACAGATTTACAGAGTGAAACGTTTGAACATAGAGCAGAGAAACAATGTGCATTACAACCAAATGCTATCATGTCAGTATCTGTTGTGTCAATGTCTATGCTAAAGGGGGCCTTTCATATCTTTAAGCTGTGTTATGTCTTCCCTGAGTGTAGATGAGAACCATCTCTAGTTTGGTACTTCATGTCCTTTCAGTGAATCTTGCAATAATCCCCAAACAAACCCTTCACCTCTCTCCTCCTTCCCACTCCCCTCTGGCCCTTCCCAGTATCTATTGTTTGTACCCCCTTTAGCAGTATAGTGTTAGGGCCTAAGATCGTACCCCATTTTTTGGAGGTTCTCTGCCTCAATGAGTAGGAGAGTAATTACCATCCTTGAGGGGAACACTAGACGAACAAAGTCATATTGTTCTCGATGTATAAAATCAACCAATTTAATATCATTCATTGCGATTAGCATAAAACCTGGGATCTCCCCAAACAGGGATAAAACGGTCTTCCTGTTTAGGGAATTTAGTCCTCCCGTATCAAACATATAGTTGAGCATTAACCTAAATTCCTCTGGGAAGGCGGTTCCCTAGGCAGGTATTGGTTATACTTTTTCTAGGGGGATTATCATAGTACTTTTCAAATTTGTTGGCTCAATTGTTTTGGGGCCCAACCTTCCCCAGGGCTAGAGAACTGTTAGATTCCCAGGTTATAGTTTTATTAGACCCATTGTAGATACTTGAGTTATTTACAGTTGTGGCCGTATTCCCCCTCATATTGTCTTCCAATTCTAAATTGCGTATCCTTTGTGTTGTGATGGCTGTGGCTCAATTAAGCCACCCCATGTAATAGGTGCAGGAGTATCAAAGTTATCATCTGCTGTTGTGAATCATAACTTTTCCCCCCCAAGGGTTGGTTTCCCCGAAGACCCTGGAACGATTTTGGGGTTTTCTGATTTTAGCTTCTCTTGTGTGTTCCTTCTTATTGGTGTAAACAATCTTGGGCCCTCATTAGCCTGTATCATTTTTGTGTTTCTTCCATTACAGATGATTTGATACAATATATTATTTCCTTCTCGCTAAGGGGTAAGCCCTTTTTTCTCATAATTTATCACAGCCTCTTGACGGACCCAAGTGTCTATATGTTGGGGTGTTGGATCACCTGAACATCCTCCTCTAATCAGATTATCCCCATTCTTATTCTGATTAAATATTTTGAAGGTAGATGTTTCAGATAAGTACCTTTGTATACTTTCCCCGACATTTCTTTTAACGGTGCCCTTCTATTTGAGGGCCTCTGCCAATCTGGTTTCAGAAGTTAAGTACTCCCCTTTTGCAACTGGGATGTTCCCTTCCACATCCTTGGATGGTTTTCCTCCGTGGGCTTCCCAAAAAGGAGCTTGCTCAATTTCTTTTAATATGGAGCTGCTTGATTGGAGCATTTCTATCTCTTTTATGGAGTATTCCTGGCCATAATCATCTATATGTTTGTGGTATATGTCATAGGAATTTTCCTGTGATGATTTATTTAAAGCATTTTTATTATTATAAGGTTTTTTTAGCAGTACCCTCCTTCATAGTAGAAGTCTTGCCATTGACCCTCAATCTACTAAGCAAGGCTTTTTGTTTATCCGCCACTTTGGTATTATCTGAGCTCTTACTTGCAGATAGAGCAGTTTCTTCTGCTAAGTCAACCATAGTTGTCATTTAATTGCAGAGATAGGTAGGTAGTCTAAATTTTCATTTCAACCATCATGTGTTCCCGTAAATCTACAATAACTGAAACAAATTCATTGGTGTTTTCCTCTATCAAGACCGGAGAGCTACCAAAATATTGACCATTTGATATGCTATTATCTTGTTTGTCATTCAAATCTCTGTGTGCTGACAGAGCCAAGAGTAAGTTTGCTGCCATTCCAAACATAGGAGGGGAGTTTAAATAGAATCCCTTGTTTTCATCTTTAGTGGGTGCTTTTTCCCTTGAGGTTATTCCCGTGATTTGGCTCTCTATCTCCTGTTGGAGAGTACACAGTTCAATTACTGATGTTAGCTGCTCGGATACATTAGTTTCCATTTTTAGATTTACCTCCTTTTCCTCAATCCTGTATTGCCATAGATTTATCAGGTGATGGCAGACGACGGAGTGCCATGGTCCGGGCCATACTGTTCCGCCAGTTTGAAAAAAACAATAGAGCAGAAAGTATGTCTGCTATACTATTCTGTCCAGTAGAGAACATTTGTGGAATTATGGGTGGGTCTACTGTGTTTTTTTTCTTTCTCCTGATGCTAGTAGGAAGCCAAATCCAAAACTTTAGCTTTCACAAGGCCAAAATTATGGAGGCAGAAGGAAGGAATTTTGTACACTAGTGGTTGTTCGCCCCCCCCGAATCCCTCAAACCGCCAAACAGCAAAACAGTACTCGAGTTGCACTCACTGGATGCACACACACAGATGTGTGCGCCCGCTCCACTTATGTTGCTTCATGGTTCAGGGTCAGGGTTACTGTGGCAACAATAATGAAGCCACAGTCACAAATCCAAATCGCTTCCCAGAGCAAAGAAAGAGAGTGAACAGGATATTATAGTATACCCAGAAAATGGATAGAACAGGGGTTGATGCTGGCAAGTGATCTAAAGTTCCTTGATACCTGTGGAATAGAAGGTCCTGGTATAGTGAATGCGGCAAAGGTCCTCTGGGTCTGCAAGGACCAATAAAGCAAAACAGCACCCGAGCTGCATTCGTTGGATGCGCGCTTGCAGATGTGTGTGCCCGCTCCACTTATGCTGCTTCCGGGTTCAGTGGCGGGGTTACCGTGCTAACGAAAGTAAAGCCACAGTCACAAATGCAAATCGCTTCCTAGAACAAAGAAAGAGAGTGACTGGCTTTTATATTATATCCAGAGATTGGATAGAACGGTGATTGATGTGGGCAAGTGATCTAAAGTTCCTTGATACCTATGGAATAGAATGTCCAGGTATAGCAAATACGGCAAAAGTCCTCTGGATTTGCGAGGTCCTATACAGCAAAACAGCACTCGAAGTGCACTCGCTGGATAAGCACTCCTGCTCCACTTATGCTGCTTCTGGTTTCGGGGGTGGGATTACTGTAGCAATGATAGTAAAGCCACAGTCACAAAATCCAAATCACTTCCTGTTGAATAGAATGTCCAGGTATAGAAAATGCGGCAAAAGTCCTTGGGGTCTGCAAGGTCCTATACAACGAAACAGCATTTGAGGTGCACTTGCTGGATGCTCACCATAACAGATATGAAACATATAACATATATGAAACATTTAGCATACATAAAAAACTGTAAAACCCCTTTAACAAACATATTTTTTGCAATGCATGCTGATGTGTGTCGTTATCAGCAGCGCATGCTGGGGATGTCAGTCATGGTTGAATTGCCTTGGGCATGAGTCTCGACCATGACCCCAACCCCACCAACACACTCCTATTATCCACTTCACCTACCCTGCATCCTAGTTCAGTGTCCACTATTCTCTAATAATGTGACCAATGGCCAGTGCTCATGGCTTACAGCCATCGTCAGTCTCCACAATCCATGGGGCATGGGCTTTGGCCATGCTGCATTCCCCAATAGGCAAATTGGTGTAGAAATGTTGCCATGCTGAGGGCCAGGCCCACTGCCCAGGCAGCAAAGATGTACTTACCTTTTGACACTTTCAAAAAAGTAAAACACGAGACATATTTACAAAAACATGATTTCAGGCCCTTGCAGATGCTCCTCGCACAAGTTTGCTGCAATCCCGTTACAGCACTCGGGCTGCAGCCACAAGCAGATTTTCTATTCCCATTTAAATATAAGGCATTGGACATGCTGCATGCCCCAATCAGTAAATCAGAGTAGGCATTTGTCCTTACCGAGCGCCAGGCCCACTGTCCATGCATCAAAGTTATATCACTATTATTTGTACTTACATTTTGACAAATGAAAAAATAAAACACAAGACAGATTTGCAAAAGCAAGTTTTTAGGTCCTTGCTGATGCTCCTCGCGCAGGTTTGTTGTAATCCAGTCCAGCACCTCAGGCTGTAGCCACTAGCAGAATTTTATTTTTCCATTCAAACCAATGCCGATGTGGACATTTTTTACCTCATAGCTGGTCCCTGGTGGCCATGTCCACTTTAACCCCATTGCCGGTCCCTTGTGTATATGGCCAGTAGCTAGCTTGTGAGCTTCATAGCCTTTGGCAATGACCGGGATAATCTGGCCAGTGCCCATAGCCACAGGCTGTACCTCAGTCACCAAAGGTATATCACTATTGGCTGTACCTCCATTATGACACGTTTCTTAAAATAAACCACGGACACATTTGTAAAACCATGCTTTTGGGTCATTGCCAATGCTCCTTGCACTAGTTTTCTGCAAATGCGTCCATGTTTTATTTTTTTTAAAGTGTCAAAATATACATAGAAAAAATAGTCATATCATTTAGCCCCAGCTGACAAAATTCATTCAGACTCTGCACAGGCATTCAAGGTTGGGTCTATAATCTCTCTGAAAACCTTTGTGCAATTTCATCAAACAGCAACAAAGTCATAGGCCATCTAAAAATGTTGAGACGCTCCCTCTTGAAAAAATCCCAAACTTTGCAAATACATTCAAATCTGGGTCTAAAATCTCTTTGCAAACCTTTGTGAAGATTTGTCAAATGGCACCAAATGTATAAGCCTTGCAAATATTTTGGGACCCCTCTCTAATTTTTCCCCATCTTGGTAAAACAGCACCAATTTTTGCAGAACAATTCAGGGTCAGGTCTAAAATGATTCTGCAAAATATCATGCATGAGTGGCACCAAAGTTGTAAGCCATCCAAAAACTGCTTTTCACTGACCCTGTAATGCAGAAATATGCATGGATATCCCTGTACATCTGAGATGTTCTCGAACATCACAGGACTGTCCCTGAACATCTGAGATGTTCACAGACTACGGAGATGGAGAGACACACGATTTTAAGCTTTTTATGGTCATATGCCATCCCATCCTCTTCACCCCACACCTCCCCAGAGATAGTTTAATGTGTTTAACAGTTGCAATGACATGTTTTTTTCAAATTTTTCTACTGCGATTTCCATGGACTACAGGTGCTGTTCGGGAATCCTACATGGCATCCATTTCAAAGTTTTGACGCACCTAATGATTTTAACTGACCAATCAGTGAGTGCGTATGATGTCTGCGAATGTCATGCTGCTCTCTGTTTGGTCCATGGGCTGACCGCGGACTCCGAATCAGGAAATGAGTCAATTGACTGTACCCAGATATCACACATTTTCTGTTCCTACTTTTTGGCATTTTTTTCAAAAGCTACTGCATGGATTTATACCAAATTGGCAAAAGCACAGTTTTGTAACCAAGTCACCTCTTCTCCCACAAGTTTGGTGCAAATCCATCCAGCAGTAGGCACAAGCACATTTATATTCCCATTGAGTCTATGAGGATTTAAAACATGTTGGGCCCCCACCCATAACTTTGCCACCCTGGACGAAACAGCACCAACATCCTTTCAAGATGGCCATATACTTTTCTTGCAAAGTTTGGTGAGGATTCATCAAACAACACCAAAGTTATAAGCCGTCCTAAAAGTGCTCTTTCTATGAGCTGAGCAACTTAACCATAACTACAGGGCCACTACCGCAGGCCCTGTAAAATATATACCTGTCTGCCCTACCCCATGTTTTCTTTTCATTTTCTTTTTATCGAAATTCATTTTCTGGTTTTAAATTGATTTGTTTTTTTTTGCCTCTGTTTTTTCGATTTATGGGCACGAACCCCAATCCAACAGTTGCTTCTTTTTGTGCGTGACTACGTCTTAAGGACCTGCAGAGCAGGAACTTATCCCTTCCCTTTCTGTCTTCCATAAAATACAGAAGGATACGAGTCACGTCAACATACAGGGATTACCACACAGCATTGTATTTGTATTGGTGGAAAAGAGGGATCTGATGTTGTCCCTCAGTTGAAATGGCAGCAATTCCATGGCCAAGATTAACAGGTTTCCCCCTGGGGTGAGAAAAAGCAATTTACACAGGAAAATTGGTGCTTGTGAATTGGAGATGAGAATGTCTGATCTCCCCCAGTGCCAAAAAGGAATCACAGCTCGGAGCTCAAATTCAATCACAGAGAATAGAGTCACCCTGATGGAGGGAAGTGTGCCGGTAGTGAGAACGAGGTGGGGGCTTTCTAGGAGACATGCTTATGCCCTGCAAGTAGGACATATGGGATTAAGGTGCAGGATACTAGAAATGATTTTTATGCCTCGAGGGAACTGCTTTACGTCCCCCATCAGGTAGATATGCATGCTGAATTCAATTCCAATCTGTCCGGAGATTTACTGACTGCTGCTGCAATGGGAGTCTCATCAGTGATTTCCAAGGTCTGACCTCCTTTATAACCAGTGACTCAAGTCATCTCACAGGCAGAGGGAAACAGGGCCACATATGACTACCAATGGCTGCATTGGGTTGTTTTTAGCAATGCAACCTGCAAGAAACATTAGAGCATGGGTCCACAACCTTTACATTAGCAAGATCTACTTGTAGGCAATGGCCATTAGGGAGGACCTAATAACGAGACCTACTGCGGTGGTGACGTCCATGTGTATGATCATTTGTACTAAGATCTTTTTGTGCAGTGTATTTACACTTTATATAAAAAGAAATAACATATGTGTTAACTTCACAAACATCATTATATTTCATTATTTTTCTCAGTAGCTGTCTCCTAAAAATTGTCAAGTATACCCGAATTTAGGAAACCAAACGAGACAGTCAATTTGAAGGCTGAGGCAGCTTGCTGTCGGCCAGTGTGCAGTAATCTGGTATAGCTTGAAAAAGCAACAACCCTCGGAGGCTGTCAGACAGGATAAAAGTTTTGAATTCCGGACGTTCATGTCGGAAAAAGGCAGATTTGCAGAGATAGGCATTCACATAGACTGATCGTGCAGATATCCCCCCTGCCCTAGGATTTGCACCTAACTGCACACCTGACATTGCGGACATAAATTCAGGATTGTTTTTAATTTCTCTTACAACAGACTCAGCCACTGGAATCACTGCAGCCTTCAACATTGCACCCTCTGTAAAAGTACTTTTGTTTTTCATCAAATAATTAGGCACTTTGAAGGATGCCTCTGTATCAGCATTTTCATTGCAGCATTACGTTACTTACCTTTTTATGATCTCAGACATCTTCCTTTGGGAAACCTATTTTCATAATTTGTGTGTATTTTTGCAAAATGCCTCTTCATGTGACTCTAATTTCCCCAGAGTTACTCAGGCATTGTAGATTAAAGATGCACTTTTTTTTTCTTGTAAGAAATAAAATCGTTTTCACACTCTGGATGGAAATGGTACATCGTTTCCTTTATTTGTCTCTTTTGTGGCTGCATGTGCAAAAACAATCTGAGGCTTATTTCAGTCAACATGTTATACTGTTTTAAAAACATTCTGCATATACAACGTTGTGCTTTCCCAAAAAATACAATCCAGAGCCAGTTTATCATATCCTCAATTCATGAAAATTGCTCACATGTCAGACCACACAATTCAATTCAGCCAAGGATACATAGACAAAGCTTACTTTGTTGACTACCATTAAAGGATTTTTATGTCAAAATAATTAGCAAGATTGAAAAACATGTGGGAAAAAACGTGTAAATCACAGGTCTAAAAAACATTCTGTTTTATAGTGATGAATTGAAACGTGCGCAAATCATATAACAAACCAACCAGACAATATATGAATTGTTATATTAACAGTGAGCAAAGAGAATATGGTTGTAGTGAGGGGTGACATATTCCTAATGGGTGGTGACTTGGCAACTGTCAGCCCTTTATGAATGAGCCAGCATCACAGAGGACAGCTCACAGGATTGTTTCCTCTCCCTGAAGTACATCTTTCTCAGATATATTGTGGGCTCCAGTATCACAAAAATTATTTAAAATAACAATTATGATATATTGTTTGCAATAGTATCAACATGGAATTTCCAGTGGCAGTGCAGGCACAGTGCTGGCATTTCTCACACAAAGTTGGTGAAAGGTCATCTGTTGGAAAGTTCATGTGTTAGAGGAATACATGTCAAATAATCGTGATCTGTGTCGTTTTAGGCTCTCTCCCACTTTCTTGGACCCCATCCCTGCCCCCTAACTGTGGTTACTGTTGTACTCTGATATGTGTCTTTTAGGCTCTCATCTACTCTCTAGGATCCCAACCCACTGGGGGTAACTTTGTACTGCTGAGTGTACCTGCCTGCTCCTTCTGTGTGCTCCCTTCTGTGTGACCTCTCCCCCCCTCTGTGCATCCTACATTGCACGGCATGGGCTGTACATCTCTTCCCCTCTCTCCTTCGCTCCCACACTCTATGGTGCTCTCCGTCTCCCCTATCTTTTCTAACTTCTACTCTATCTCCTATCCTATTCCTCGCACTAAGTTGCGAAGGAAGATGTTCAAAAGGGACATCCTGGTCTCCAGCCCAGCTTCTATATCGCTGATAACTGCATCATTGCTTCATCTGGACAGACTCTTACCGACATCCTCCTTGTCGTTCCCTCTCCAGATCTATGGACCCTTCATATGGTCTCTTTTCTCTCTCCTTTTTACTCCTCTCTTATTAATGGTGGCACTCTGTGGGAGATCCTCTTGGCCTCCAAGACCATCATTAGTGTCTCTCTGAATGGCACCGTCTTGGACCAGGGCCCTGAGTCCGATCTCCTCCATTTTGATAGGCATCTCTCACATCTTATCAACTTCCTTAATTCTCCTGCTACTCTTACCAGCACCTGTCTGGCTCATCCGCTACCTCCTTCTGCCACCACCTCTCTGGCACTCTCCTCATCCTCTCTGGCTACCTTGCCATCTCATTCTACATCCTCTGCCCATGCTCGGGCCCCTCTGCCACCTCTGCAGAGTGTACCTCAAACCTGTACCCCTCAAATTGTGCAACCTGCTGCATGTAGCTACTCTCAACTCTCGCTCTGCTTACAAACACTCTTCTGACATCTGCCACCTCATTGAAGAACTTGACCTAGATGTCCTCGTTCTCACTGAGATATTGTTCATGACCAGCACTGTCACAAGTTTTGGCAATCTCCTCCCTGATGGCTACAAGATCCACTCCAAAGCCAGTACAAACCGTCCCAGAGGTGGTGTATCTATGATCTTTCTGCAGTGGGTCCATTCATCTGTCATTCCTACGCAGGCCTACTCCTCCTTTGAATGCCTGCTCTGTAGGCTCTCTTTCTCTCCTGTTATTTCTCTGACTGTCACCACCATCTACAGTCCACATGGCCAGGTCGACCTCTTCATCTCAGAGTGGGCTGGCCCCTCCTCAGCTCGCCTTGCCAGTACCTCTCAACTTATCAGAGACCTCAACATCCATCTGTATGCTTCCAATCATTCCTCAGTATTCTTCCACAACCTCTCCGACACTCTCTCTCTTTCCATTGAACCCTCTGGTCTAACACACTCTGCCGGGTACACCTTGGATGTTCTCATCTCATCAGACATCCCCTCTTGAACCCTCTCACCACTACTGTCTCTTGGACTGACCACTTTCTGCTTCCTTCCACCTAAAGCTCTCTGTCCCTCAGGTGAAGCTGACCCAAACACTGCCACCTACCTTCTCGGTCATCCGGCCCATGAAGCGTGTGTTAGTGGAGGCCTTTGCTGCTACTTTCTCTGCTCCTTCTACACCTGCGGCTGACTAACACTCTGACACAGACCTCACTAACCTGAATCTTTCTATCGCCAACACTATGGATGTCCTTTCCGTCTGAAGCCTACCTCCAAGTGCAACTCTTGGTATGACTCTGATCTTGCCACCCAGAAACGTAAGTGTAGGGTGGCTGATAGCAAGTGGTGGGCATCAGGTGCATCCTCTGACAAACTGGCCTACTGCCTGCTCCAAAGGCAATACAAATACAGACTCTCTGTCCTGTCCACAAAGAGAGCCCATATCCAAATTCCACGTCCCTGATATCTCTAACAACATGGCTTGACGCTTTAAAATCTGCAAGTAACTGGACAATCCTTCTGCAGTCTCCACCTCTCCTGTACCCTCCCAGGCCCCCTCCATACCTGTGGCGTATTTCACCACTAAAACACAGGACATCCTGTCCTCTCTCTCCTCTTCCTCTCCCTCTACTTCTCTTGACCCACCTCTGACTGCCTCTTCTCCTCCTTTCTCCTCTTTTTCTCTGACTACTCCGGACGATGTATCTAGACAAGTCCGATTTATGAAAGTTTCATCCAAGCAAGTGCTCCCCTGCTCCTCTAGAACCATCAAGGACCGCATTGGCACACTCGCTCCAACCTTGGCCACTTTCTGCAATCACTCTTTTGCCACGGAACTTCCCCCTCTCTCCTCAAGCGCTTTCTTGTGCACCCCCTCTTGAAAAAGTCTCTATCACCCCTTTCCTGGGCAAACTCCTGGAAAAGCTGCCCATCTCCCAACATACTATTCACACTGAATCTGTTGGTTGTCTCCATGACCATTAGTCTGGCTTCAGAACAGCCAGAGGCATGTAAACTGCTCTCCTGCACACTCGTGAAGATCAGCTCACTAATTTTGATTCTAGCCTTCCATCTGTAGCCATCCTCCTTGATCTTTCCTCTGCTTTTGACACAGTCAATCATGCCATCCTGTTCAATCGTCTCTGTGAGAAACTGTGCATCACGGATCAGGCCTTGGCCTGGTTGACCTAATTCCTCCTGGGCGGACCCTTCCAAGTCAAACTTGGGTCCTTCATCTCCACCACCTCTCTCTCCACATGTCATGTACCCCAGAGCTCTAACCTCTCAGCTGGCTCTTCAATGTTTTCTTGGCCCCTTTGGCCCACCTTATATCTACCTTCTCCTCTAACTGTCAGTGTTATGCAGATGACATTCATCTCTCCTTCCGGCTCCCCTCAGCCTCTTCTACTCTCTCGCTCATTCCTGACTGTCTATCTGCAATTCAGGAATGGTACACCTCCAACTATCTCTGCCTTGATGCCAGTAAGACTGAGATCCTTCTCATTGGGACCCCTACTACCGCTTTCCCCCTCTCACTCTGGCCGCCCTCCTGGGTCTGTCTTCCTTTGCCTTCCTGTGAGGCTGAAAACCTTGGTGTCATCTACGGCTCAACTCTCTCCTTCTCTCCTCACATCACAGACCTTGCCAAGAAGGCCCACCACCAGCTGCACCTCCCCAGAGGTATTCTTCCTTTTCTCACTTCCCCCAGAAGCTCACTGTCTCCCCAGTCCTGCTTCTTGCCTCTCTCTAGGCTGGACTACTGCAACAGCCTCTTTCACTTTCACAATCTGCCTTCCTCTATGCTCCGCCCTCTGCAACTAATCCAGAACAGGATTCAAAACGTGTCCTTGGCCTCAAGACCAGGGACCATATCTCTCCAGCCCTGAAATCTCTCCACTGGCTCCCGGTGGCTGCAAGCTTCAAGTTCAAGACTCTCTGCACCACCCACAAGGCTTTCTGGGGCCAGGGCCCACACTACAATCAACTCTCGCTTCCTAAAGAGCTTCCTTCTCAAGCCCTTTGCTCAGCCAACTCCAACTATCTGAGGGTCAGTCGATTCTTTAGGTAGAGAGTGGGGGATATATATCTCTCCTTTGCTGGTGCCTCCCTGCCCCTCTCAAACCTGAGCCGGACCATCTGAAGTTCCGGAAGCAGCTCAAGACCTTCCATTTCGCTTCTGCTTTCTGTCTCTCTCTCTCCTGCTGACCGAACTGTCTGCTGTGCGGACTGGTTGACTGGCTACCTTCAGTGTCTCACTGGTATCAGGCTCCCCACAACCAGTAGCTCCTGCACTGCCTCCGAGCCAACCATGCACTTCCACTTCCTCCTCCCATCCCCTT
This sequence comes from Ambystoma mexicanum, assembly GCF_040938575.1. Lineage (NCBI taxonomy): Eukaryota > Metazoa > Chordata > Amphibia > Caudata > Ambystomatidae > Ambystoma > Ambystoma mexicanum. The sequence continues at coordinate 437,274,113 of NC_090934.1, forward strand.
GGCACTTCCCCTCTCCATGCCTGCACTTTTGTGTATTGCTCTTGCGTGATCTGAATGACGCATGGCCTAGTAAGATTGTTTGTTTTGTCGCCCCTCTGTCTTCCCTCACTTGTCTTGTCGTGCTTAGAAACACTTATAAATGACTTGTCATATCATAATTGTGTGGTGTTTGAACAACATTTTTTTTTGCAAGAACAATGGTCTTTATTTACCCCCATTTCAGTGAAAGACTAAAAATACCCAGCCAGAATTTGAATTTATGCATACAGGTTCCCCACAGATCTCTGTAGATCTTCGAGTGTGCGTACATAATCAAAGAGGATCAACCCTATAAAATGTTTCCCCATTCGATGGCCCTCCTCAGTGTTGTCTCTCTGTATTCACCACCCTGTTTTGTATAATCCTCTGTTATTTAGTAACTAGGTTTAAGCTATATCAATCCTATTCATATCACAATATATTCATACAAACCACTGATCACTTTCCTCACCAAATTGCTTGATCTGTACTAGTAAAACATAGGCTGAAACATAACTCTCAAATCATGTTTTTATTTTTAAAGTCCTGTCATTGATAGCAGATGTCATTTTACATTCCTGTTTAGTTTTATAAATGTAAGTGGACACGCACCAGAATGCAGTGCAGCTAGTAGTGTTCCACATTTACTTAAATGTAAAATTGTTGCTAGTGCTTGAATACATGTATTAGGACACGCATAGAGGTGAGCTCCTCCATATCACGCCAATATCCATCTTAATGTTAAATACAGTTGGGGTGCTACTGCCTTAAAACAGAACACTATCTAACAGTAAATACAAAATAAAAACTAAATGTTACCATGAAAAGCAACACGTAATGCTAGATGTACATTTTTCTTGCAAGCTTGGACTCGGATTGTCTTTTTCTCTACACACACACACACACACACACGTGCACACACGCACACAGGTATGCGCTGAGCAAAACACAATTGCAGCTGTGGATGTATTCTCCCCATTCTTATTGAAAGCCTACAATTACCAACATGCAAAGTAATACTAACTGGAATAAACCTGAACAAACATAGTGAGACTGAAGCAGTCACAGCATCAGCTTTGTTTCACATGGCATGCAGATTTATGCACCCCTTCCTTTCTAATCAGTCATCATTTGTAACTGTTGGTGACAATGGCCATAACACACATTTCTAATTCACTTGTATTATTGATAGTTAACCCCTTGTTGGAACAGTGCCACTAGCCCTTCAAGCCCAGATGCATCCCCTCCTCTCACCTTACGCCCAGCTTTTGACTGTTTGCTTTGCAGGAAGATGAGAGGGAGGGGAAAGGGAGAGATGTCCAGGGACTTCAGACACCACAATACGCACACAGTGCTCATTTTGGTGTCTGATGCAGGAGCTAATCCCCTGGTGAGCTACCAGTGGCTCGCTATCTACTGTTTAGAGACCCTGGCATCAGGGTTATGGGGGATACAGTGTAATCTAAAGCAGCACAGTGTCAAATTTAGTGCTATAACCAAACCTAAATGTATTAATTAAATAAGCTATTAATCACTATTAACCACTAGCAAAGTCAGAATATATGTAAATATGTTAACGCAGATGAAACTCACTTTATATACCAAGACCATTTCAGAAGGAAACTTCTTAAAGTTCTTATGTTTATATAATTTTTTAGGCATTGCTCTCCGCCAATCAGATTTTAGCTGCGCTGCTACAGGAGACAAGGGAGTCAATATTAACCTATGTCAATACATTTTTGCTGATTGTGATTAGAAGCGCGGGATTCCGTTTGTGTTACGTTTGTGGAACGTTTCCCCCGCTGGAGTCTAAATTCCTTGTTTGCTAATTACAAAACCTAGGTCATGCACTCTTGAGATTTTAGAATTCAGAGGGTTATTATTTGCACAAAACTGTGAGGTTAATTCATTAAACTAGCTGGAGTCAAAAAGTAAAGAAACGTTACTTATCACGTCTTGCGACCAGCAGAACTAACAATCAGGTCCCTTCAACCATTAATTCACAAAGGGCAGAAGGACACCGCAGAGTTGGAGAGATGGGTTACGCGTATGCAGTGCAACTCTCTGCCCCCTCCACTGAGAGATGAACACTCCTTCCTAGCCTTCAGATTCAAAGTAGAATCCTGGCTCCTCACTCAAACCGCCCCCTCCTGAGCCACTCCCAGAATCCTACTACCACCTGTACATATTTGTAAATGTTGTATAAATGATTCTATTATGCCTGCATATATTTTACCTGCTTGTATCTCCTTTTTAGTTCAAGCGCCATTGTATCTACTCTACCTTTACATGTATAACCTGTATTTATAACCTGTATGGAACTCACACCAAGTTCAAGTGCCTAGTTACCCCAGGGTTCAGCGCGCTCTATAAGCAAATCAAAATCGAGTTCAAAAATCAAGTCAAGGACAAGTTTTATCTCCGGTAACGTGCAATGTGCACTTTTCCACAATGCGCATCAACTCAGCGAGTCATTTTTCAAACATGCATCCCTTCAATGACACGACCGAAATTGAATTAACTGTACATCTCAACTCTGCCTGCTTGCCGCTAGATGCAAACCGCACTCCCGTGTGCAAGGTTAAGCCACAGCGAACATGTCACATGGCGTGCAGCATTGGCACTGAATGTCATCTACACGATAAGGGTGTGCATGCTTGTTTCTGCCTATATATCAGTGCTCTATTTTTTAGGTTGCTTTTCATTAAGTATGGATAGCCTGCTTACAAAAAGTATAATTATTGGTGGCACAGAACAAGAGCCAGTGCTTACTGTAGTTAGCAGTTCTCTGGTTGGCACAATAGGGCCTGTTGAAAGGTGTGGCCACTTTACCCCTGCAAAGTGTTGTATTCCAATTTTCAGGGGAACGATTCATGTCTACCTGGGACTCAATTGCCAAGTGACACTGATTACAAAGCAGCCAGCATTGGTTGCGTGTTCACTCCTGTGCTCAATGAAACAAGTGAACTCCAGACCTTAGAGTGCCATTTAGTCCCTGATACCCCACACGACTCCTCATAGCCCATCAAGTTGTTCAAAGGACCTTTTCTAAGGACTACTTTCTTAATTTGGCACATCCATCTGCATTGTAACTCTTGAGTTTTCGTCCTCCGCTTTGTATTTTTTGATGAACGCTTTGCTGCTGGCTATACAATTAAGGAAATATAGCAATACAACTTAATATTTGGAATTGCCCTCTCACATTCTGCTGCTATCTGTTATCTCATCAGGGGAAGAGCACACTCGCATGAAAGGATTTTTAATCATCAAGATCAGAAAGTGCTGTAGGGTATTCTTGAGGGTGGTCTGTACTGTAAATGAAAAAGCATATGCTTTACATGGCTCTGAACACTAACATTATAGTTAGCTTTGCTGTAGAATAGATCATTGATTATCTTCTTCAAAAGGTTTCTGAAGGGTCTGTTTTGCAGCAGAAATCTATGCCAATCTCAATTAATGGGATTCAGGTCACAAATAAAATGATATGTCATGCTTGATGAGCTATGGGTTGGAAATGGCATCCTGCAATGCAAGTCAAACTTTGCTTTGGCACACAAAGAATGACACCGTAGATGAATACCTTTCTTTAGTTGATTTTTTATGATAGGAAAAATGTATGATATGATATGATTTGGCATTTATAATGCGCCGGTACAAAAGTGATTCTGGGAGCGACAACACAAGGAGGGAGAAGCAGAGGGAGGACAAAACAACGCCCTTAAGGCACAACGGCCTTGTGTCATTCAGATTGCGCAAGTGCCGGGAAGTGGAAGGGGAGAAGTGCCATGGGGGAGGCAGAAGTGCAGGTAGTCAAAAAGTGCAGCCAGCGGGTAGCTCAGTTCAGGTAAATCAGAAAGTGCAGCTAACGGGTGGCTCATAAGTGCAGAGAGAAGGGACTGTAGGGTTACAGATACAGACCACAAGTTCTGGGGGAGCCAAGAGGCAGTGCAAGCTGAAACTGGACATGCAGGGACCAAGGCCCACATTCAGAGGGTGGCCAGGTGACAAGTGCATGGAGCAGACGGGTCATCAGCAGGGCAGAGGAAGAGAGAAAGAGGAAGCAAAGAGGAAGGTCTTGAGTTGCTTCCAGAACCAGAGGTGGTTCTGCTCAAGTTTGAGAGAGGCAGGGAGGAAGTTCGAGAAGGAGGAGCCAGCCAAGGAAATAGATCTGCCCCCAACTCTCTGCTTGGAAAAGCGACTGACCCTCAGAGAGTTGGAGGTGGATAAGTGGAGAGCTCTTGAAGGTAGATGTTTAGGAAGAGAGAGTTGGAGGGAGTGCGGTCCCAGGCCCAAGAAAGCCTTGTGGATGATGCAGAGGGTCTTGAACTTGATACTTGCTGTCACTGTGAACCAATGAAGAGATTTCAGAGCTGGAGAGATACGATCCCTGGGCTTGAGGCCAAGGACAAGTCTTGCAGTTCTGTTCTGGATAAGTTGTAGAGGGCGGAGAGTACAGGCAGGAAGATTTAGAAAGAGGGTGTTGCAATAGTCCAGCCTAGAGAGGACCAGAGCTCTGGAGAGAGTGAGCTTCTGGGGCAAAGTGAGGAAAGGAAGAATACCTCTGAGGAGGTGGAGCTGATAGTTTGACTTCTCAGAGACATCGGAGATGTGAGGAGAAAAGGAGAGGGTGGAGTCGAAGATGACCCCAAGTTTCTTAGCCCCACAGGTAGGAGCAGAAAGAGGGCTTAGAGTGAGTGGCAATAGAGAGAGGAAAGGAGGGAGCTGGTGTTCCGATGAGGAGGATCTCTGTCTTACTGGCATTAAGGCAGAGATCATTAGTGGCACACTACTCCTGAATTGCGGACAGACAGTCTGGAATGAGAGAATGAGTAGAGGCAGCCGAGGGGAGCCTGAAAGAGTGCTGCGTATCATCCCCATAAGAATGATAGTTGGAGCAGAGAGCAGCGATGCAGTGGGAAAGAGGTGCCAGGTACTGGTTGAACAGCCAGAGAGAAAGTTTAGACCCCTGGGGAACACCACAGGTAGAGAGAGAGATAGGGGAAAGGAAGGACTGCAGTTGGACCTGAGAAGGTTGATCAGTGAGAATAGAGGTCAGCCAGGCCAGGGCCTGATCATTGATACCCAGGTTATCAGAGTGGTGATTGAGCAGGATGACATGGTTGACAGTATCAAGGGCAGAAGAAAGATCGAGGAGAATGAGGTCAGAAGGAAGGTTAGAGTGAAGGTTAGAGAGCAGGTCTTCAAAGATGTTCAGGAGAGCAGTTTCTGTGATTCTGGCTGCTCTGTAGCCAGACTGGCTTTCATGGAGACAGCCAACATATTCAGTGTGCAGATTAAGCTGGGAGATGTCCAGCTTTTCCAAGAGTTTGCCCAGTAAAGGAGTGATGGAGCTCGTCTGACAGTTAGCTAGAGAGGAAGGATCAGCAGAGGGTTTCTTTTGGAGAGGGTGCACAAGGTAGTATTATGGGGGGAAAGGGAAGGTTCCAGTGGCAAAGAGTGATTGCAGAAATCAGCCAAGGCTGGAACAAGGCTGTTGATGTGGTCCTTAATGGTTCTGGATGAACAGGGAAGAACCTGTTTTGACGAGACTTTCATAGATTGGTCTTGTCAAGAAACTTCATCAGGGTTGAACAAGAGAAAGGAAGAGAAGGGAGTATAATCAGTGGCTTATTGGGAATCAGGGTTTTGTATTGGGACAATAGGGGCCTTGTAGGTTGCTCAAGATTGAGAATCACAGGTTTGTTTTCAGGCACATGGAAACTTGTGAGTTGCTCGAAATTGCAAGAGTACAGGTAGAGGGTAGAAGTGTTGATGTGACATCCTGTGATGTTGTGTTTTGGGGATTTCTTAGGCTATTACCAATGATCCATGATGCTAACAAAGAATAGCATGTTGCTTGTGCAAAGTATTAGATCGAGCAAGGACAGGACTTTACAGACAAGTTGTAGACATAATGTTCAAGGAGAAAATAATTTCTGCATACCCATTTTATGCTAAAGACACCCCAGAAGGCCGTGCTGTTAAAGGGAATAAAATGTGTTTGCCAAGTAACTTTCCAGATACATTCTCCGCAGGATGATTGCATATGAAAATATTTTCCTACAAGGGTCATTACATGGAATAGCTGTGCTCCATCACGTGAGCCGAAATACTAATAAATGTATTGTACAATACCTTCCCACCTCGCTGCCTTTGACATAGGGGGAGGGACTCCAATGTAATGTTTTTGAACTAGAAACATTTCATTCTCATCACATGTTTTACAAAAGGAATAACATAAAAAAGAATACATTAAGAATTAAGTTGAGCCTGTGGGCAGTGGTAATGCACCCTTCTAGTGATCAGTACACACCCCTCTTTCCTTATGATCCCTGTGCTCCCCAGACCTGCAAGTTTCAGAATACAAAGAGCACAAAGTTTATACTGCCTCAACCCCTCACCACCCAAACCCACAATGTCAGCAACAAGGTGGTCAGAGGAGTTCACACGTTCCAAATTGATTATTTGAGAATACTGAAAGGCAGATGGCAGCCTTCAAGTGCCATGGTCATTCAAGCCCTTTGAATGCCTTACTATTCATTGTGGAGGAGATGCGATCATGCAAGGCTGGCAGCCTGATGAATGAGAATTTTCCAGAATAACATTTTTGATTCGATTAAAGACATGGAGGCAAGCAATATGCTTCTCTTTCTTTTATTAGAAACACACACAGCCAGATTTAAGCCAAGCATTCCAAATAATAACACCCCTAAGATGCTTGACTGATGACTTCAAAGTATATAATAACTTTCAACCAGGTACTTAAGAATAAAATTGTGGCAGCCCTTCATGAACCTGCTGTCCTCAATTTTCTTCCTCTTTTGATGCTGAAAGATGTCCATTTTCTCTATGCAAAACAGGGACAAGCCTCCCGTCTCTCGATCTCCATCGACGGTCACAGACTCACCTCTGTGTCTTAGCTGGACTTATCCTTTTGTTCTGCATACAAGAAACCGGCATTAGTGTAAGGAAATATTTTACCATAGTTCGTAATATTTCATGGCGCAATATCCTGTAGGGTCTAAAACATACCGAGATCCTGCAGTCTATGACTCTCTATGTTAACAAGAAACACATAGCACAAACAGTGAATTATCATATTTGGGTGGGAATAACGCTTGTCTCTGTGTCTTTAATAGAATCAAGACTTTTCTTAAAGTTATTCTAGAAAATATTCATTCTATGTCAAGATTGGAGGTGAGCATTATGCAGGTTGCAGGCTGCTCAATGGGTCTGAGAAAAAACTCACTAAAGACCTATTTGCCTGACCAATCCGCCTGTCTCACGATATCTTCCAGCCAAACTCCTAACTGAAAGGCCTTAGAAGCCATGGCACCCCTGACCAAATGAGCTCCAAAGAGAGCTGTATCTATTCCCTCAAGCACAAGCATTCAACTCACCCACTGGGCCAACGCCGAAGACGCCACTGCTTTATGCAACTTGAGCAGTGCTATGAGGAGCTGACCTGTCCTATCCATTTTCAGAGGCTCAGTCATTGCCTCATAAGCTTGCAGACACTTCATGACACATAATTTAATGTAATCACTGAAAGCGGATACATAATCCTTCTGGAATTGCATTTAGTATGGCTGGAGAGTGTGAAACATCACTTGTTCCGGAGAATATTGTCTCCCTTCTAAGTCTAGCACTGTTATGTCAGAAAGAGAAGGGTTTGTTGCTCCCGGCTATCTTGCTAATAGTTTATGAAATAAATATTTTCAACACTTTGGTTGGTACGAAGTTAATTCGTTTATTGTTCGGTGTTTACCGGTGATTGTTTCTAAATACATGTGTTTATGAGAAACACTATTAAGAACTTTGTCAAGCAAGTTGAGGTCAGCCGACACGTGTTTCGACCTTACGGTCACTCCTAGAGCCTAAAACCCTGTTATGTCAGAAGCTCTCCTGCATCCCACCAGACATAGCAAAGCTGTGAGTTTGCCCAAGAGGGTCATACGTGTCAGTTCTGAGTACTATGGCCAGGACAGAAATATATTCAGCACCCTGTTCATGTCCCACAACCTGTCATACTGAGCTAGCATAGGCGTTGATAATCGCACTCCCTTCAACATGAAGCACACCAGCTGGTGTTTGCCTATTGGCACAGCGTCAACTTAGTTGTGCCCCGACGATATCGCTGGCCGATGCATTTTAACCATCCTGTAGGCTAAACCACGATCCTCTGGTGCTGCAAGAAAATTAAGCACCTCCGCTACAGATGCTGAAACTGGATGGGAACCCCATTCCATGCACAAGCGTGTTCAGGTTGCCCAAGAATTGGCATAGCGCTTAGACATGGCCAGAATCTAGCTGTCCTTTATATGGCTAACTGCCTTGCTAGAAATGCCTGAGATTCTCCATCTAGACCTGAAATCATCCAGGCTGCAAGCACCAGAATCCCACTCTAAACCAGCTGGTGTTGCACCCCATTCGGAACCATTCGGAAATAGGGATGTGGTGTAGTAGGATTGGAGAATCCGTTGAAAGTTCCAGAAGAGCTGGGTAACAGGCTTTTTGGGGTTACCAGGATGAGTTCCCCCTGCTCCCCATGGATGTTCACCAGGATGCTCGCTATCATAACAAACAGGAAATGTGTATCTCACCCCAGTGCACATGACTGGAGAAATGCATCCACTGCTCTTGCCACTCGGTCAGGCCTCCAGATGAAATGCTTTGTCAGTTCAGTGTCCCGCCAGGAGGCAAAGTGATTCCTTGCTATGGGACCCCACCTGTTTTGCAGACGGAGAAACACCTGTCTGCTTAGTTTCCAGTTGCTGAAATCGGCTAGAAACCAGGAGTTCCAGTCCGCCACCTTGTTTGCTAGACCTGGTAGGTATTCCACTGTCACTGAGATCTGGTGTTGCAAGCAATAGTGCCAGAGGTCAGTGGGCAACTATGCAAGAGGACTGGATCGGGTCCCTCCTGTATGGCTGATATACCTCACTGCCAATATTTTGTCAATCTTCAGGAGGATGCAGCAAGTCGCTCTCTGGCATTGGCAAACAAACGAATCCCGAAAGACCCTGCCAAGAGTCCCAGACAGTTGATGTGTAGATCCAGCTCTTGGAAGGACCATTTCGCCCTGTGGAAATCGGACTGCATCTCTCCCCCCCAGCCGGTCCTGCTGACGTCTGATTCTATGATGACATCTGGCGTTGACTCGAAAATCGCCCTTTCATTCCAGGCTTCCATGTGGGCCAGCCAACATTCAAGCTCTGTCTTTGCTTTGGGGCATAGCACTGCATTTATGACAGACTGCGTCTGGAATGCCCACCTGGTAATGTAAAGGAATGGTTAATATGGCTTAATTGGAGGAAGATAGCACACCTATCACCCTCGACAGCTCCCAAAGTGAGAACGTACTCTTTCCCAATGACAGCTGTATTTCTCTGAGTGTGGCATGTATCTTGGCCATGGGGCGCCATAGGAGACACTGCTCCGTGTCTACTAGGAATCCTAGAAACTCGACTTGTCTTGCGCTTTCTCTACTAGCATGGTATTACTTTGAGACATGAGTATCATATCGTTGACATAGCCTGATCCCTTTCTCCATAAGAGATGTAATGACTGGTCTCATCAGCTTAGTGAAGGCCCGGGGCACTGACGAAAGCATGAAGGGCAGGCTCACAAACTCCCATAGCTGACCTTCCCACGTCAAACGCAAGAAGTGCCTTTATTGTTGACCCACCAGGACTGTAAGGTACGCGTCCTTGAAGTCTAGGTGTGATTCCTTGGGAAGGAAGATATTCCCGAGCATGTGAATACTCTCCATTTTGAAGTGCTGGTAGACAGTAAAACCCTTTAGGTTTCACAGATTGATAACTGGCCACACCTTCCTTCAGGCCACAAACACAGGGTTGACAAATCCAGTCTGGTCCTCCCAGCACTGCAGTATAGCCCCTTTCTGTTATAGCTTGCACAGTTTGCTTCCAGTGCTATTCGGCCTGTCTCTAACATCACTGCCGGATGGTGCTGCTGCTCTCGTGAAGGTTTGACAAACAGCTCTATGTGGAATCCCCTGACAGTGGACCTGACCCATGCACCACTTGATAATGCGTCCCAAGCTTTCGCAAAAAAAGAGCTGTCCTGATGCCTATTGGCATATGCACAACTGGCCCTGTGCAACAAGGACCCACCTGTTTTCTGCATTGGTTGCCTGGCGGGATGCCGCCAGTTGTGGCCTTTGGACCTGCTTCTGGGGGGAAGAAGATATCTACCTTCTGTTTTTGCCAGTATGTCATAATGTGTATTATGTGCTAGAGTGTTGTGCACGTGAATGTGAAGCTGGGCTCGTGAAGGTGAGTGTGTGCAGTGCAGGATTGCGTGGATACATTCTCAGTTTGACAGTTGAGGTAATTGTGGCTGCCGGGTGGGGTGTTGCTGGCGTCGCACATATTAACAAGTGCAAGTACTGCACTGTAACGAAGAATAAAACTACATCCAATTCACTTACCTGACTGGCGGTCCGTCTTTGCCCATGAGATTTCATCACAGTACTGACTCGCCAAAAATGCATTTGCTGGGATATCCTATCCAACGCGAAGCGGCTGTAGAAGCAGCCCCTGCCTTTTCCAGCCCTCGCCAACATCTTTGTTGAGAATCCTCTTTTCATAGATGCTTTCACGTTAATACTGTAATATACTGAGGAACTTCGCCATCTCCTTAGTGAAGGGGACACTGAACAAGAGCCCTTGAGATGGTCGACCCAACTCAGTAGCGGAAAACTCCCCCAGCTTTGTATCTATTCTTTCTCAGCATTCACCTTGCACCTCTTGGCAATGTGGCACAGTTGTCATTTCCCAGGAAGCATACATTGTGTTGTGCCCACCCCGCAAGCATGAGTGGGTCAGTGGCTTTTCCTGTCTCTATCGCTTCCACTGATAGGTCCAGGATCTTCTGCAGCAGGCTGGCAACATCAAAGAGCTTGTCCTGGCATGCTTCCCAGGCTTGGTTGATGCTCTTCCTAGGGTCTTTAGTAAGTCAGTCAAAATTGCTTTATTCAGCATTTTTGCCATCAGCACGCACAATTAATAACGTCATCCTTCCATACATTCATGCAATAATCCAATACACAGTGATGTTAAAATTTCAAAATTCATACAGCGCACCAGTAAAACCAGATAAAATATGCACAAAACGTCAAGCATTTGATGAAATAGCAGATAAAAGCTCCCTACGAAGCCACACACAATGAATATATTTGGCAACAAAATAAATATAATTTGTCATTACTGTAGATCTACATATGCCAACCACTTCTGAAATGTTTTTAACGCATGATATACACACCAGCTTCTTTGATAATGTCTGTTGGTCAAGCCATTAATTTCAAGGTTAGTCCTTGGTGATACAGCCTGGGAGACTCGTGAAGCCTCTGTCTTCGAATCCTTAACTGTTGTCAGGTTAAAACCCAGCATCAAAAGACTTTCCGCTGCATCGATCAGCATATACTTAACTACTGGCAGTGCTTAATTTGTAAAAAGAATAAGTGCTAGTGCCCAAAAAATATTGTCCCCATAATGCGGGGCGCGGCGCCACCCGCAGTGTGGGCGTGCAGACCGCGCCAGTTCAGTGCTAGACCTACCTAGATCAGCCCACCAACTGCCCATCACACTGCTGCTGCTTCATGTCACATGTTTGGCGCTACAGCAACTGCTGGCACATGCTAGTAGTGGGATGGATGGGGAAGGGCACACATGGGTTGAGAAAGTATAATGCTTTAAAGTTGGGAAACACTTGTTATGGTAGGTGAGTGGTTCCAGCATTCCGGCATTCCCAGAGGCAAGAGTGCATTTGAACACACTTCTAAGTTCTAGACCACACTTGTTAGACATCTGGACCATACTTGCTGTCCTTGAAGTGATAATGCATTTGATAACATTGTTGCAAACCTGTGGATGTTATCTTATTTGTCAATTTTGTAGAATGACCCCCCCACCGCCCACCGCCCTGTTTCCCAAATGTATACCTCACAATCAGGGGTGTTGCTAAGTCTGGAAAAGATCCAGGGTTATGCTAATTTTGGGACTGTCTGGAGTGGGGGTAGCTAGCCTTTTTGGTTCTAACCCCTGCGCTTCTATCCGGGGCTACAACCAAAAGACGGGGGGCTATAGCCCCCTCAGATCCCCCTAGCAACGCCTCTGCTCGCAATTAAATCATGAGCCTTTTGTTCCTTCCGCCATTCTTTGACGTTCCTTGTAGCAGATTCTGTCATTGGACATGTTTGCTGCCAAACAGTCCACTTTGTTTAAATGTTCAAGTTCTGCAAGCCTTAATAAAGTTCTGCTGTGTGCCACGGTTAACCCTCTGACTCTAAAACACCATTGAGTGATGTTCAAGATTTTGCATATATGAAACTCTGACTTGCACTGTTTTTTTTTTAAAGTGCATCTTTAAGCAAGTTAACCTTTCCCAGAATAACAATGTGGGCAGGTGGTAGTACATTAGTAGGTTGTTAATGGCATTTAAATGCACTTTTCCAGTATTTGTCGTTATATTTACAGATCAGTGTTCATAGCGATGCCTGTTGCAGTTTCACTAAACAGGTGACTAGAGCTCAATCGCATTTCTTGCCCAAGTAACAGCACTCGTTTCATCATTTACCTTTTCTCTTGACAATATTCCATAATGGAAACCACAATTCCGGTCTGAGGTTTGCAGCCACACCTCATTGTTGTCAGTTCAAGATGTGTCCATCTTGTCTCAGCTCGGCAACCCAGATCTTAACTAAAGTCATGGCAGCAGTGATAGCCTCGAAGGCATACACATCTTTCCTTATCTCGACAACTGGTTGATAAGAGCCAATGAACCGTAGAGTGAGCCAATAGCTTCAAGCAAATCTAGAGTAAGTGTTCTTCTTCGGCCAATCGGGGAACAGAAAATCTACAATGGCCTAGCATAGACCTCACAGTAGACTGGATGCATATGATGCATACAGCAAGACATGCCTTTCCCTTCCGCAGAAACACTCAAACCCAGGAGACAAGTCACAGGCAGTTCTGGAAATCGTGTTCCAGAGGTACAGCTAATGTGGACAAGTGTGCTGGTAGCTCCAAATGCCAAACTGTATGAGAGAAATATACAGTGCATCAAAGGACACATATTGCCTGAATCTTTAATTTGGACTTTGTGTGTTTTTTCTCCCAAGTGTCCCCTTGGGGGGTGTCACTTGCCATAATCAGTTTACTCACGCCCCTTAGACGCCCACACACTTCAATGGGTTGTCAAAGCACAGAGAATAAAACCGGCAACCACCCCCACAGATTAATCACTGACTACCGGGGAGGTAATATGCAGGTAAATTTGGGCCGTTCTTCGTTCATCACCAAACTCAATAATGCTCAGATCCTCTGACAATTGCCTCAAGTTAGGAATGCAATGAAAAAGCTCAAGCACCGTTCTATGGTTGAGAATTAGATTGTCATCCTTATCCAGGATTCTTTAAAGTTTGAGAGAACAGTATTTCGGGTTTTGAGATTGCTGAGAGGTATTAATCTTGCTCGCTGGTCGTCCCCGAGGACTCTTGACTGAGTATGTTTGTGAGTGAGATGGACAGGGGGTGGGGGGGGTGTGGAGGGGTTCACTGGTCGTGGTCTGACTAAGGGCCACCTTCATCACTCCGTTTGTTGATGACAAAAAAGATGGAGCTGGTCCATCGTTAAGATCAAGAGACTTTTACACCACAAGGTAGTTCTGTTCCGGGATTTACTACTGGTAGAGGTTTGGAGTTGGTCCCCTTTTATGATTTTGATCATTAAACATCCTGCTCCTTTTCTCAGGATGGTGAAGAAAGGAGGCGAAGCAGGAGCCAGCGGTGGGGAGCCGAGTGGGGAGTCCATCCTGGCCAGAGTTGTCCAATGCCTTGTTCGTACATAGAGTATGTCGAGTGGTCCATCAGAGTTTGTAGGGTGGCACTCCTCTTGCTAACAGTGGCCTCATGGGAGGGCCCCACTTCTTTGCCCACTGGCATTCGCAGAAGGGCAGTGGCACATGGAGGATTGCACGCCTTTAGGCGGGACCTCCTCCGTGCCGGTTCAGGGGTTCCCTTCTTGATATTCTGTTTTTGGTGAGGGGGTTTAGGCCAGATTTGTTGGGAGTTATGAGATGACTGCTTTTCCGTTGACTCATTCCTGCCATTTGGAATAGGGTTTTTCTGTGCGAAGATGGCAAAAACTGCATTTACCACGTCACCCAGACATTCCACTGCAGCCTGGATTTCTTGCACTTCTTCTTGAGGTAGAATTCAAGGGCCATACTTTTTTCCAGGTAAATAAACAGTCATCACCCTCGGTAATATTTTCACACTCTCGGGCGGGACCTGCTGGATTTGCTGCAAAACACTTGATGTCTGTGTAGATTGCGAGAACCTTGCTCGCTGGCTGGTCTCTGAGGTTTCTCACTCGTAGATTTAGGTTTTGAGTGATCATGTGCAACTCAGCGCTCATTTTCCGTAACAAAGCCCTCAAGAAAAACGTTTTTTGAATGCATCATTGTATGGTCCTTTAATGTATCGTTCAAATGTTCGTAAAGTTTTGTGAGCGGTGCAAGGGCAATGGTGATAGTTGACATCATTGTGAAAAGATCAGGTTTACTTTTTCTAGATGAGGCATTGGTTTGCGATGGGCAGGGGCCCTGTTCAAATAAATTTCTGTTAGGAGGATTCACACCAGAGTTCGACAACAGAGACCTATCGCCCAAAGTCTGGGTACTACTGTTGATGTTGCATTGAGTTTGAAAACCGGACCTTCAAATGCTGTCACCGCCCCACTTGATCCAGATAGAGGTGGTTCAGATGTCATGAGGGTACGATTCCTGTTATCCTTTTTATCAGCGAGTGGTGGAGGACCCAATGCTGGTTGCCATGAGCAACACTCCAAATCTCGAACAGCATCCATGACTAGGTGTGCATCCAAAGGTACAGGGACAGTAGCAGAATCCAGGCCGGGAGACCTCCTAGGAAAGCCTTCGCCCAAATGCTCAGGAGTGACATCTATAGTCGCATTCATAGTATTTATATTTGCAGTGCACATAACCCATCGGTATCTAGGCACTAGTTTAATTGTGGAAGGTCAGGTTATTTAGAACACATTTTTTTTTTCCAAGCACAGATTCGGGATTTGAGTTTGCCACAGGCTTCCATGCCTTTCAACATTTCGGCATCAGATAAATCTCCGGACACCAAGATATTGATAGAAAGGGCTAACTTGGTCAAGAAGGGTGATGGTAATGTGAACCTTGATTGAAGGCCCTTTTCCATCATTTTTCAATATGTCCATGGTTGGTTCGCCGTTTTAATCTCATCCTTGGTGGGAAGAAATGGGGTTCTGGAAGATCTAATTGGCAAAAAAACATGGAAATTGCTTCACGGGATTAGCAGTTACCAGAGCTTTTGTGAGGGGTTTTCCCACACTGTCGGAGAACTTTGATCAAGGGAAGGTGTTTTCATTGTCCGAGGGCAATAAGCTCCTTTCAGGCTGGTGTGTCGAGTCATTCACTTTTAGTGAATATTATTGCGTCAGGCTCGTCCCTCCAAGTCTTCGTTCTTGGCTGTTAATGCTTTCACCTGGACCTCCAGCCGGTGCTGTAGCAAATCAACCTTTGAGGATAGTGAGTCTAGTTTGAGTCCAAGCCTCCTTGCCGGCCGTGAGGTCTACACCAGGATGTCCATCTCCGCGGCCTGGCCCACCCTCTCCTCAGACTCTGCCATTGTCTCGGCTGATTCCGGCTGGGTTTGAGGTCGGGGGGCCTTGGAGGAGGGACTGCCTTCAAAGTTGAGCTTCGTTGTAGTTTGTCAGATTTCCTCATTTTCAGAGACTGTCGCCCCAGAGGTCAGGGTGGTTTGACTGAGAAAGTTGCTGCAGTCGGATGAGTCCAACTTCCTCTTCCCAAAGGAAATAAGAAACACTGAAGATCACCTAAAATTCAGGAAATCACTAAAAACCAACACCACAGACTAAACCTGGAAACCGAAACTGGAAAAAGGATAACTAAACCAAAAAGACACGGACATCCCTGACCCGAAAGAGTAAAGCCCACGGCAGATGGATGGGTGACACCGGATAGACAGGAACACAGGCGGCACACACGGAGACTGAGTCAACTAACCCAGACAATCCCACCAACACTTCGCCTGCCCCTCAATCTAGGTACCGCCAGGTACCACATTGGTGTGGAATTATTGAGATATTGGCAATCACCCCACTACCTGAGAGGTTGTCATTGGCTGGTGCACTGGAGTATGAATGGAGATTAAGGGGAGCTATGAGGGAGCATGTTAGAGGCAGGGCTAGAGGAGTAAGGAACATGTATGCCAGTCAGACCCAGATCATGACAGAGCTGCAACAGGGGAGACTACGCAAGCCGAGCGCTTCAATTCAGGATAGAGACATAAATTAACCAACCCTTCTAACAATTTCCCTTTCTGCATACACCTCTCAAACTCCAAACCAAACACAACCAAAACCTACAGCACAACAAACTGCACAAACTTCACTACATTGCAACAACAAAACAAAAACACACATAGCCTTGCACAACAGTACACGATGACTACCGGCCACAAACACCCCAGGCCCAGCCAACGGACCCACCGGGCTGAGGCCGCCAACAGCACATCAATGCTTTCTTGCACTTTTCCTGCTTCCTCCCACTAACCTCCCCTCCTCTTTCAGAGCCGCCAGAGTGCCAAGGGACCACTCCGGTGGTGATAGTGCGCGGTACAAATGTCCTTTAACATTAACATTAACATTAACATTAACATTAACATGCTTTTCAAAAGAATGGAATCAAATACATTTCCCTCAGTTCACTATAGCATTCTCAAAATAAAAGAAAATGACCAACAGACTCAGGGGCTGTGCCACAAACTGGACAAGTAATAGAGTTGTCACCGCTCCATCTGCGAGTAAAACTCGCAACCTGGAGGGTGCCAATTTGAAATGCAATAAACAAGGTAACCTCATAGGCTGGAGTTATTAGGTCTAGGTAGCTCTCCTAACCTTGGATAGATTTAGAGGAGAATACAACCCTGTTTTCAGTCTTAAGCATGACCTTCTGAGATGTTCCTGATTGTCACGTTTAGCAACCAACTTGACACTTCTTTTTGAACTGTTGGGCATGTTCGGTGGATTCTCCCAAAGATCTCTCAGCCCACCAGTCCAAGTTGATGCTTTACATGACTTGGCCATTGTAACGATCGACCTCCCGGATGATTCAACAAATCTAAAAGGGCTTCTTGATATTTCTAAATTCTGGGGAACCCCAGAGTCTCATCCAATAAAAACAGGTTTCCAAGCCAGTTGATATGGTATGGGTTCAAGTCCACATTCCATTTGTAGTGTTGCACTCTGGAAGTTGCATGGTAACCTTAATAACTTTTTTAAAAACGTGTTCTCAGCCATCCCCAAGTTTGAGCAATTGGAGTATCCCCATATCGCAGCTCTGTACAGTACTGCTGATGTAACCTAAATGGTATGTTGATAGCAGGTGAGGATGCCTGTTTGACATAGGAAAGAAACAATATCTTTATGCCTCCACTATTCTTTTCCAAAATGGTCTTAGACCTACTAGTCTGTCTTTTCATTGATCCTGTATTGGAGCACCTTACCTCCAGATAATCATAACAGTAACTTGTTCCAAAACGGTACCTTCAATGTCAAGCCCAAGTACCATGGCCCCTGACCTCCTTGATCAAAACACCTTGTGTCTTTTTTCTGTTTTACCCAGGAAGGTGTTCATCCTTGCGTTCAGCTTGGGTGTAAGGGCCACCCTCCCTTCTATCTCCGGCCTCTGGCATTCTGCTCTTAGCATGGCCCTCACTTATTTTTCAAGCACCATTTTAAAGCCTTATTTTAATATGTTCCGCTGAGTGCAAGGGTTGCCAGGGGGGCAGTACAAGTATGCAACTGGAAGGGAGGGGACCTGGGCCCAAGACAGAGGGTAGCCTGGTGACCAGTGCAGTTTCAGCCAAGAATTCAGCAGGGGAGAGGAGGAGAGAAAGCAGAAGCAAAGAGGAAGGTCTTGGGGTGCTTCCGGAACCGTAGATGGTTCGCCTCAATTTTCAGAGAGGCAGGGAGGCTGTTCCAGAGGGAGGCCCCAGCCGAATAAATAGATCTACCACCAACTCGTTGCTTGGAGAAGCGACTGACCCTGAGAGAGTTGGAGGTGGATGAGCGAAGAGCTTGAGAAGGAAAATATTTAGGAAGAGAGAGTTAAAGGTATTGAGGCCCCATGCCCCAGAAGGCCTTGTGGACAATGCAGAGGGGATTGAACTTAATCGTCACCGCAACTGGGAGCCAGTGCAGAGATTTCAGTCCAGGAGAGATACAATCCCTGGGCTTGAGGCCAAGGACAAGTCTTGCAGTCCTGTTTTGGATGAGTTGCAGAGGGCGAAGGGTAGAGGCTGGCAGATTTAGAAAGAGGCTGTTGCAATAGTCCAGCCTAGAATGAACCAGAGATCTGGAGACAGTGAGCTTCTGGGGGAAGGAGAGGAAAGGAAGAATACCTTTGCGGGGGTGCATCTGGTACTGTGACTTCTTAGAGACGTCAGAGATGTTAGGAGAGAAGAAAAGTGTCGAGTCAAAGATGACACCAAGGTTTGTAGCCTCACAGGTGGGAGCGGGAAGAGAGCCAAGAGAGGCTGGCCAGGAAGTGACAGGAAAGGAGGGAACCGGTGTGCCGATGAGGAGAATCTCGGTCTTACTGGCATTAAGGCAGAGATAATTGGCGGCACACCACTCCTGGATGGCCAACAGACAGTCAGAGATGAGAGAAGGAGAAGAGGTGGCTGAGGGGAGCAGAGAGAGGTGGCATGTAGGTCCTGCCTATATATGGACCAGGAAGATAGGAGAGGATAGCTGTGTGTAGTGGATCAAGTGTGGTTAGCCGCTGCTTATAGATCCCCTCTCTTTCTTTTTTTGGAATCTGAAGCAGCCAGATTTAAGACAAGCATTCCACCAAAAATCAACTCCCTTAAGATGCTTGACTGGTAAAATATTCAAACTATATATTAACTTTCAACCAGTTCCTTAAGAATAACCATGAACTAAATAACATCAACAAAACTGCATTTCCGAACAGTCTTTGTCCTTCTTCCACTGAGTCATCCCTCATGTGACCCAAACGTCCAAGCTTAACTTTGGCCGCCTTTCACAAACCTACTGCCTTCCATGTCCTCTTTGTTTCTTAGCTGCTCGAGCAGCAGATAACTACTCCATATTTCTAATCTATCTTTGCTAATGCAGATGCACTGTGATAGTGCTTTGTTGTTCTTAAGGCTGATGTGCTGTTATTGCACGTTGTTATTCGTATTGTGACTTTTAAAATTAAGGTAGCGTAGTTTTGCTTACCTGGAGAGACCCGCTCTCACAGGGTAACCCAGACCAGGCCGCCGGTGCTCCCGTTAGGGGACTGAGCCACCCCGAGACTCTGCAGACGATCAAAACTTTGCTGTGCCACAGCGCAGTCCGCATCAGGAGCGAGAAGGGCTGCTCCGTCATAGCCTGTGAAGAGGAGGCAGCCAGGAAGCACCACATTTTCAGGTAGGGGGCTCTGTGAGAGCGTGCAGCTAGCGGCTTCCACGCTGGATGCTCCTGGAGACCTCAAGACCTTCCTCTTTGCTTCTGATTTCTCTCTTCCTCTCCCCTGATGATTTCCTGGCTGAATCTGAAACTGCACTGGTTACCTGGCTACCCTCTGATCTCTGGCCCAGGTCCCCTCCCCATCAGCTGCACACCTGCACTGCCCCCCTGGAACCCTTTGCACTCAGGGACTGTTTCTGTATCCCTACAGCCCCTACTAGTTCTTAAAACAGATGTCTGCACATACCCATGCACTTGCCACCAGCTGTCTGCACCTTTATTTATTAGGTATGGTCTTATTTATTTTACTGTTATCCTATGTACTGCACTGCCCCCTCCTTCCCCCTGCACTTTTCCCATTCCCACCTTCCCATGCACTTGCGCGATCTGAATGACACCTGGCCTAGCTGGATCGCCGTCTCTGTCTTCCCTGTGTTCCCCCTCCCTTGCCTTGTCGCGCCTTGAAACACTCATGTATAGGCACGTTATACATGCCATATCATATCATATCATATCTTATTATCCTCACCTTTCGTACCCTCTGCCACCCAGGCTCACTCAACAAGTCCTTTTACATGGCATGTTTTTCCTTGAGCAAGTAATAAGTATGTTCAGTTAATTTACGTGGTTCATGAAAAAGGAATAAATGTATATATATGTACCCTTGCTCGTGAACAATACTCAAGGTAAGAGTTGGGGTGGACCAGTTCAAGTATTAGAGCTGGTCCAAAGACTCGCTTTAGCAAAGTAGTTGGTTGCTAAATAGCAGATCCAGTCGAGATCCAATCGGTCAAAGACATGTACAAACCATTCACTGTGTTCAGAAATACATACATGCAAAAAACAGAGATTTATTTTCTCATACGGACTAACATATAATGCATAGATTTAAAAAAAACAGTGTTGTAGAGTACAGCATACATGTGCAGAAACAATATTGATTCATCATGACATTACTTAACAAAAGAAAAGTGTAATATATACAACAACCAAAAAACAAAAACAAAAAAAACAAAAAAAAAAACAAAAGAGCATTAAAAACGGTATGGTTAGTATACAGATAGGTTTCAATAATGTCATTATTGTTTGATAATATACATGTTGATATAAGTGAAGAAGTGTTATTCTAAATCAATCCAGAGTAAACAACTAGAAAGAGACAGGAGGGACTAAACAGTTTCCCAAATCTCATTAAATTTCCTAATTTTTGGGTAATTCCTTTTTCATGGTTAATATTTCTTCCAATTATGACAATGAAATGTTCCAGGGTCTTGGGGAAAACAAAATATCTTTTAGGCCAGTAGGAGCAAGTAATGAGTATGTTCAGTTAATTTACGTGGTTCATGAAAAAGGAAGCCCTAATATTGGTCCAATTATGGATGTTGGCAATGAGGGCCTTCATGAAAAAAATACAACTCTGTTCATAATATGATAAAGCAGTGAGTGGTTGGGAACATGGTATACAGCAGCCTTGAAGAGAGATACATGCTAATAGGATTGATTTATATAGCTTTCTCACACAAAGCATCTTGTAAGCATGCCCATGCTGTGTCCACAAGGACACGTCATATCGGTTGTACTGTGATTTGGTGTTATATGTTGAATGAAAAAAAGCAGTAGTGACCTCATTTTTCACTGCACTGTCAGTTTCTAAAAGCGTTTCATGAGGACATTCACTTGCTAACAGCCTTCACGCGTGGAACACGCTGTATTTTCTGTGCTAACACAGGTATCTTTCTGTTGAGAAATGTACCATGGTTCTTAAAGGATACTATCTGTGGCCACTTTTGACACTGAAGTACACATGTTCTCTACCGGCTTTCTTATCGTTTACAATTGACTGCTGGTGTTCCATGAGTTTGAAACAGCAAACTCATGCAGGCAATACTCCCATTGAATGCTGCATAAGATATTGCACTTTTCCCTTTGTTGAGCTAGCTGTACAGCTTCTTTCCACTGTAACACTGATGCCTCTTTTGGCCTTTTTCCAAATATGAGCTGTCATTATGCAGTGAACTGAACTGCAGTATGTTCACACCTTCCAACAATGTGTACTCTTTGATGTTGCAAGTACAATTCCCAATAGGGCACACCTTGGTCCTCCTCGCACTGGACAGGCACATGAAGATCTACCCATTTGCTGTTCTTATTATGATAAACAATGTCATAATTCTGCCACTGTGAATAGACCCGATAGTTCCTGCTCCGTAGGTGTTTAGTGTTTCTCTTTTTAATGGTTTTAGGTGGGGTGGGGACTGGATGCACCTCAATGAGGGTTTGCCGGGCATCATCAATCTAAGAGCGGACAATGCTACAATCAAATACTGTTTTGTTGTCTGTATCAAGGGTGCTGCATGGGGGCTCTGGCCATTTGAGGTTGACACTTTTGTATGCATAGTGACTTTTGTTCACATGAAATATTTAAGCGACAGGCCTTTTTGTGATTCTCTACAGATGTGACCCCCATTAAGAAGAAAACATAAAGGGGTCGATTCATGGAATTATTTGCACAGAAAATCAGTGACTTGCGTGCGAAATGGCGCGCAAGACCCCATTCGTCGATTCATGGAACAGAATGCGCAGGGCTTACCTGGGACTTGTGAGGAATCCGTGCCGGTCCAACATGTAAGTGCGACACCACGAATGCCTTGCGGGAGACTCCAAGTGAATGGCTGGCCAGGGCTGCACAGCCACCTAAAAAGGGAACAAACAAGTAGAACAAGCAAGAAAATGTGGCAGTTACAAGGGACGTTCCACAGTCAAACATTCGCACCGCCCATGCGCGTGCAAAACAACCGAACAAATACACGCAAATCCCGAAACACCTACGCCACTCGCTAGCAGGCTTAAATGTCAACACACACACACAAACAAATGCATAAAAAGCATGTGTGATCAACAAACGCACGTATACAGCCACGAGGAATGCACCTTTTTTGTTTCAGCAGTCATCCTGGGACACTGCAGGAGGAGAAGGATGGCCAGGGCCTGGATCTTCCACCCAAGGACCAGCCTTTTTGGGATACCTGACGGCCAGGTCTATGCCAGGTATAGGGTCCCCCCCTCATAATCATTCTAGACCTGGTCACGGAGTGGGAAGATGACCTCACATCACCCACCCTGTGCTCCCAAGCACTGAGTCCCTTGCAGAAGGTGATCACTGTACTGCATTTTTTGTCAACTGGCTCATTCCAGCTGAGCACCACCATAGTTGATGGCATTTCACAACCCGCACAGTCACGCTGCCTGCACCAGGTGTTGGCAATAAAGACTGCAAGTCCTTCTGTCCGCAGGCATATCTATATGCCCAGAACACCTACAGAAAGACAGGCAGTGGTACAGGATTTTTATGGAGTGGCGCACTTTCCAGAGCTAGGTGCCATTGATTGCACCCATGTTGCTCTGTGTCCACCTCGAGCTACAGAGCATATCTAACGCAACCGAAAAAACTAGCCCTCCATCAATGTTCAGATTGTGTGTGATGCCAAGGACATCGTTACTTCAGTCCATGCCAACTATCCTGGCAGCACCCATGATAATTACATCTTCAGGATTTCCCCCCTATATTGGCCCCTAGAAGCTGGGAAGCATGGCAACAAATGGCTCATTGGTGAGTAGGAATGGTCATGCACATGCATGCATGTTTCGTACAGACAAATAGACACTGTCAACGAATGACAACCATTCTCACCTCTACAGGGGACAGTGGCTATCCTCTGAACAGATGCACGATGTCACCAATACGCAACCCAAACACACCTGCCGAGGTAGGATACAACACTGCCCATATTGCAACTCAGGGCATAGTGGAGCACACATTCAGAGTGCTCAAATTACATTTCCGCTCCCTTGACCACTATGGTGGTGTGTTGCTATATGCACCACCAGTAGTCTGCAGGATCATTGTTGCTGCATGTGTCCTGAACAATGTTGCAACATGGTGTGGCGTCCCGGTGGACATGATGGTGGCACCCCATCCACACGCACAGGCCCGCTGCTTGCGAATGGATGAGCAAAGAGCACATGGAGAGGCTGCACGTACCCAGCTTGTGCAATCGTATTTCACCTAAAATCCCTCCCATGTGGAGTGCACATGACCCGCTACATCCCAGGTGCCATTCAATGATTACAATGGACCAATCCACTGTGCCCACAAAACCACCCCGAGAAAGATCCCTTGGAAGTGCTAAATTCTGTGCATCCCTTAGAACTAAAAGACCTTTCATCTAGTGTTTCCCAAAAAAAACACAATCCATTAAATCACCTCTGTGTCACCAAAACCATCCCATATGTAAAGTAAAATGATCATTATACTGTGGTATGGTGTGTTATGTTATGTTATTGTAAAGTATATTCACAAAGGGCCTATTCACAAGGCAAGTGTCTCAAAGTGCTCAACGAGTGATGGAACAAGGGGAAAAAGAACACTCGTTCAGAGCCCTTGACATTCTCAGACCATAATAGTCTGTACAGGCATAGTAAGTGCATATTATACAATTAACAGTGTAGGTAACAGTGAATAGGTCTAACAACGATTTTATAGTTTTATGAAGTGCATGAAGATGCCATCAAGTAGGGAGTGAGGAGAGGGTGGAACAGACAGACGATCTACAGGCATGGTACAATCAGAACGAGCAAGTGCACCAACATTTAGAGGGGATTGGTAGGTGAAGGTTGCAAACAAGTTCTGTGGGGGGATCCAAGTACATCCAGTCAGTGGAGGCAAGGGTTAAGTGCAGAGAGATACATCTTTCTAGGGTCATTCACCAAGTGCAGTGATGATGAGGCTAGCGCAGGGCCCAGAGGCAAGTGTGCAAAACATTGGCGCGGGTGCCACAGACCTGTGAGACCCTGCGATACATCATGCAGCCAGTCAGCGAGCTGTACGGAAAAAAGGAGGGAGAGAGGGATAGAGCAGAGGGATAGGTTAAAAATGAAGAGGGAGAGAGAAGGAAGAGTAGACGAAAGTCTTGAGGAGTTCCTGCAACTTAAGGAGATCGGGCTCCATAAGGAGTGCGGCAGGTAGGCTATCCCAGGGAGGCCCCGGCTGAGGATAAAAATCTTCCTCCGAATCTCTTCTTCGATAACTGGCTCACTCAAATAAGGTTAGAGGTACATGAGGGGCGGGCTCAAGAGGGACAGTATTTAGGTAGGAATCGTTGCAGATAGGTAGGTCCCAGGACCCACAAAACCTTGTGTACAATGTAGAGGTTCTTAAATGTGACACTTGAAGCCACAGGTAGCGAGTGGAGGGATTCCAGTGCCAGACAGATGCAGTCCCTGGTCTTGAGGCCAAGGATAAGTCTTGCTGTTATGTTATGGATGACTTATAGAGGGCACAGATTAGAAGCAAGGAGGTTGAAAAAGAGGAAGTTGCAGTAGTCCAGACTGGAGATAACCACAGCTTGAAATTTGAGGTCTGAATCCCGGCGTGTCGAGTGCAGTAGTGGTCTCAAAGGTTATCTATGGTGCGGTCATCAGTTGCTGGGGGCCTGGGCACTGGAGTTCAATGGCCAGAGAGATGTCTAGGTTGCAGCGTTGATTTTGATGAAGGCAGCTTCCATTATTTTGGCCGTGGCAGCAGCCCAGCGGGATTTTTCACCAGATATCAAACGGTACCACCATGTTTGCTCATCGATCAGTACCGAGTCGAGCCATAGAGGAGACAGAAAAGCTGTACGAACTTGAGTTAAAGCGGGGCAGTTTAGGAGAAGGTGGCGGATGGTCTCGATAGAGTCCGGAATTTTACACAGTCTGCATGTGGTGACGATCGACAGCCTTCTCATCGCTAAGATTTCTCGAGTGTGGAGCAGGTTTAAGCACGCTCTTAGAAATGTAGAGCGAAGCTTTTTGTCCGGGAATCTCAGACAGTACGCCATGGGGAGTTTCAATTTGTTGTAAGTCGGTGGGAGATGGTTGAGGAACTTGGTTGCGACCGCTTTGTCGGTAGTGTTGATCCAGTCTTGCAATTTCAGTTTTATACTGACTCTTTGCGGGTTCGAGATCAGGTCGTTTAATGTACAGTGCAAGTCCTCCAGTTTAGTTTTTTGGAGGTGTGTCCATTTTTGGACAGCCTTACAGTTCGATGATTCGAGTTCCTGTCCAATGATGTTGGAAATTGGCAAGCCGTCTTTGATGAGTGTCTTCCTGAAGAGGGCCAATGAGGACCCGCTGACGGAGGCACTTAGTGATAAGAGGCCGAGGTCTCGTCTGATGGCTTCGATTGGAATGGCGGTGGGTAGTCCTAGGAGGGATTTCCAAATGTAGCCCTCCAGTGTCCTCCATAGCTTGGATGGAACAGTGAACATGGCGTCCATGCCGTAGGTCAGGGCCGGAACCATTTTTCCTTTGTAGAAGTTAATGGCCGGCACTAGCGAGAATTTGCCATACTTTCTGTCAATCGCTCTTAGTTGGAAAGTTAGTTGTTTGGTTTTAGACCACAGACGTTGTTGCATTGTAAGTTCCTGCGAGGAGCCATCGAAAATCACTCCTAGATATTTGAAGTGCGGGACCACTTCGATGTTGGTTTTACACACTGACCAAGATCGAGTTTTTTTCTGGGAGCGGCCCGATCTGGAAAGGATCATGATTTTCGTTTTTGTCTGATTGATCTGAAGGTTGTTGGTGCTCATGTAGGCTTCCAGGTTGTCCAGCTGCCGCTGGAGGCCGATTGGGGTTTGGTCAAACAAAATCAAGTCGTCCGCGTAGAGAAGACGGGAGAGGGTACTGTTGCCAAACTTCGGCGGGAAGCTTCGGACCTGGGCTTCCGAGTCTTTGTAGTCCTCCAAAAAAGCCACGAAGAGCGCCGGGGCTAGAGGGCAACCTTGTTTTACTCCTCTGTGAGCTTGGATTTCTTTGGGCAGTGCTCCCTGTCTGTTCATCCGGACGTTGAGTGTAGCATTGGTGTGGAGGGCTATTATTGGTAGTAGGACGTCTTTCGGGCAATTCCAGTTTTCCAGCTTTCTCCACAGTCTAGACCTCTCGACTTTGTCGAAGGCCTGTGAGAGGTCGATGAACGCCACGTAGACTGTGGGGGACCCTTGTTTTATTTTGGCTTTCAAGATGGTGAGTATGAGGATGTTCAGTGCAGTACCACCGTTTTTCTTGAAGCCTAGTTGGAATGGGTCACTGCAAGGGGCCGATTTCGCCCATCGATTGAAATGGTCCAGGAGGAGAGTCGCAAAAAGTTTGCCCATGATGTCCAGTAGGGCGATTGGGAGATAGTTTTCAGGCGCTTCCCTGCTTCCTTGTTTAAAGATTGGGATGATAGTTGCTTTGGACCATGATGATGGAATCTTTCTGGTGGATCTGCAATGGTCAAACAGAATGCTGATGAAGGTGGCCCATTCAGTGAGATGTTTCTTTAGGTCTATATTCGTCAGGCCGTCTGGGCCCGGAGCTCGTGAAGCTTTTAGTTTTTGAATAGCTGCACTTATGTCTGCTGGTGCTGACAAGTCGATCCAGGGGGCGGCAGTGGTATCGAAAGACGTATTTGTGGCAGAGATCGGACTGGCGAAAAGATCAGTGAAAAAAGTGACCCAGACTTGTTCTGGGACTGAGTTGATCATACTTGAGGCTGTGATTCCTTGGGAGGCGTTTATCAGGGACCAGAAGTCCGCTGTTTTCTTTGTCGTTAAGACTCTCATCATTAATTTGGCATCGTGTTGGTATAATGCGGCTCGGCGCGCTCTGATCCATGATTTGTAGATTTTGTTTTCGTCTTTCCAGCGGTCCCATGCAGCAATGGTGTTGTCAGCCTTGGCGCGTCTTCTGAGTTGTCTCAATGCTTTTTTTTTCAATGCTATTTGTTTGTCGTACTGGTGATTATAGGCTTTTGGGGTCGCCAGCCCAGGTGTCACGTGATACTTGTGCTTGAGAAGCATAGGTAGGTAGTTCGGCCTTGGTGGTGGATTGAGAACCAGTTCCGACTCAATTTCTGAAACGTACTGTTGAGTGATCAGTCTAATGTTGGCCGATGTCAAGCGAAGGCGCGTTTGTTGGGAATTCGTTTCGACCGATGCAGGGTAGCGAGGTGGAATGCGGCCGGTAGAGGGCCATGATACAGTTAGCATGTTATGGTCGCTTGGTAGAGTTTTGACTACGCGAAAATCTTGGATTACTGCACACAGTGCTGGGGAGGCAAAGATGTAATCTAGAGTAGCTGAAGACCGGTCTCTCTCCCAGGTCGGTAGGTGGGACTGCCCTTCCAAAATCCAGGCGGCATTATGCAGGTTCCTGGATGTCATCAGGGTCATCCAAGCTTGACCCCTGAGCTCCGCTGCTGTGGTGACGGTAGGGTTTAAGGGGATGTTTTGCGGTTGAGTGCATTTCGCGTTGAGGTCCCCGCAGATAAGTAGATAAGGGGTGTTCCATTCAGTAAGAATCTCGTCGATTGCCTCAGCCATAGTTTGACAGAAGAGTAGTGTCGATGACCTTTGAGGATTCCAATAAGTAGTAAGCAGAGCGAGGGGTAGTGCTGAGGACTGCTTTGCGTGTTGTTTCGGGAATTCAGGCGCAGGGTTCCATTCAATTAAGACCGCCAGCACCTCGTAGGATGTTGCCGTTGTTTTGATGAGTTTTAGGTTTTGATCTGACCGAATTCCAATCAGAAGGCCTGCTGAGGGGCGGCCTAGGAGACCTTTGGCAGCTGGCGAGATCACGATGTCGTATCCGTCCATTGACGGTTTTTCCTGGAGCCATGTTTCCTGGAGACAAAATATGTCAAATTGGCCCAGGTCCACGGTATTGTGATCAGTTAGATGGGAGTGTCCTCTGGTGTTCCAAGAGGCCAACGATAAGGACTTTTGATGAAATTGAGTGTCGGCTTCTTTTGGTAGTTGCTATCTAAGGTGCTTTGAGGATAGGGCACCCTTTATCCATTCCCATGGGCCGGATGGAGTTGTCGAGTTTGTGCTGGCCATCGGCGGGGATGATTTGAGTTGCGCCCGGGGTCTGTAGTTGAGCGGGTCTCTTCGCGGGGACTTATCTCTCCAGCTTTGCTTTCTTTGGTCCGGACGGGATCTATGGACTTGAGAATGGGGCGGGCGAATCTAAGCTAGATCTTGTCTGCTATTGCTAAAATGGTGGATTTTCTGTGGTGATCGATTCAGATCGGAATATTCACGTACCCGGCGTGGTGAGCGGGCAGGAGAGTCTGGGCACGTTTTCGGAGACTCGGGTGGAGGTATGAAGTAAGATTTCAGTTCATTTCTTCGATCAGCATGTCGTTGAGATGGGGTGTGGTCGCTGATTCTTCTTTTTTTAGGGTATGTTTCCCTGATGGGGTTCTTGGGATCCAGAGTTGGTAGTTCAGAAAGCAACAAGCCTTGTGCTTTTAAATCTTCACCGGCTTGGCGGCATATGTCTTGTATTGCGGAGGAGTAAATGTGGAGGTAGGCTTTAGCCTTGTTATCTCTGTGGTAAGGCTCGATCCACTTAAAGTCTGCCGAATTTAGGTTCTTTAGGGAGGGTAGAGACGATGTTATCTTTAGCACGGTTCTTCTGTTCAAGATGACGTATTTGTCTTTGCTGGAAATTTGCTCTATCTTGAAAAGACGGGTGGAGTTGGCCCTCGTGTGGTCAGCGTGTCTTACTGTGTGGTGTCGGATTGAGCGTGCCCCTGGCGTAGGAGATCTCGTTGATCTGGTTCTTGGTCTTGATCTCCTTTGTAAGGCAGTCGCATGTCTTGGAGGGTCGTTAGTGCGACGCCCTGGGTGGGCTTGTGAGGACTCAGGGCCATCAATGACTGGAGTGGGGGGTCTGCTGTGTGCTTGAAGTTGGAGGCAGAAGGAGATGTTGATGGGGGATTGCCTTTAAAGGGACCTGTCTCAGGCGCTGCTTGAGCGTTGTAAGATGATGCCGACAGTATGAGAATTGAGTTCAGGCAATCTTCTGTTAAGACCGGGAACTTGGTCAGGTCCGTCACGGAGCCCGCTCGAATGGGGCCGTGGGCTGCGGTTCCAAGAGCGGTGTAGTGGTTGGACGTCAATACTCCAGATTCAGGCTTGCGTTGGATTGGTTGGCGAGCTGGAGCGGGTGGTTGGTCAATCGTGGCTAATTTTAGAACTTTCTTGCATGTGGTCGTGTTTGTACTTGGCGATGGTTGTAACTTATTTGCGAATATTGTGGCAAATTCGTTAAGGTTTTTGAGCTGGGAGGTCTGAGTTGATTTGTGCAATGGTGTATCTGATACAGAACCTTTTTCCGAACAGGAGGGAGCCGCGGCCGTGGGCGACACAAAGACTGCCTCCTGTCTTGTTGTATGTGGGAGGTCGTACTTCAGGTCAATGGCTGTTATATATCCTTCTAAGAAGGTAAGTTTTGACTGCATGTTCGCTAAAATGGCCGTGTTATCCTTTGAGACGTCGCTTAGCGTTTCATACAGTTTGCAGAATGGGGCCATAGCGATGGTTATGGCTGACATGATTGTGGTCAGGTCCTTTCTGTTGTTAGGGGACTCTTTGTGGGGCGGTGAAGGGAAGTCCCATCTTCTTCCAGTCTTCAGTGGCGTGTCTCTTGTTCCTAAAGAGGAAGGGTTCGCCAATGAGTGCCGGCGCATGGGGTTGGAGCCTCCAATGTCAAGCGAGGTGGAAGGCCTTGATGCTGCTGGTCTCGTTTGGAAGTTGGGATCGTCCCGACATGAGAACTGGGATGCGGGGACTTGCTGGTTAGCCGCGGATGTGGCAGGAGTTAAGTGGGTCTTTACCCGCGGATGGGGGGGCGTTTCTCTTTGTGGCCCCGCTATTGGTTGCAGTAGGTCGAGAATGTCCGAAAGGCTCCGATATGGCAATCGAGTGGTGTTGATTGGAACAGCGTTTGCGGATACCACCCGCTCAGGGGTAGGTGGGGGTGGGGACTTCGCCAGCAGGTCTGAAGGTGAGGTTGGAATGTTATTAGGCGGGCAACCAGAGCCTGGTTGGGGCGGGGTTGGCGCGTCCGGTAAGGATCCGAGGAGGAGAGTGATCAGTGGGGGTGCTTGCCCGACTGAGGGTAGATGAGGCCTGGTAGCACCCGTAGTTTTTCTGGATTTAGGCGCTGGAGAGGTCTCGTCAAAAACTTCCAGGATTTCCGCGTCTGTCAGTTCAGAGTCATTGGATAATTTTCTTTTGCCTTGTGTCTTGAAAAAGTTCATCAGAGCGTTTGACAAACGCAGAGTGGAGAGGGCAAGTTTTGCATAGCCCTTTTTCCTTTGGGCTTGTTGTGAAGCGACCTTTTTAATATGACTGGTAACTTTTTGAAGGCCGGCCGCTGGGTTTTGCTGTTTTTTTGCAAATCCGCCCGTTCCTACTTGGATGCTGGGCACATCAGAGGTGGCCGCCGGCTTTAGGGTGATAGCCAGGGACGGAGAAAGATAAACGTACGCGGCAGCCATCACCGGTGTGGCCACCCTCAGACCCCCTGGCAGGGGCCCTCCGGCTCCCGCACAGCATGGGTCACTCGCCGAAGCGGTGAGGGGGCGGCCATCACCGGGTGGTGCTGCCAGACCTTGTCCTTGGTCTGGGAGAAGGCCGTGACTTATGACTGAGGAGACCTTGTGGTTGAGAGCTGCGGGCTGACTCGAGATAAGTGGGGTCCTTTTAGTGTGGCTCCTTAGTAAACGTTGATCTGGATCTTCCTCCATCTCAGGTGTAGGATGGAGGATGGAAGGGGGACAGGGGAGGAAGAGGGAAGGGGAAGGAAGGAAGGGAGGGCGAAGGACCGGGGAGGGAAGGGTGGAAGCAGATAGGGCGGGTGGGGCGGAACAGGGTGGGGAGACTGAGGTAGAGGAGCAGGAGGTAAGGTATCGTCGCCGCCAGGTAGCAGGGATCAGTCGGCTAGGGACGGCCAAGGAGGGCTCAGAGTTCACTTTTAGAGCCCCGACTTGTTTCAGTTTTCAGTTCAGCTCAGTTCAAAAAAGGGAATACAGAGAGGCAGAAAAGCGGAATTGCGGGTCGAAGAGAGAGGTGCCGCTGGGCAGTAAGGGCAATGAACGCCTACCTCTGTATCCTTGCGGTTCTCTTGCGGTTCTCTTGGTGCGGCGGTCAGCCAGTCAGCCCCAGCTCCCGGAGCGGACTGGAGCAGACTGGAACTCTGCCCGGAACTCCGCGCGCGCTCCGCGCGGAAGTAGGGTTTTTATGGAGGTTGGGCTTTTTTTTCGAAAAAGTCCAGCCAAAGCAGAAGAAACAGCAGACACGTCCTCCCATAGTGCGAGCTGGAGCAGACTGGAACTCTGCCCGGAACTCCGCGCGCGCTCCGCGTGGAAGTAGGGTTTTTATGGAGGTTGGGCTTGTTTTTCGAAAAAGTCCAGCCAAAGCAGAAGAAACAGCAGACACGTCCTCCCGTAGTGCGAGCTGGAGCAGACTGGAAGTCTGCCCGGAACTCTGCGCGCGCTCTGCGCGGAAGTAGGGTTTTTATGGAGGTTGGGCTTGTTTTTCGAAAAAGTCCAGCCAAAGCAGAAGAAACAGCAGACACGTCCTCCCGTAGTGCGAGCTGGAGCAGACTGGAACTCTGTTGGACTTTTTAGAGATGTCTGAAATGAGACATGAGAAGGAGAGAGTGGAGTTGAAGATGACCTTGCAGGTGGGCGCAGCTGCAGTGCCAAGGGAGTCTGGCCAGAGTGCAAGTGGGAAAGCTGGACAGGGGTCCCAATGCAAACAATCTCAGTCCTGCTGGAGTTAAAGCAGAGTTTGTTTGCAGCACACCATGACTGAATCGTGGACATACAGTCAGATATGAGTGATGAAGAGGAGGTGGCTGAGGGTAGCCTGAAAGACAGTTCTGTGTCATGCACACAAGACTGGAAGTTAGAGGTGATAGTGCCAATCACACGTGCTAAGGCAGCCATGTACACATAGAAGAACCAGGGGGATAGCTTACATCGCTGGGGAATGTCACAGGTTGAAAGAGCCATAGAAGAAGGAAAGGTTTTGAGTTGCACCTGGGATGGGTGGTCAGAACGAAATGAGGTTAACCACGCCAGAGCCTGATCCATGAACCCAGTGCACCATACCCACTGTAGTAGTCCCCTTCTGCTGTGGTGGAACTGAATAACTTACATAATGGTGAAATGTGTAACATTCCATAACAAACCATATAAAAGAAAATCTTATCTGTCCCCTTGCCATGCATGTGACAGTCAAATTTCATTCCATAAAATAGACATCATTACCTGATGTAAGGATTTGCAGACAAAGAAAAAACGAAACATAGTTCATCTACCACGTTACTGCCTAAAAAAACTGAAGAACCATAGGCGCCCCTCAGTGGCATCAGATACATGCAAACCACAAGTCTCAAGACAAGCATCAGCATGTGTCCCTGCACACATGCACAAACACATACACACTTCATGCAAATCAAACACACAATACACACACTGACACCCAACAGCATTGCCCACCCTGCCTTTCCCCCTCAATGACATGCAGCAAATGTGCAAGCAACATATCCCATTCATTACACAATGTCACATACACAATGCACACATCACTCAACATGCTGCATGAAAATGTGAAGACAGCACATATGCACATAAATGATCACAACAAAAACATGACCCACCCCTGGAAGACTACCAATGCCATGATAAGGCTGGCCATCACCTGCATAGTATTGGGACAGTGCACTGCACACAGCCATGGAAGTGCATTATCAATAAACACGTCTTGTTAATTTCGTAGGCACCCATCCAATAACCACAAATGTTTCCAAGTGCACACAGGGCAACAGGGTGGGGACAGGTGAATGTAGACAATGAATTGCTAACACAGATCCATAATACAATAAATACTACAAAGAGATCATGATAATAACTGGGAGGGGAGACAAACCCACAATGCCTAGTGAGTGTTCACGACGTGCAAGTGTAGGAAGCACATTATCAATAAACACATGTGTTGTTATAACGTAGGCACTCATCCAATAACCCCAAATGTTTCCAAGTGCACACAGGGCAACAGGGTGGGGACATGTGAATGTAGACAATTAATTAATAACAGAGATCCATAATACAATCATTACTACAAAGAGATCATGACAATAACTGGGAGGGGAGACAAACCCACTATGCCTTGTGAGTGTTCCCAATGTGCAAGTGTACTGGTGAGGGTGGTAAGAGAACAAAGGTTCTGATTAGTTCATGGAGAACATATCAGGGTGAAATGGCCAGAAAATAATAGATACATTTAAGTGAAACCTCAGGGGGTGAATCTGAGCATGAGCAGGTTCAGCACATTAGATGATACATTTGGGGGGGCAGGACAACAAGGACACATATGGGACATGAACATCAGGAATGATACTGTATCAATAGCACTGAAGAGAGTGGGAGAAGGAAGTGGAGAAGAGAAAGGACTTAATGGGATGATTAATGGGAATTTAAGGAGGTCATGCTCAAGACGCAGAGGGTGAGTGAGTCGATTACACATAAGGCATCACGCATAGGAAATTGACCCACCAACAGCCCTTCACACGCAGGGAGTAGTTGCAGGAGGAACGCAGAAGTATATAAATTGAGTATTTGATCAGTGAGAATTGAGGATAGTACACAGACCCATATACCCTGGGGAATGATACACAGGGATTACATTCTAATCTATGCTGAATCTGTGAGCACCTGGAGGCTTTATATTGCATGAGAGATGTGGTCCCTGGACCTGAGGCAAATTATGAGTCTTGCAGAGCTAATCTGGGTAAGCTGTAGGGGTCACATGATGGACCAAGGAACACTAAGGAGGAGGCTGTTGCAGTAGTGTAGCCTGGAGAGAACCACAGCACGTCTAACATTGCACCTCTGTGGGAAGGTGTGGAAGGGTACAGTTACTTTGAGCATCCAGAGCTGAAAGTCAGACTTCTTGACAATCTCCCAAATAGGAGATTCATGGCTTCGGATGAGGGGGCAGGGAGTGAGCCCATGGAGGAAGGACAGAGTGAATACCAGAAGTAGGCTGCAGGGGATCTAATAGGAAACTCTAATTTTGTTATGGGGTACAAGCCAGGGTCATTTTCAGTGCACCAGGCTAGGATGGCTGAGAAACAGTCATGGGGAATGAGGATGCAAGTGTGTTATTAGGAAAATTGCTGAAATGTATTGTGTCATCAGGGTTTATGGTCTTTCCATCGAAGGAAATGCATCAAAATGCATTTCCATCGATGGACATCCATCGAATGCCATTGCATCGAAATGCTATTCTTTACATGTAAAAGTCCATTTTCATCAAAACCAGTCCATCGAAAATATAAATGGACTGGTTTCAACGGAAATTCACTTATACATGTAAAAGATAGCATTTCAATGCATTTATTTTCTTCATTAAAACGTTACATGGAGCTGTCCAGTGCTGACATCTCGGCCCTGGCCAGCTCCTTGTAATGTTGTAATGGTTTTTTTGTATATTGGGGGGTTCTCCCCTCTCAGCCCCCCAACCCTCATGCCCACCCGCACACCCTAACCCTAATCTAACCCTTAATCTAACTATAGCCCCAACCCTAACCCCTAACCCTAACCCTAATCTAACCCTTAATCTAACCCTAGCCCCAACCCTAACCCCTAACCCTAACCCTAGTTTTGAATAAACCATCGAATTATAGTCAATGAAAAGGCATTTAGATGGAAATGCTTTTCGTTGGATATATTTCGATGGTAAGGCATTAGATGAAACTGATTTTGATGGAATTACCAGATACCTGTAATCAGCATAGCACTGGAATTTGTTGGTGAATGAGGCAACAAAGCGTTGCAGGGGGAAAATGTATATGTCAAAGATGCATGCCAAAACAATGGAGACCTGCAGGACGCCACAGGTGGAGGAAGATGTAGGGGCTAAGAAAGGGCACAAAATGTAGGAATGACTGTTTAGGAATGAGCTAAGCAAGTCCACTGGTCGTTCATGGAGCATTTTAATGAGGATGGAATGGTTCACTGTGTAAAAAGCAGATGAGATATCAAGGAGGACGAGGACAGCAGGGCATTATGAATTGAGGGATGCTGACAATTCTTCATGTGTGTTCTGGAGAGCAGTGTCCATGGCTTTGGATGGTTTGAATCCATACTTGTGTACATGGACACCACCAACAACAACGTCATGGGCGTCCATTTGTGGGAGAGCAAACTTGCCAAGCAGTTTCCTCAGGAATGTGGTGATAGAAATGTGGCAGTAGTTTGCTAGTCAGGAAGACTCTGCATATGGCATAGTAAGGATGGTGCACACAAGGGAGGGCTTGATGGAGGATGTAAACTAAACAGCATGAAATTAGTGGTTGCGGAGATCAGCAAGAACAGGTGCCAGAGAGAAGATGTTGCCCTTGATGGTGCTGTATGAGCACCGGCACACCAGTATGGATGAGACCTTCATGGAGTTGACAACTCTAGTGACTTCTTCAGGGGAGACATGGGTGAAAGAGGAGAATGAGGAATGATGAGAGTGAGCAGTAGGGGGGTATAGGTGCAGAGTGTTGTGTTTGAAGAGCCTGTCACAAGTTGGTTTAGTATGTCCTGGGTGTTTAAAAAAACATATGAGATGCAAGTGCATTACAAAGGTAATGTGAAGGAGTAGGTGCAGAAGATTCAGTTGATGGGTAAGCAATTACAGAAATACTCACCTCTTGCACTCTCACCAGGACCATGCTTGATGTCACAATGTAATGCTGGCCACCGAGGGAACTGCTATGGAAGACATACGCAGACAACACAAAGCAATGTAATACAGCAATCAACGATAAAAGCATGCTAAAAGTACAATGTTAACCACAAGACCATGTTCAATGCATACTTCATTGTCACAGCAGACACATTGTCAAATAATGCATTCAATCAAATGCAGCAGTACCATGCACCCAGTTGCGGTGAATTAGAAGCTGCAAACACCAAGGTGCAGCATGCATGGTAAATGCATGATAAAGCACAAACACCACTAACCGTAATGTGCTGGTACACAACATGCCATCCCACAAAAATGCCTACATGCCCACGTGTGTGGCTTTAAACTGGTGCTGCACACCGTACTGGTTGATCCATAATCAAGACAGGCCAAATGTGACTTTGAGTCATAAACCCAAAAACCCTGCAAGGGATCTGAAGTGTCACTCATTACACATGATCAAAGTGGCATGAGCCACACATCAGCACAACCATCAACACCTGCCACAGGCCATAAACAGTTGGCGAAGCTACCCACTTCCAAACAACCATGAAATACCCACACAGTTGGAATGCACACATTTTAGAATTAGTACAGAGTGGTCCCAGCAATCCATCAGAACAACATGCCCATACCCATCATCAGAAGCAACCCCTGTGAAACATACACCCCTTAAGAAGTAGTGTTGTACAACAAGACACGCCAATCTCAAGTGAACACACACAGTACTAGACTCCCATGCAAACACCACACACGTGTCAGCAAATGCCCTTCACATACCTGTCCAGGGAACCCATCTGACTTGCATACGATGCACACCATCGTAAGTCACTTCCCCTAAATGAAATAACATGAATAGTAATAACAGAAACAACATGCACATCCATGACAACACATGATTGTATACAGAAAATATGCAAAGACCACCCACAACAAGAAGAACACAGGGTGTCAGAGGGTGACTGGAAATAGATTGTGATCAGGCCAGGAGTGCAGTGTACCACAACAGAGAGAGGGAGAGAGAGTGACACAGAGAGGGTAGGCCAAGGAAATGCCAGATCAAGGACTACACTGCCTGGATTTTAGATGGACAGTGACATGCTGTATAGCATAGTAAGTGCGGCCATAGAGGAATATACATAGGTAGGTAACACAGTGTCATGAGCACCACTTAAATAACCATACTGGTATGTTAGCATGCAAAACACATATAAGACAAGCAGCACATGCAGCAAACATGCACACCAATGACGCATGCTGAACATGCAAGACAGTGCTCAAGCTTACCCGCTGACTGCACCGGCATGGTGTAAATCCTGCATCACATTCACCCAGAACTGTGTCTCCTAATCATGTACAGGAGGGACGGTGCCTGGTGGAGGGCATAGGAAGCATGGATGGCAAAGGGTGCAGGGTGTCTCCACTGGGACAGCAGTCACCACCAGATCACGGATTACTGTAACAACATGGGAAAATACATTAAAACAGCCGTAGTGAAGTGCCATAGACAAAGCACACATGTGCAACGGCACACAGAAACCATCATTACCTGCACATGCCATCCTGTGCACCACCATGCAAACATGCAAGTTGACCTCTCTATGCATGCCTGTGTGTACACCTCAAGGAGAATGACCAAACAAAAATAAAACAGGAAAGGGCGAATCAAAAATACAATGCCACTTCCGTGTATGGGGTGAACAAAAGTAGTGAAAAAACTAAAAACTATATAAAAAATCAAAAATGGCCATCGTGGACTGGGGGGTGGCAGGGTGCACGTCAAAGTCCACATGAGTGGATGTTGAAATAAAACAATTCCCTCCATGGGCTCATGGACCTCACGGCTATGGTTTGAATCGGAAGGTGGTAGTGGTGCAGGAGGCTCACCACGCAGTGCTGTGGCCTGTTCTTCAGTGGCAGCGCCCATATGTGACACTGATGAATGCACCAGCATACTGATGGCTTGGAGGTCACCATGCATAACTTCATGGTATGCACAGAGTTCCGCAGAGATATTCTGACTCAACTGTAGCATCTCCTGTTGTAGCAGTCTCCTGGTGGCAGCCTCTTCTTCTTGGATTGCAGCTCTGTGGGCCAATAACTCTTCCCTGAGGGCTTCCCTGTGTGCCCTATCCTCTGCAAGCAGGGATTCCTGCAGAGACCTCAAATCTGCCCGTCGGCTCCTGATGTCGGCCTCCATGCGCAGCCTGTGTGAGTGGCATGTGGACCACATTACTTGCAGTTGTTGCACCACCTGGTTTGCTGGTGGGATCATGGAACTGGCCACCCTATCCATGCCCTCAGCCAAACACTCATAGGCAGCACCCTGTCGGTGCGCCACATGCAACATCTGCTGCTCCCACACTGCCTGCTTAGCCTGCACATGTCCCCCACATGTGCGGCGGCCACGCCTGACTGACCCAAGGGAGAATGGCCCTTGCTGTGATGCCACTGTCTCTGGCTGCAGGACTGCAACCCTCTCTTGGACATCTGGCCCAGGACCAGAAACCAATACATGGGAGCATGGCCTTGCGTCCGTAACCACTTGAAAAAACTTTAAGAGACTAGAGGGAATATTTATCTGGACCTCTTTAAGACAATCCTCAAAACGTCAAAACCACTAAACATACCACACTAATGCTTAAAGGGTCCCTTGCTTCTCCAGTACCTTCTTCTAACTCAGTCCTGCATGTTGTTTAACTCATTAAATTACAACATACTTATTCCAAACAGTTTTTTTATCAAAAATATCAATTTATTTACTCTCCGTAAAAACACCACTAAAAAATACATTCACAATTATCTCAACAAAGACAGCATCTTGCACTGTTGTCTAAGTTCAATTATTACACATTTGCCACTATTATTGGTATCATTGACCACAGACAACTTCTACATAACATTCTTTTTTCTAATACATATCTCTGTTATTAGATAGTTCATCAGTAGAAGACACATTTTTCAGTTTTTCATTTACTTTTTATATCTTCTCCTTTCTTCACTGGGTACTCTAACTTCCCCATAAAAATCGTGCTCTACTCATTCACACTTATGTCATTCATACATCCTTTCATTCTACAATTCACACTACCCAACGTGTTTCTTTCCTTTATCAGTTCTCATAATTTCAGGAAATTCTTCAGGGGTTAATTTTTGTATAGCAACAGTCTGTTATGTAGTGACCATTCGGTCTTCTTGTATTCTTTATACTTCTTGGTCAAGGCTCATGTGTTCGGTTCACATCTGTTTCATTTCTGGGCCAGAATTCCACAAGAAGGTATCTTAAGAAGACGCCAGCGGGTCTCGATCCGAATGCACAGTTCTTTAAGGCCCGTATGACTTTTTGGTTCTTTTGAAAATTCCTTCAAATGTTCCAGATCTTGATGTCTTTCATCAGTGCAGTGTCACAATAGCACTCAGCGTTACATGCATTGTCACCGAAAACTCTGAAGAATCAGGACATGAGCGTTTCGTAAAGTGTGCCTAGTATTTCCCATCAGAGATACGGACCATAGCAACGCTCCGCCTCCACTTCATCCGTAACCACTTGCGTCCGTAACCACTACACACGGCCCTGACACCACTGACTAGTCACCTGATCCACTGCAGACTCACAGGCCCGAACGGCTCCTACACTTGGTGCACTCCCCCCTACCAGCATTGAGGATTGCACATCCGGTTTGGATTTTGTATGGTCCCAGATGTGAACGAGTTGCATGTCACCCCAAAAATTGCAGTATTCCACTCGTCCGTCTATTCCCAATTGCACATACTGTCAGAGTTGCTTCTATGCTTACTTACGTATCCCCGAATATGGCGTGCTCAATGCCAGCATGCAGCACGTGACATGTAAGTTACACCCTGAGGGCCGTTCCTCGAATTTCATGTGTCCATGCTAATTTCAAACGCTCAAAGTAACCGTCACTCTGTTTCCGGCTGCCCACACATTATACACAGAAGACCCATGCTCCTGCCTCTGAGTCATTTAACCTGCCTCCTATTGCCCTCAGCTGCATGCTACCGAGCCATCTGCTGCTGACTGCCCAGTGTGTGTGACTGCTGCCCACCTGCACCTCATTTTGAGTGCCTGCTGTCAGCCCATTGCCTGTGCTCCTGTCCCTGGCCCTGTGACCACCTCAGCTGATTCACCAGACTCCCACCATGCCATACAACCACTAACGCTCCTCAGCCCATCTCCAGGACCACCTTGCCCACCCACAACTGCCTCTTGGGTTGCCATGTCTGCACCATCATCCTCAGACCAAAGTGGCAAACCCATGGCAGCGAGGCAGAGGGCTGTCAACTTCACTGCCAGGGAAGTTGACATCCGGGTGGAGAAGGTCCTGAAGAATTTGTATGCCCTCTTCAACCCACCGATGCAATTCAGCAAGGAAGGATGTCAGCAGATCTGGGACGGGATATCGGGTGCCATCAAAGTGGAGGAGGTAGCATCCCAGACCTTCAAGGGCGTGCATAAGCACTGGGAGACCTGAAATCCAGGATCCACAGCAAGGGCCTGTCCTTCCTCCAGGCCGTTGCCACTGCAGAGGTGCATCGTGCACACAGGTGCGGGCTGTCTATCACCAACATGCAGGTCCTGGAGAAGTTTTACCCGGCACTGCACACCCATGTCTGCAAGATGTGCCAACGTCTGGAGTCGTCT
This sequence comes from Ambystoma mexicanum, assembly GCF_040938575.1. Classification (NCBI taxonomy): domain Eukaryota; kingdom Metazoa; phylum Chordata; class Amphibia; order Caudata; family Ambystomatidae; genus Ambystoma; species Ambystoma mexicanum. Next base: position 437,314,987 of record NC_090934.1, read on the forward strand.
GGTGAGTAGCCATGTGTTGATATGCTCTACAATGCAAGTGCATGTTGCGGCATGTTGGGAGTGAGCACCTTAAGCTTTCAGCAAGTATGCCTCTGATACTGATGTCTGCGTGCATGCCCCAGACATTGCTCTTTATGTGTGTATTGGACCATGTGTATTTTGAATGCGAAATCTCTTCCATTGACTGTTGTACTTCTGCCTTTAAGACTGTGTACATGTTTTGTTACTTGTGTCTGTGACATGCCCATGTGACAAGTGTGACAGTTGAGGTAGTGTTGGCCACGTCATGTGCCTGCATGATGTTCATGTGTATGTGGCAAAGATGAGAATGTGTGACTGCTCATCACTCACGCCTGTATGCAGCACGTGAATTCTGATATCCGACTTAGTCATGTAGCAGGATTACAGTTAACAGGACTCTGATGTGATTGCTCATCACACTGCTTGGGGACTCTCTGTTGATGTGTGTGCATGACATGTCTATGTGCACATGATGCATGTGTGTGTAGCATATGCAATTGATTGCTTGTGAGAGTGGCACATGGTCCTGATTTGAATGTCTGGGGTGATGAGCACGCATGTATCTGCATGGATGAGGATTGCATGTCCATGTGTGGGGGGTAGAGGATGATGGTTGTTCACTTGACTAGTCAAGTTCATGTGAATGTTGGTATTGCCATGCACACATTGGTGCAGTACAGTGATGTTTCTCTTCTGTGTCTCCTTTTACACATTTGCATATGATGAAGAGGGTGGAAGCAGTGCTGTGGAGCATGGCAGCAGGGATGCATCCACCAGGCAGAGGTGCAAGGGCCAGCCATTCCTCCTTGAGAGCACATCTTCAGGAAGCAAGGTGGTTGGGGCAGCACCGGTACCATCGGGTAATGCTGCTGGGGTTAAGTCCAAGAAACCGAAGGTGGGAGTGGACTCCTCAGCAGCGGGGGGACAGATGATGCCAGACAGGGGCCATCCATTGGGGAAGATGCCCCGGAGTCATCCAAGTTGGCAGGGGTGGAGCGTGAGGAGGTGGCTGTTGAAGTACAGCCCATGGGGTCAGATGGGGGTGTTGAGGTTGGCGAGCCTACTGCAGTCCTGTTCCTCGGGCATGGAGCTGTGCAGGCCACCCTGGAGGTGCATGTGCAAATTCTTGTCCGTGGGCCAGCGGATGCAGCTGTATGCACCTGCTGGAATACCTCCACCCACACCCAGCTCCTGGTGTCGGCTGTTTCCACACGGACCTACCCCCCCTAAACATCTGCTGTTGCCATTCAGGTCTATATGCTACCCCTGCAGGCTGGGGTGGCAAGGCGTACAGCCGTCATCCGTGATGATGTGCAGGCTACAAATAGACTGCTTGCACATCATCACAATGAGGTATGCCGTCTCATTGGCTGGCTTGCAACATGCCTGTTCCAGTTTGTGCTGTGTCGGTTTTTTAATAATGTAACCCCCTCATCGTCTTCCTCCTCTGTACGCCAGTCGTCCTCTGGGGCGCCTTCAGGCCCAGATACCACCAGGGCCCCCTGTGCACCAGTTCCACCCACATTTCCCAGACTGGTGGAGCCAACATCCGTGTCCGAGTTGGGAGTCGAAGGTCAATCCGCTGAGGTGGTCACTGTTCCTACCCAGGCACCAACAGCTTTACCAGCTATGGATGGATAGCAGGCACCCACACGCAGGGCACGGGCCATAAGCCCCCACATATTATCATCGCCCCTGAGGGCATACACACAAAGCAGGCACTGGGCACAAAGGCAGCAGCAGGCATTAAGGAGGAGGTTACATTTCTCAGGGCCCAACATCGGGGGTGGTGTCCTGTCTGGATTGGGCTGTCTGTGGGGCATGTCCTGTCTGGAGGGGGGTTCCTGTGGGGGTGTCCCATCTGGAGGGGGCTGCCTGTGGGGGGTGTCACAGTTGAATGGGGCTGGTGGGTGGTGTCCCACCTGTGGGGGAGATCCCATCTGGAGGGGGCTGGCTGTGGAGGGTGTCCCGTCTAGAGGGGGCTGCCTGTGGGGGGTGTCACAGTTGAGAGGGGCTAAGGGGAGGTGACCCATCTGGAGGGGGGTGCCTGTGGGGGGTGTCACATGTGAGGGGGGCTGAGGGGTGCTGTCCCATCTGGAGGGGGCTGCCTGTGCGGGGTGTCACAGGTGAGGGGGGCTTAGGGGTAGTGTCCTGTCTGGAGGGGGCTGCCTGTGGGGGGTGTCACAGATGAGTAGGGCTGGGGGGTGGTGTCCCGTCTGGAGGGGGCTGCCTGTGAGGGTGTCCAGTCTGGAGGCGGCTGCCTGTGGGGGGTGTCCAGTCTGGGGGGGGCTGCCTGTGGGGTGTGTCACAGGTGAGCGGGCCTGGGGGTGATGACCTGACTGGAGGGGGCTGCCTACGGGGGGTATCCCATCTGGAGGGGGCTGCCTGTGGGGGTGTGTCCAGTCTGGAGGGGGCTGCCTGTGGGGGGTGTCACAGGTGAGTGGGGATGGGGGTGGTGTCCCATCTGTAGGAGGCTGCCTCTGGGGGGTGTCCTGTCGAGAGGGGGCTGCCTGTGGGGGGTGTCACAGTTGAGAGGGGATGGGGGGATGTGTCCCATCTATAGGGGGATGCCTGTGGGGGGTGTCACATGTGAGGGGCGTGGGGGGAGCTCTCCCATCTGGAGGGGGCTGCCTGTGGGGGGTGTCACAGATGAGTGGGGCTGGGGGGGTGGTGTTCCGTCTGGAGGGGGCTGCCTGTGGGGGGTGTCCAGTATGGATTGGGCTGCCTGTGGGGTGTGTCACATGGTAGCAGGCCTGGGGGGTGGTATCCTGCCCGGAGTGGGCTGCCTGTGGAGGGAGTCACAGGTGAGTGGGCTGGGGGGTGGTGACCTGACTGGAGGGTCCGCCTTTAGGAGGTGTCTCATCTGGAGGGGGCTGCCTGTGGGGAGTGTCCCATCTGCAACAGACTGCCTGTGGGGGGTGTCACAGGTGAGGAGGACTGGGGGGTGGTTTCCTGTCTGGATAGGGCTGCCTGTGAGGGGGGCCCATCTGGAGGGGGCTGCCTGTGGGGGGTGTCACAGGTGAGAGGGGCTTGGGTGGTGTCCTGTCAGGAGGGGGCTGCCTGTGGGGTTTATACCGTCTGGAGGGAGCCTCATGTGGGGGTTGTCACATGTGAGGGTGGACTGCGGCTTGGTGTCCCGTCTAGAGGGGGCTGCCTGTGGGGGGTGTCACAGGTGAGTGGGGCTGGGAGGAGGTGTCCCATCTGGAGGGGGCTGCCTGTGGGGGGTGTCACAGGTGAGGCAGGCAGGGCTGTGTATTTCAGTGGTTGATGTGCAGTAGGGGGGTATGTGGATAGGATGGGTGCCAAGGGTGTAGGGAGAACTAACGTTTTTGTAAAGGGTGTAGCCTACATTTACGAGGGGATGTGTAATTTCACTGTGGTGTGGCCAAGCTTGCAAGGCGGGTACTTGTCTTCGATGGGGTGTGGCCTGGGAATGCAAGGTTTTGTCGTGTCATTTTGCTGCAGTATGGGCTTGGCTTGTGAGGGAGGGCATGCGGTTTTGCTGGGGTGCGGCCTGGGATTGCGTGGTTTTGTCACGTGATTTTGCTGGGGTTCGGGCAGGACTTGCGAGAGAGGGCATGCATTTTCTCTGGGGTGTGGCCTGGGATTGCAAGGTTTTGTCGTGTGATTTTGCTGGGGTATGGCTGGGCTTAAGAGGGAAGGCATGTATTTTCTATGGAAAACAAAGGGGGGTCTGGGAATCTCTCTACCAGCACGAACACAGCTTAATGACCTGTTCTTGGGTGAATAACCCCTGGGAGAGACTCTACCAAGTATTTAGCTCACTGTCCCTTTCACAGAGAAGAAATTTCCCTGCATATCAGCCTTTGTCCTGCCCAGAGGCAGTCCAGCGCCGAAATGCTAGGCAATTCTCCTCTGAACAAGAGTACCATCAGTAACCCCATACACATGTTTCAGCCTTGTTGGGCATCATCAGTGAGGTGAAACTGTTGCCTCTCTAAGAACAGTGAGCAAGGGGTCCACGTCTGGATCGCCCTGTTAACTTAGGGTGAAACCCGAAGTTAATGTATTCAAAACAAAGGGGGGTCTGGGAATCTCTCTACCAGCACGAACACAGCTTAATGACCTGTTCTTGGGTGAATAACCCCTGGGAGAGACTCTACCAAGTCTTTAGCTCACTGTCCCTTTCACAGAGAAGAAATGACCCTGCATATCAGCCTTTGTCCTGCCCAGGAGCAGTCCAGCGCCGAAATGCTAGGCAATTCTCCTCTGAACAAGATTACCATCAGTAACCCCATACACGTGTTGCAGCCTTGTTGGGCATCATCAGTGAGGTGAAACTGTTGCCTCTCTAAGAAAAGTGAGCAAGGGGTCCACGTCTGGATCGCCCTGTTAACTTAGGGTGAAACCCGAAGTTAATTTATTCAAAACAAAGTGGGGTCTGGGAATTTCTCTACCAGCACGAACACAGCCTAATGACCTGTTCTTGGGTGAATAACCCCTGGGAGAGACTCTACCAAGTCTTTAGCTCACTGTCACTTTCACAGAGAAGAAATTTCCCTGCATATCAGCCTTTGTCCTGCCCTACCTACCTGTAGGTAGAGTTCTCCCAGATTAAAGGGGCACAATGGAGCTTGCCATCATAGCTTGCACTGGGTTCTCATGGATTGCAACTTTGTATACTCCTGTACTAATTTCTCTTTTTTTTGCTTTGCTTTGTGTGCTCAACTACAAAGCTTGATTGGATAAAGAAGGTAATCATTCTTCTCAGATGCATTTTGTCTGACCCATCGAAGATAACTTTTCCAAACCACTGCTGGTAATGGTCAAAACTGACCAAATATTTTAGCAGAATGTGGACAGCCTAATCCAAAGAGTGTTTGCATTTGTTGACAATAACATGCTTGTCTTCTGTAATGTTGGCTTTCAATGGAATGCCAGGCAACATGGGGCATGTGCTCATTTTCCTTGGAATCATGGGGCATGGAAACAACACCGGGACTGGGAGCCATGTGTTGGGGCGCATCTTAGCCATCAGAGTTACCGGCATACCATTTCCTCTAGTTTAATGCACGGGGAAGGACTGAAGTATGTGGAAGCTGTCATGGGGAAGCTGTTATACATTTCCACCATTATCAACGAGGTGAAATATGCAAAAGAATAACAATTATTTTCCATATATTTTTGGACACTCAAAGGCAGGACCCTTAAGCACACATTCAAGTACCATCAACATCATTGATATCATTGCCACTATTATCATCATCAAGTAGTAGTTTAATATGGATATAATAAAATACATAGAACTTTGAAATAACAAAAAAATCACACACAATCCATAAAAATAACAGATGAAACAAATGTGATAATTACAAAAAACATAATACAAATTTGAATTGCTAATATTCCCCAGGATGTAAAAAAAGAACACATAACTTCATAAATCAGTAACACTTCTATAACTAAGAAGATAAAATATTCAGACAGCAAAAACATAAAATAAAACTAGAACAAGTCCCACAGCTGATGATAACGTGTCTAATCCTGCATAATACAGGTGAGGTAAAAGTTATCTTTCATTTTGTATACAATGAACAGAAGAAGAAAAACATGATTTATACATTAATTTATGTCTTTACAAACAAATCTACTAAAGCTCCCAGGATACTACTTCGATTTAAAAACTGCAAGCGGAAGAATGCTCAATTAAAACCTAAAATTTAGAAGTGTCTCTTGAAAGTTTGCAATCCAATTAAAATAAAGTTCCAATCTCAATGTATCTATGTCAGATAAAACAAAATAAACAATCAATAGGTGGATACTGAACGGCACAGAAAATATATATCCTACAACCCAGGAAGAACATTCCCTTTTAACCTAACTAATGATGTGATCCATTACTGTGACATTGCAGAGCAAAAGTTAGCATGGAAAAAACATTTCCATGAGTAGACATCATCTATATCAATCACATTCAATAAAACATGTTTGTGAATTAGCGGGTTGCTAGCCCGATGCAACCTCAGCCATAAGAATAAGGGTTTAAACAAAATGTTTTATTAGACAGAATGCAAACCCAATGTACAGAGGGGAGGTACACTGCAGTCGGTACAAAAGATATTTAAAAGAAATATCTTTGGACTTTTTCCAGTGGTTGTAATTGACATGTGGTCCCAGAGTTCAGCTGCCATACAATATTGATGGCCTACCTTGAACTTTACATCACACAGGTTGTAACCCTTTTTTTGCAAAATACAAGGTGACAGCTGATCTATCTTTTACTTTTAGTTTCAAGCTACTCCTTTATATTTGGGGAGGGAATTAACTATTGTTAAACTAAAAGTGCAGCCTTTAAGCAGCTGATGGTGTGTCTACTTGGTAGCTAATTATTTGCTTAATTAGGGTTGCATGGTTAGAGTACTCTTATAGAGGCTGCCCAATATAGTGCCATAAAGAAAAAAGGACCTTGAGAATCCTTTGTTTGTGTGCCACAAATTAATTTGCTTGTGATATTGATTTTCACACAAAAATTCTCTTTCCACTTTGAATTTTGAATTTAAATTAGATTTTTTCCATTTATTTAATATCTTCTTCAATTTGTACATCAGTTTGCTTCAATTACTTCATACTAAAGCTAGGGAATGATTAATGAAAAGTATTAATTACATTTTTTCAAAGTAGTTATAGCTTGATCACTTGGGCATTCTGGGGAAGATGCCTGCTGGAGAATGTTCCAGCGCTTACGATAGCACTTTACTATTTATGGAATATGTTTTTAACTATGGTTGAATGTAATTTAATACAAACATCTCAATAATCAAATTAAGAAAATGTCTCTGTATTCTAAGTTTCACACCAGCCTAGCAGGATGTTCCCATAAACTTTGACCAGGCTCTGAATCGAGGATATGACCTATACTTCTAAGGCCCCACCTGATCACCCTTTTTCAAAGGAACAATCTTTATGTATCTTAAAGAGGCTTGGAACATTTAATTCAATTAAGAATGATAAATTACAATGCCAAAAAATATATGCAAAGCTTGGCCTCATTTAAAAAAAAAAGTCTATTGGAATTGTGTTACAGCCTGGATATTTCTCTGCCTTTTGATAATCAAGGGCAATGCCTGTCTCAGATACTGAAAATTCAAAAAGTTGGGCTTCCTCTGATCAATAACAACAAATTAGGCATGAATACTATAATTATATTCATACAATGCTCTACAATGTGTATGGTAGATATTGGAGTGATAGTCATATCCAATTCTAAAGATCCACTAGACACTAATTTTCAAAGATTTTGCTGTTAACTTTCCTCCAAAGCCCTTTGTAGCTTGAAGCTTCAAATTCTTTAACTCATGTTTTCTCAAATATTTTATTAGAAGATTTGTATAGATGTTTCTGCATCATGAGATTTCACCATTGATATCCAGCTTTAGATATTTAAGACTCAAATCAATTGTTGTTTGGCTGATCTAAACTACTTCTCATACCAGCTATGGAGTTCCCTATTATATGACTTCATGCCTTTGTAACTTTACTTTCTCTAATTGCATATGGGCATATTGTAGCAATCCAGTTATTAGCATTTGCGGGTTTTTGAGATGTCTCTACATGAGTTCAAGGAACAGGAGGCTAGCTACAATGTGCTGTGGGAAGGGCTGGAATAAGAGACAGAACTATCTAAGTCACACTTAGGAATTCTCTGATGAGCAGAGTTTTCAGGTACTTCCTAAATTGCAGGAGTGTTAGAGCTTTCTGAATTGTCACAAGGAACTTCAGTATGATGGGGTATACAAGCCACAGCATTAGAGCAGTCTGGATTGCCATTGGGTACTCCATTGTCCCAGGGACTTACATGCCACAGTGTCACCCAGTAACCATTTGGGTTCATATGTATACCGGTAATGCCTTGCTCATGTGGCTCTGAACTGGAGCTGAATTCCAGTCATCATTATTGGGTGGCTCTGTTGCATGTGTGACCTCGCACAAATGGATGGACTTTCACATTTCAGGCAAAAAGGTGTCTACAAGCTTTTATAAACACACTATAACTTTGCTGGTGTTTGCTAAACATAGTGTTGGAAGAAGTTCATCCAAAAATCCTGTTTGATGGCAGGGGCTCTAGGAGATAGTACAAACAGGGACAGACATGGTACATTATACACAAATATGAGGTGCAGAGAAGTTATCAGTGTGAATGACTTCTGACCCACCTTAAAACTCTTAAGGAAAGTCTGAGACCACTTGATACCCTCTAGCACATGCACCCTAACCCCTTAACCTAAGCAGGCAATGCTGCAATTGCCACAGTGTCCTCCTGTGCCATCTGCTAGTGCACCTTATCTTGCTCTTCTACCTGGTGTAAGTTGGTCTCCTGAAACTCCACCACCTCCAGCATTTTGCTCTCCTGCTCCTTTGCGCCTGCATCTCCCTGTTGCTCCTATTGCCTTTTAAGTAACACCATCTCCCTGCCAACTCCAAGGTCAGGGTACTTGCCCATCATTTCCAGATTCTCTCACCTCCTGAGGATTGGTAGTCATATCCTCCTCCTTGCGCTAAACCTTCCTCTCCCTATCAACATTTCCGCCCTCCTCTGATCCCGCAGCCTCCATCTGTACCACTTAGATGACTAGGTCAACATCTGACACAGAGGTTGAGCTGTAATCGAGTTCCTTACTGTTGACCCCCAGGAATTCTCTCCAAATGAAAGGGCATGTTGCCTTAAGATGTGAAGTCTACAGTGCCTATTTGCATCTTGAATGTCGATTTGCATATCACACCATAGGTCACAAAGACTAACAAAGCTATTTAGCAAAACTCATGATGATAAAGGTTTATTGAAACACCAACAGTAGGGATGATGACAGAGCATGGTACAGGAGGACTTCTTGGGTTCACACACAAAGGTTTCTCTTCAAGTACAGGAAAGAAAAGATGTCAGGATTTTTTTAAAATAATAGTTTGGTCGGACACAAATGGAAAATGGAGTAGAAGAAAGTAGAGGAAACACGTTTTTTGTACAATGGAGAAAGGGTAGAAGGGTAAGATTAGAATGGGAGCCTAACAAACACACACAGACCAACAAAAGGGGTTACAACAGGGATCAGGAAGCACATGAAACAACTAAACATGCCTCCAAAACTCTCTGAAAGTCTCTTAAATCCACTAAGAGCAGTCCAATAATTCTTTAAAAACACCAGTTTGTGAACCGGTTATGTCCACTATAGGTTGACAGCCATATACAACCCTTAAATTAACTTTAAAGGCCTAAAATCTGTTTTAGAGTGGCTCAGATCGTTTGATAGGCTGATTGAACTTCACTCTTGAGTCTTTAGCTTTGCAAAAGGAGTATGGACCCTGAACCCCACCTTGTTACCTGAGTCAGGGTTTGAGATATGAGAAATCCAGCTCAAACTCCATGGGTTGAGTGAGGCAAACCCACACGGAAAAGCTTAAACTTCTCACTGGGCAAATTTGGGAAGAGAGATCCTCCAATAAAAACATTTTTAGATGGAAGCACTCATTGAGGGTCTTGCCCAAAATTGATTTTGGCGGGTGTCTCCTATATTAGAATCAGTCCACTGATTCTCCAGGCCTCATCCATCTATACACTTCAATGGACCCTCACCTGTCAAAAAAAAGTCTGCTTTCATCCACCATACGACAGGAAAAGGCTAAGAGGTATGCAAATGTGTTAGTTTAATAGCTACCCATCAATATTTTGTTTAAGCATAAATGACACAAAATCCTGAGCTTGAGCTCTCCTTGGTCATTCAAATTCTCACGCTGTGCCTGTCAGATTTTTTTGGCCCTTCTTGGACAGACATTTCTTATTGAGTTTCTTATCAGGAACTCATCAGAATCCTAGGAAATCTTGCAAATAAATCATATGTATATCTTATAAGAATGCATAACAATTCAATACGTATAAGCAGGCACGTCATTTAGGGGTGACCCCTGTGACCCATGTTGTCTCCCTTGCTACCCCAAAAAAATAATTTAAAACACTTTTCTTTTCTTTCTTATTATTAAATTAAATTGAGGCTCCTGGGCTGTTGGCAGCAGCATGTGGCTCTTTGTTTCTGGAGTGGCTGGTTTTCTGATAGCTATAGCCGTTAAGATAGCTCAGTGGGTTGAGCACTCGATGCTGAAAGGTGTGTGTGTGATCTGCAGGTTGCAGGTTCAACTCCTGGCAAGATAAACTCGGCCCTTCATCCTATAAGGTTGATAAATGATTACCAGAGGTTGGGTAATATTGTATGTATGTTTGTTCTCTATGAAGTGCTTAAGGGTAAGTGTTATCTAATAACACATCATTATCGTTTGGCCTTGGACGTCTGCTTACATTCACAGTAATTTGGTAATATGGGTCTATACACGCTGATACTAATGATACATATGGTGATCCATTCTTGCATAAATGTATATCACTTCACTGTGTTATCGTAACCATATTTTTCGTAGTGTACTTAGAAACAATGCTATCTGATGCTATCTGATGCCACTTCCTGTTTTGTCAAGGGGTGAAAGGTTGTGTTCCATCGCTTCCCGTGATGTCACTTCGGGGTGGGGTAAATAACATCACTTCCTGTGATGTCATCAGAGGTCAAGGGTAGTGTGATGTCACTTCCGCCACCCCAGGCATTTTGGTGCCATCACATCCCTGCGTATAGGGATGCTATATACAGTCTTATACATTTCTTAATATTCTTCTCAAAATCCCACCCGTTTTCAAATGTTCTTGTAAGCCACTTATAGGAGTCTGCTAAGGCATTTTCATATCGTTTAAATACCGTGTATGCACATTTGAAATTTGAAGTTAGCTTCCACCGTTTTGCTCCCACTTGCATATTGACAGACACTCCAGCACATGCCCAAGGCCACTAGAATGTTAGCAAACTCTTAAACAATATAATGGTATATCACATCGCACTTAATGCCAGATTAATTCGCCTTCTAAGCACAGCATTTACAGATGTTATTCTTTACTAATTTTTAAGTACTTAATGCATCAACCTTTGGAAGCATTAATGCCTGAGTTTTCTCTGCCGAATATTGCACCTGTGTTAGCAGGTTGCACACAGATTACTGAAGTCATTGCTCAACTTGCTGAGGTTTTTTTTCGCATCATGCGTGCAACGAAAACCATGCAGCTGCTGCACATGTCCAGATTGTCCAGCACGCTGACAGAACCACTTCTACGGCAGCGTGAAACCTGAGGCTCTTCAAATGTTATATATTATGATATGGCTCCCATTGTTTCTCACCATTGACTATGCTTGCTAGGGCTGGTGGAAGTTATAGTCCAAAAAATGTGAAGAACCAAACATTGCAGAGCACTGCAACAAGAAGATATTCTCACCAACGCAATGAAGACAGTGAATAGACTAAGATGCAAATGCAAAAACACTCAATCATGCACAACCATACCTTATTTGTAGCGATACATGGACTGACTCCTTGAAGAACCTCAGAAAGATCTTTGGCGTAAACCCCTTCCTTCGCACATACGTGCAGACACACAGTATATACAGTCTGCTTGCATTCTGCTGATGCTCAAAACACTCTGTATGACTGAATCCCCTTTTGACTTCGACTAACAGCTATGTGTTGTGTACCTTAACCCTTGTTTGTCCTATAAGACAAAGGGCCTCATTCCGAGTACGGCGCTAACCAATGGCGCTATTAACGCCTTGGTTGACGCCGTACCCGGAACGGCAGCGCCTTGGTGGATGGCGGAATCACCGCCCCATTCCAAGGTTGGCGGGGCGGTAATTCCCCATTCACCAAGGCTCTTCCCCATTCCCAAATGAGCCCCCATAGGGCTCAATGGGAATGGGGAAGATGCAAATAACGGTGACCGTTCATTACGGTCACCGTTATTGGCTTGTAGGCCCCTTTGCGCCCTCAACTTTAACACCTGCTCAAAGCAGGCGTTAAGGGCGAGGGCGCAGAGGGAACTCGGAGTATGGGGGTAAGGGATTACCGCCACCGGTCTCGTTACCGGTGGACGCTATCCCTTACCGCCATACTCGGAATGAGGCCCAAAGACATTCTTCAATGAGCATGCCCATACATTTGTGGTATAGGTGTGTGCACAAGCCTATGGCAATAAACACACATACACCTTCATGTGTGAACTTGACTAAATGAACTTCAGTCGGAGTCATTTGATTGTCACTATCTTATTTAGTTAAACTCTGAGGGGTTCACCTGTGGACGAACAACCCCTGTACGGGTGAGCCTGTAAAATGAATTATGTTTATACAGTGCATAAAGTGGGAATGGAACATTTAGGAGAGGAGGGGCTTATTTTGGGTTGGGGCCTCGGAAGGTTGTGGAGTGGGCAAAGAATTTCAAGTAGCGAAGGGACCTTTAATAGATGTGTGGCCTATGTATCTAATGGGTTAGCATAACAGGTATGATTGAGTTTTCATACATGTTATGAAATGGAGCAAAATCTATTTTAATAATGCGTTAAATATAATATAATTCACCAGCCATCAAAATTGTAATGCAATTAAAACAAATCGAATTCAAAATTGAAATGATATCAAAATATGTCAGTGCATGAATTATTTTTATTAATTGATTGCATTTAGTCATTGAAATTTCAAAACTTCCATATAAAAAATATGCTGCAGAAATCACACAATGCATTTGCTATAATAAATGTTCCATGCAGAGTAGTATGTAACCAAAATGTATGAAACAGATGATCTGATTCTAAACATGGGATTACAACACAGTCTACTGAGCAAGAGTAGTATTCCACTCATCGTTTTTCATTGATTTGCAACATGAAGGCAACCCAGCCAGGTAAATCAGGTCTGGATCCTTGGGATCATTTTCAGACTCTTCCATGACTATGCCCTAGGTAGCCTCAGCTCACTTAAAACCCTCTGTGTATGATTTGATTTAGAATGTATAACGTGTGACAATCGCCCAGGGGCATCCTGGTGCTAGGGACACTGCTGGGAGGCCGGGGATCAGAAATGTTGGGGTTTCAAAGCTCTCCTGAAGGAGAGTTGGTCCTGAATAAGGAGGGAGAGAATTCCACAATCTGGCCGCTGCAGTAGAAAAGGCCCAATCGCTAATCCGAATATACTGAGCCTGAGGGACAGCAACTAAGCACAGGTGAGATGACGGCAGTGCTCAGGCGGGGAAATAATGAACACATTTGTGTTGCAAATACCCTGATCCCTTGCTGTAGTTTGCCCGGTGGAACAGGCAGATAGACTTAAAGGAAATTCACTTGCCGACTGAAGAACCTGAAGTCGTCGAATAAGATAAGCTGGTTGGCCTAGATACAGGGCATCACAGTAGTACAGGGCGGGCAGCACCAGGGAAGCCGCCACCTGAGCCCTAAGCTGCACAGGTATGAAGGGAAGAAGCTTCCTCTGGATTTTCAGCTGCAAGAGGCCCTGTTGGCATACCACGCCAATCTGTTTATCAGCAGAGAGGGAGGATGAGATCTTATCATCAAGGTATTTTACCATGGCGACAAGGGCTGGTGAAGGGCGAAGAGTGGGGGTCCAAAACAGAGGGGTCCAATGTGCAGTGGCAGAGGGGGGGCTATCAGCAACACTTCAGTTTTGCTACCATTTAGCATGAGTCAATTACTACTCATCCAATCCCCCTTGGCTGCCATACTGGCCCTAAAATGATAGGCCGTCTCCTCAGAGCACAATGATTTGGGTGTCATTGGCATAGGAGCAACAAAGAACGCCTTGGGAGAGGATGAGTTTGGTCAGAGGCTGAATGGAGATGTTGAACAAAATGAGTGAGATGGCAGACACTTGGGGTACACCACAAGTGAGAAGAGTAGAGACAGACCAAAAGAGGGTGGGGGGAAGTGACTGGGTCCGGACAGAGAGGAATGAACCGAACCAGGCAAGGATGGTGCCAGTTATGCCTGCATGTGCAAGGCGCTTCAGCAGGACTACATGGTTGACAGTGTCAAAGGTGGCAGAGAGATCAAGCAAAATGAGAGCTCGAACACCACTCTGGTCCTGGGGGTGCATGAGGTCATCCACTATGGTGACAATCACTACCTCAGTCATGTGCCCAGGAGGAAAGCCAGAGTGTGAAACATCAAAACAGGAAGAAATTAACTAAAGCACAGTACTACCAGGGATTCAAGAGGTTAAAGCAGAAAAAGGAGAAGAGAGATAGGATGGAAGTTGGCTAAGATAGAGGGATCTAACAAGGTTTTTCTTTCAGTGGGGAATAACCAACACATGTTTAGGCTAGCAGGAATTGTGCCCATGTTGAAAGAGTGTTTGATGGCCTCAGTGATAAAGGGACTATTTAAGGGCTGGGAGAGATATTTTATGAAAAATGTCACGCTAATGTTTGTGATTTGGATGACATTCTTTTATATTGTATATGCTGTTTTATAAAATGAATTGTATATTTGTATTGTGTGTGAAATGTTGTATAATGTTGTATAAGGTTTTATGTAAAATAACAATGCAACAATAAAAAAAATAAAAAAGGGAGCTATGCAGGGCATAATATCCTTCAGCACTTAACGAGGGATTACATCGCTAGGAGAAACAGACCTAAGGTTGGATGTGGCTGTCATAATGTCCTGAGCATAGAAATCTGGAAAAGAGGGTCATAGGTCATCAGACTCCAGAGCATGAGACATGGGAGGAGTCTGCTCCAACTGCACACCAGAAGGGCATATATGTTTGCGGATGGTGTCAATTGTTTCCACAAAAGATGTGCTAAAGAATCACACAGGACCTGAGAAGGGGCAACAGCCTCAGGAGGGATGGAAGAGAGAGGCTATGCGATACTGTACAGCTCTCTTGGCCGATAAAGGGAGCTGTCAGTTTGAGAAGAAGAATACATACACTTAGCTTCAGAGATGGGTTTAAAGTAAAGAGAAGAGGCCTAATGCAGCAACAGCTTGCCCTGGGGGCTATAGGTGGAACGCCACCTCTGTTCAACTTGCCTCCTCTTGAGACAGAATTCTCGAAGGTTCATCAAACCAAGGCTTGGAGCGTCGCGCTCTGGGATTCAAACATTTAAGAGGTGCAAGAGACTCTGCTAAGGCAAAGCAAGCCTGAGAAACGCAGTCCAGATCTACTAGTGGATGAGCATCGCAGTTAGCAAACAGTGAGGCAGCAATCACAACAGGGGAGACAGTGTGCCAACTGCTATAGGCTACTGACCGAAGAGAATTTAGGCCTGGTGGTAGGCAAAGAAAGCTTCCACACAAACGGAATCAAAAAAGGTCAAACCAGGTCACAGGGGGGTGATCAAAAGTGATGGTACACTGCTCAGACGCAAAGATAAAATCTAAAAAATGGCCCAGTTTATGAGTGGGACTACTCACCAATTGTGAAAAAGCCAGATCAATCATAGCGGATATAAGAACATTTTCAGGGGCATTAGGAAACTCATAAGGTCTAAGGTTGAAGTCGTCCAATAGCCAGAGTTTGGGAAAACGAAGTTGAAGGTCCGAGACCAGTTCAACAAAAAGTTCAGGGAACTTAGGGTCAGAACCAAGGGGATGATAGATGAGCAGGATGTGGACTGAAGCAATGGGGAAGAGGACAAGGCAAACAAGAATGGCACCCATTCTTATGCTATAATGTAAGAAGGGTACCAGTGAGCTTGGACCTAAATATAATGGCAACTCCCCTTCCAGGGTGCATGAATGCCCACTCCATGCAATGTATGGTAAACTCTGGGGGGGTGCTGAACCACTATAGGGTCTGAGGTGACACCTAACCAGGTTTCCGTTACAAGTAATACATCTGGAACATATTCACAAAGAAGCTCATAACACTCAGGAAAATGTGCTGTCAAAGAACAAGTCTTAATTAGGCTACACTTCAGGCGGTAGTAGACCAAACTAGAGGACGGAGGCAGTGACAGTGTTTCACCTTGCACAAAACCAATAGGAAATTTAGTGAAAGTAGGGGCAAGCTGCAATATGTCCTCCCTGGACAGGCTCCGGTTGATGATAGTACCGGAATCAGACCAGGGGTCTTGGCCCTGATGCCCTGTCTCGCTATGAACGAGCACAGATGAGAGTGACTTAAGCATGCCTTTGGCACGATACAGGCATGCCAGTCGTGCACGTCCACTGCACGTTTGTTCCTTCCAACACATATGTGATGGAAATCACATGGGGGAGTGATGGTGAAAGAACAAAGAAATATCGAGGCTGAGTGTCAGGTCCTGGTTCTTCCTGGCGCAGAGGCAGCACAAACTCCTCCCTCCCCGTTAGGTCTCAGCACCTGGGAGAGGGTAACGCAGGCCACCTTGACCCTTCGGGGGAAAGATGGCTAGGATCCGTGGAGTGGATAGGTAGGGGGAGCTAGATACACCGGAAAGAGGTTTAGGGAGGGGTTGTGGATGGGTTGGGGGAGAGTAGGTTCACATGCTCCTTGGCTCCTGCTCCAGGCTCTGCAGTACTCCGCCCTTGCACTCTCTCATTCATACAATGTGCCCCCGAGTCTGTGGGGGGCCTTTGTGCTGGAGCCCCTAACCAGGATACTGTGCATCCTATTCTTCTACCTCTGGTATGGACTATGCACTTCCCTACATTACTTCATGCAAGGTTGTCGGGGCGTACCTTTACCATTCGTTTTACAGTTCTGCATTTACTTCATGCATTCAGTGGATATCACATTACATTACCCCATGCAATACCGTAGGGTTAAACCCAACACTTAGCTTCGGTCTTCAGGGTCAACGTCCCTTCAGGTCCCCTTGAAGCAGTACAGTTTTCAGCAGTACCTCTGGTGTGTTTTCCTCTGAAAGGAACAATTAGAATGTCAATACGGGCGGGCATTCGCCAGCGTGACCCCTACATCGTTAGTGTCTTAACACGGGCTCATGCAAGGTATAACACATGCGGTTGTTATCTGTCCCACTCTCCTACGGGTTAGTTCGGGTGAGTCAAAGGTTCTTTCCCATGCAGAGTTAATTCAGAGAGCCTAGCTTCCCCTTTTCATGCTTTCCGCTGTTCCGGAATGCGGGTGCCTTCAGGAACGGGCCCTTTCAAACCAGCCTCTCTCGTATTAGGAAGCAGCTGCACACGTCTTTAGCAAGCAAAATTTATCTTTATGTGTACATGGGGCCTGGGGTCTATGCAGGCGGCGGGCGGGTGCCCCCTGGTAGGGTTGCCACAGGAGCTTCGTCACTACACATCCTTCCTCTTTGCTGGTGAGAATTGCAAGCCGCGTTCCTTGGGTGCGGCTCGCGCATGCGTGTTGGTGCGGGCGTGGTTGGGGGCGTGGCTGTCCTCACTCCAGCAGGCTTGTGTTGCACACGGCCTGCTGGGAAACATTGTATCCGGGCTGTTCTTCGTCCCAGGGCCTCAATCCTGTGAAAGGGACGAAGAACACGCCTGGGATACTTGGTGGAAGGCTGCCTGTGCCCAGCAAGGGCCGCTACCAACCTTCCTGTCCTGCCCACCACCCTCCTTATCCTTGCTCCCGCCTGAGCCCTGACACTGAGTACCACAAATGAAATACATCAATCACGGGCTGAAAAGATGCAAGTATCTTTTATTACTGTAGTTTACAAAGAAACAGATAGCTATCTGGCCCCAACACCTCGCAGTGTGTAACAGCCGACAAAGTGAGGAGAGTGAGGTACTGAACATCTAAATACTGGCATTTTTTTACATTTCCTACAATATTGTCCAACCTCTCTTTATGTTAATAATTTGTGGTCTAGAATTTGTGCCTAGTTCACATAACAGTTTTTTCAATATTATACAAAGGATTACATGAATTTACATTTCCATGAAAATACAATGGTGGTATCGGTTCTCGGATCTGCGGTAAGCCTTATGTCAAGAATCTTTCACAATGTAGTTCAGCTAAAACATACGATCGTCATTTCCTCTTCATTGTTTCAGTGTTTATACAAGGATGAGGCTTAATAGTTTGCCATTTATATAGCGCTACAAACCCTCAGGTATCTGAGCGCTGCTTATTATTACCCATGGTGTGTGGGCTTGTGAGCACAGACAACATTTGAATAGCAGTTCATATGAAGCAAAAGGTTTCTTCGCTTTGCTTAAACAGTCGGCTCGCAGACAGCCTAAACATTAAGTGAACTCAAAGGTTGGTCTGCTCGACTGCAAGACGAAAACACAAACCACCATTTTAGAATATGGAACATAAGTGAAAATCAAAATGGTGGACGGATCTTAAAATGGCGGTGAAATTAAACCCAAAAATCGGAACTTTACAACGCGGTTTTCCATGTAAAGCGATGGGGCTTAGGCCAATATTAAATATAAGGAGGCACTATATGATTATGGTTTAACAATGGGGCTGCAATAGAAATAGTAAAAACACTTCATGGTAAATATTAGGAAAGTGTGTGTGGAACAATTACATTTATAAAAATACCTTTAGGTCCCAGCTAACACAGATAATAGTAAGTGCTGAACCACAAATAGCAGGTACATACAAATAAATAGCTAGGCTGGACTACAGAGCCTCACCAGTAGACTGCTGCCATCAAAACAGATGAGGTGTTATTGAGTAGTGGGCAGAAGCAATCACTCAAGTTACCAAATATTTGTATTTGGGGTTTTCTATAGCACAAACCTAGCTAGGACATAAGGGAGTTCTGAGCTCATTAATAAGGCTATTAACAATGTCTGACATATATTGCATAACTTTAAGAGTTGAAAACAATTGCTGTTACGAGACTGTTCCTTATTGGGCAAATCCAATGTGCAGTAAGGCTTTACATATGATGCCTTGGATGTCAGAATGAATTCATTTTTTTCTGAATAAAGTATGGGCCAACAGTAATTCTGTCTCCTTTGTGTTCTTTACATATGAATACAAGATTAACCTAAAATGTTTTTCATTATATGGCCTTCTGCATGGCACGGCAGATCCAGCAATACAAGATGTATTCAACCTGAGCTGCTTATTGTTTCTTAACTATTGCCATAGTTCATTATCCCTCAGCAGTTGAGTTGCATTACAGAGTTAACATAAAAGCAGCTGATAATTCCCCTGGCATTGGGAAAGAAACCGGCTCTGCAGAAACTATTTGTTTAACTACAGTACAGCAGTCATGATGTATGTTCTTTTTGTGGAAAGAGAAAATAGGGGTTCTACAGAAAAAGGCTGATATGGCCTCATCACAGGTTTGCCGGTGTGGAAATAACCTGCCGGTATTTCATATTTTTCTGTCCCCACAGGTCATCCCCACCCTACCTGGTCCCCCCGTGTTGTTACCCTGTGCCCTCCCACTTCCCGCACACAGGAGTATGTCCTGCTACATTCTGGTTACACCATCACCGTCTTGTGGTCAATGCCGGATTTTACTTTTATGGACTTCATTGATTCACGGTGCGTTACCCTTTCTCAACTCTCATGCTGGATTCCCTTTGCATCTTGTACTCATGGTGACCCTGAAACATGCTGTTCCCATCTTCATCTTATATCCCGGCTTGCAACATTATGTGTTACTACTGACTTCTGCAGTTGTATTCGCTCTCCTCTCTTGCTTCTCCACTCTTTTTGACTGCTTACTCTCTGTTCTCTCCTTCCCTCTCCCTTTCCTATCTCCTCCCCCCTCCCCTTACTTTCTTCTATCCACTTACTCTATAAGAATTGTCCCTGGACCTAGTATGATAGCAACCTTGTCTGTCGCTCCCCCATCCCCTTACCCCCCCCTCCCTCCACCACTATCTGAAACATTGTCAGGCCTAGTACGTTATTCGCTTGTTTTGTTCCTCCCCTCCCTTTCTGCACCCCTCTCCCTCACCTTTTGTTTTTCTCCAGCTCTACCAGAAATGTCATCAGGCCTAGTACGGTAGACACCTGTCTGTTTCCATTTCCTTCCCATTCTCCCCCTCCCTTCGTTATCTATGTCTTCACTCTTGCACTATCAGAAATGTCATCAGGCCGGGTACGATAGTTCATTTCACATCCTTACTGTTCATGGCCTGTAAGAATGTAATTGTATTTTCTCTTGTTCCCTCCCTTGCCTTGAAACGCTTTGAAACACACTGTGTATAGGCGCTATATAAATAAACTATCATATCATATCATATCATACCTCAACATTTCTGCACTGGCAAACCTTACGTTTGGTGGTGAGGAGCCTAATGTACCTCCAGCCAACAGCTGAACGTAAGTCAGCCACCCTACCAGCAAAAAACAGCTGTTATTACCGGCACCGGTATTACCAGTGGCGCTAACCCCAGCAATCCCCCCATGGAGTCCTATTGGATAGGGGTTTAACTACACTTGCCAGCACATGGAATCTGGCGGTAATTCCGGCAGACCAAGTGCAGATAAAGGTAATTCCATCTGGTGGTATCCCGCCAGATTTCCTGGCGGATTAACGCCAGACTTGTAATGAGGCCCCAATTCTTTGATGGCTGGTTGGGATTATATATGGTACCAGTATGTCATCGTTGTGTGATGAGACAAAATAGTAGTTGCTTGCAAAGACAAAATCTTAGAATTCATTGACGGAAATACTGTGCATTCAGTGGCTGCTTCTTTTTGTTGTGAAAGAAAACATTACTAACATAGAAAACATCTTAGTATTCTTTGGTAGCAGGAGGAGATTGTATTCAGTGGATGTAATGCAGTGCACCATCTGTGTGTGATGAGACAAAATACTAGTTGAATGTGAATGCAAATTCTTAGAATTCATTAGAGGCAGGAGTGCACATTCAGTTGCTTTAATAGTGTATCATTCTTTTGTGATGAGACCAAATAGTAATTGCTTCTGAAGAAACATTTGTAGAATTCTTTGGCAGCAGGAGTGTGCTTTCTATGGCTGTAGCTGAATGTGCAATAATTGTTTTGACAAGTGGAAATAATAGTCGTACACAAAAATTCATATGGGCCTCATTATATGTTTGGTGGTCATTTGTTGGAAGTCCCCTAAATTACCACCAAACAATTACTGCTACAGCCACTTGATACCCATGGAGTTGGCAGGGGATTACAAGTAGTGGTAATCCCTAATATTTGGAGTCCTTAGGACTCCATGGGGAATTTTGTGGCATTAACTACAGGCAAAATTACTATGTGGTAAATCCACCAGTTTCTGGTGGTAACATGGCAGATTAATATCCAGCTTTTTTGCTGAAGGTGAGTCCTCCACTCTACCGTCAAAGGTATAATTTGGTTATACTGGAAAATTGTACTCTGGCAAAATGTTGTGGTAATGGAATTACTGTGGGGTTCGTCAAGGCTCTTGCATATCTCCCATCCTCTGCAATATATTCACTAAGCTTCTGTTTCACCATCTAGATGACTTATGCCTATCATACACAAATTACACAGATGATATGCAAATTCTCATCACTCTATCAGGCAACTACCATTCTGACTCCACACTCCTAGATTTAATCTACAGCAAAATCCAGGCCTGGATGGACAATCATGGACTTTGTCTCAACAACGATAAAACTGAGATCTTACTCATTGGCTCCCAATTAAGAGTTAACAAGTTGGCCCTAAATATTCCTCCTTTAATATTGATAGCAACCTCATCAAAGTTGACAAGGTAGCAAAAACCTTTTGCTAGACTCTGCCTTAACCCTTCAGAGACAAATGAACGCCACTGCTTCCTCGACAGCATATACATCAAAGTTGATAAATGCTTGTCGACCATTCTTGAGCAACAACAGCTGTCTCACTCTTGTAAGAGCCCTTATACTCTCCAAATTGGACTATTGTAACACTCTCTATTTGGGCACCAGTCAAAGGAATCTGCACAAGTTACAAGTACTGCAAAATAATGCCCTCAGAGCTGCCCTCAATATCCCTCGCTCTAACCACATTACACAAATTAGATACAACTCCAACTGGCTCCGTATCCAAGATAGGATCATCATCAGAACTCTCATGATCACACACAAGTTCCTCAACAACTCAGCACCTAAATACTTGCTGAACAAATTCTCTAGGAAGGAGTCTTCCAGGCCTACTACAACAAATTACACCCATTGTCTAAACATTCCGACATTCAAACTTAGCAAAGCTGGAGGCTCCAGCTTCCCAGTGTTAGCGGCCAAGACATGGAACAAGCTCCCACCTGCACTAAGAACCGACCCTTTGTTCATATCATTTTGGGAAAAAACAAAATCGAGGCTACTCTCACAATTTAACTAAAGAACCGCCATGCTCTATCGTGACTTCTAGACTCAGCAACCCTCTTGACCATGCCCATAGCCTAGGTTTGTTACTTTCACTGGCCACCGTGGCCAGCTGAATTCCTACCCTAAGCTTTACTATGAACCTGCTCTTGTACATTTTGTAAATTCTCATTAACATGTATATATTTGTAAATGTTATTATTGTTACCCACTACTGTATATTTCATTGTATCTTGTATTGCATACATTCACTCTAACTGTGTACCCAAAGAAGAGTGCCCAGATACCTTCGGGTTTGGTGTGCTATATAAGCGAATAAAACAAACAAACAAACTGTTTTCCTGCACCACTGACATTGTAGTAAGGCCCTATATAGAATACTTTGGAGGCAGGAGGGGATTACAGTCAGTGGCTCTAGCAGTGTGTCATGTGCTGTTATGAGGCAAAATAGTAGTTTCTTGCAGATACAAATTAGTTGAATTATTTGGGAGTAGGAGAGGGCATTCACTGGCTCTGAATGTGTCATAGTTATGTGAGAAGAGAAAATAATACTTTACAGAATAGTGGTAACCGTTCTTCGGAGGTAGGATCATATTACATTCAGTGGCTGCAACACAGTGTATAACACATGGGCCATCTTCTTATGGCTAACAACAAGTGACCATTTCGAATGTGTCAACATGTCCACAGCAACTAAAATGTCAGAGAAATGTGGCTAGAAGATGTTTTACATCAGTCACAGCTGTTGCCGTGTGCATCAGGGATGCGATGGTGTGCATGGTTAATTGAAGTCATCAATTTTGCACTCACCAGAACCTTCAGCCACACATCCCTCTGTTGTGCAAGATAACCAGTACTTGCTCAGGTATGGAGGCCGAAGTTAGAGGAGAGGTTTTGATTATCTGTCTCTGGAGAAGGCTGAGACATGTAGCAAATGATATCTTTTGAGTTGAAAGAAACAACACAAAAGAGTAGAGGTGCAACATATGAGATGTTACTGGTCGTTCTCTCCATGCACTCTCTTTCACATCCACTGATTACGAGTTTCAGAAAAAAATATGATAATGACAAGCCCAGGCTACCAGACATCCTTTTGCCTGTGAGTTTCAGAAATAAAAGGAGGAAGAAACTGCACACATGGCGAGACAGGCGGGAATGATGGGGCACCCATTCCACCTTTATGTATGTTTCTCCAGAGACAACCTGTTTCAAACCTAAAGGTTTGAAAATCCAGCATGTGGTAGCCACAACACTGACGTCCATGTCCAAATTCCTGACCAAATATGCACAGGAGGACATGTCTTTTCGGTTCAGGAAAAGAAAGTTCAAAGTGTAGAGGTTCTTAATACTACATGATAAAGTATGACACCATCTCATCATCTTCTCTCTCTGCAAGAGACTTGTATGCCATGGAAAGGTTAGAGCCAAGTTCAGTACCACATCTCTGTGGTGCCATTTAATATAGCACAATTTACAGGAATGGGATAAAACCAGAAAGTCTATTTTGAAGCCCTAATACCAGTAGCGAGTCAACATATGACCCTTATCCTGTACCGCCACCCCAGAAATATTTTCTGCTGTGCCATAACTCTAGAAACTCACTGCAGTAGCAACAGACTCCAATAGTTTAAAAGACCTTTGATGTTTTTGCAACTTCTATTCTGTTCTTTCTTACATCTTGCTCCTGTTATTTTGCAACCACAGACATGTAGAGAGAGCTATCTTCCAACTGGGAAGTCAATGGTACTATTCCAGGAATTTATTTTATTTCTCCCTCTTAAATGAGAGCTATAAATTTGAGCATGTTTTGGTTATTCCAATCCTTGTTACACATCAGGTGAAAACATGCCAGCACTCGCCAAAATGCACATAGAACCGGAGCACACATGTTTTTTTAAGTGGAGCATCTGTCAAGTTTGCTCAAAATGCATGAATCAGTAATACGCATTGGGCCTGATTACATGTTTGGCAGTATTTTGGTGGTACATCTGCCAGAATACAGTCAAATGTAATTACTGTTACCGCCACTTGGTCCTGCCGATTTACTGTGGGTTTACAAATGGTGGTAGGTATTCCATGGGGATTTTGGATGGAATTACCACTGGCAGAAATTCCGCTGGTGGTTGTTCCTCCATTTTTGCAGATTTTTGGCAGAAAGGTGGTAGATTTCCCTCCAGTTTTTCAGTGGAGGAAAATCCTCCATCTCGCAGCCAGACCTGTAGTACAGAAGAGTAGTAATGTGGTGGTAAAGGAATTACTGCTACATTACTGCCATTTTTACCTGCACCACCGGACTCAGATTTTGGCCCACTAGGCTTTCCTTCATCCAAGATAGAAGAGTGAATAATGCAAGTAGCCATAACTAATTGGCAGTGTGTCACACAAGGCAGATGAAAACGGCAAATATTTGAGCATTTTAAGATACTGCTGAGGCAAGTGCCTCCCTTTGCATCCTACACTGCCAAGGGGATCCGGCCCATGGCTGATGGTCAGCTTGCAATACAAGCATGACAAACTAGACTGCCACTCTATGCTGAACTGAATTGCACCTCACCCTCAAGACTAGCACCAACAATAAGCAGCTGCAGTGATAGTGGGGATAGTGACAACAGGGTCTTTCTAGTGAATGGTGCCACTAGCACAGTATACATGGAGGGTAGAATTGTTTGTGCAAGCCCAACAGGAATAGAGACTGAGGGCTGTCTTTGTCCATATGTCCAGCCACAAACAGGGGCGTTCATCTGAGAGGAAATGCACAGACACTCCCTTATTGAATCCTCCACTATAGAGGGTGCTCTGGATGAGGGATCACAAGAATCTAAAAGACGAGTACTGCGAATACTCAGGCAATCATATGATATGATATGATATGATATGATATGATATAGCATTTTTAACACACCTGTACACAAGTGTTTCTAGGTACAACAAGACAAGGAGGGGAATCAGAGGGAGGACAAAACAATGATCTTACAAGGCCTTGTGCCATTCAGATTGTGTAAACTCAGGGAAGTGGAAGGGGAGAAGTGCAGAGGGGGGCGAAGTGCAGGTAACTCAAAAGTGCAGCCAGTCGCTGGCTCAGTGCAGGTAAATCAGAAAGTGCAGCCAACGGGTGGCTCATATGTGCAGAGAGAAGGGATTGTAGGGTGGCAGATGTGTACCACAAGTTCTAGGGGAGCCAAGGGACAGTGTGAGGTGCAACTGGAAATGCAGGAGCCTGGGCACAAGTACCGGCTGGTGGCCAGGCGACCAGCGTGTGGAGCAGTCAGGACATCAGCAGAGGAAAGTAAGAGAGAAAGCAGCAACGAAGAGGAAGGTTTTGAGATGCTTCCGGAAACAGAGGAGGTCCTGCTCAAGTTTGAGAGAGGCAGGGAGGCTGTTCCAGAGGGAGGCCCCAGCCAAAGATAGAGATCTTCCGCCAACTCTCTGCTTGGAAAAACGACTGATCTTCCGAGAGTTGGAGGTCGATGAGCAGAGAGCTAGAGGAGGGAGGTGCTTAGGAAGAGAGAGTTGGAGGTAGTGCGGTGCCAGGTCCCAGAAAGCCTTGTGGATGATGCATAGGGGCTTGAACTTGATCCTTGACGCCACTGGGAGCCAATGAAGAGATTTCAGAGCTGGAGAGATACGATCCCTGGGTTTGAGGCCAAGGACAAGTCTTTCAGTTCAGTTCTGGATAAGTTGTAGAGGGCAGAGAGTAGAGGCAGGAAGATTTAGAAAGAGGCTAATGCAATAGTCCAGCCTAGAGAGGACCAGAGCTCTGGAGACAGTGAACTACTGGCTTTAAAGCACAGATCATTCACGGCACACCATTCCTGAATTGTAGCCAGACAATCTGGAATGGGAGAAGGAGAAGAGGCGGCCGAGGGTAGCCTGAAAGATGACTGGGTGTCATCTGACTAAGACTGAAAGTTGGTGCAAAGAGCAGCGATGTGGTGGCCAAGATGTGGCAGGTATTGCTTAAGCAGCCAGGGAGAACGTAGAGAGAGAGATAATAAAGAGGAAAGACCCCAGATGGAGCTGAGAGGGTCGATCAGTGAGAAAGGAGGTCAGCCAGGCCAGGGGCTGATCAGTGATACCCAGGTTATCACAGAGGCGATTGAGCAGGATGGCATGGATAACCGTATCAAAAGCAGAAGAAAGATCGAGGATAATGAGGATAGAAGGAAGGTTAGAATCATGGTTAGAGAGAAGATCTTCACGGATGTTCAGTAGAGCAGTTTCTGTGTTTCTGGCCACTCTGAAGCCAGACTGGTGGTTGTGGAGACAACTAACAGATTCAGTGTACAGATTAAGCTGGGAGATGGGCCGCTTTTTCAAGAGTTTGCTCAGGAAAGGAGTGATGGAGATCGGGCGATAGTTAGCCAGAGAGGTAAATATCAGCAGAGGGATTCTTTAGGAGGGGGTACACAAGGGAGTGCTTTAATGGGCAGGGGAAGGTTCCAGTGGCAACAAAGTGATTGCAGTAATCGGCCAAGTCTGGAGCAAAGGTGTCAATGTGGTCCTTGATGGTTCTGAATGAACAGGGGAGAACCTGTTTTGAGGAGCCTTTTCATAGAACAGACTTGAAACATTATCTGGGGTAAACGACAGAAAAGGCGGGAGTGCAGGAGGAGGAGGAAGAGGAAGAGAGGGTGGACAGGATGTCCTGGGTTTTAGTGATGAAATGAGAAGCAAAGGCTGTACAGAGGGCTTGGGAGGGAACAGGAGAGGTAGAGACCGCAGCAGGATTGGCCAGATCTTTGCAGATTTTGAAGAGTTTGGCCAAGTTGTTAGATGATGCAGAGACGCAAGCTTGGATGTGGACTCTTTTCTTGGTGAGTACAGAGAGTCTGTATTGCCTTTGTATCAGGTGGCAGGCCAGATTGTCAGAGGGTGCACCTAATGCCCTCCAATTCCTCTCAGCCACCCAGCACTTGTGTTTGAGGGTAACAAGGTTGGAGTCATAACAAGAGCTGCCCTTGGATTTGGGCTTAATGCGGATCCTCACGACAGGGGCAAGTACATCAAGAGTCTTAGAGATAGACGGATGAAGGTTAGATAGGGCTGTGTCAGGATATGAGTCAGCCAAAGGTGCAGAAGGAGGAGAGAAAGTAGCAGCAGAATCCTCAAATTACACCCGCTTCATGGGTTGGATGACCGAGAATTTAGGTGACAGTGCTGGAGAGGGCTCGGCATGAGGGGTAGAGAGACGTGGAATGATAGGAGAAAGTGATCACTCCAGGAGAGTGGAGTGGTGAGATGGTTGGATAGGGTCAGGTCTGAGGAGATAAGAGCATCCATGGTGTTCCCTGCAGAGTGAATTTGGCCAGAGGGAAGAATAAAGAGAAAGAGAGAAAGAGAGAGAGAGAGAGAGAGAGAGAGAGAGAGAGAGAGAGAGAGAGAGAAAGAGAGAGAGTTGCAGAGGTTGTGAAAGAGTCCTGAAGAAGGGCAGGTAGCATCCAGGTGGATGTTAAGCGCTCAGAGGAGGAGAAGTGAGTGGTAGAGGAAAGGAGGGAGGAGGAGATGTCCACCCACTCAGAGAGGAAGGAGCTGACCTGGACAGGTGTCCTGTAGATGGTGGCCACAGTGAGAGAAAGGCCAGGAGAGA
The DNA here is from genome assembly GCF_040938575.1 of Ambystoma mexicanum. Lineage (NCBI taxonomy): Eukaryota > Metazoa > Chordata > Amphibia > Caudata > Ambystomatidae > Ambystoma > Ambystoma mexicanum. The sequence goes on from NC_090934.1 coordinate 437,342,673, forward strand.
TAGAGAACCTGCCGACCAGGCATTCACAGGAGTAGTAGTCCTGCATAGGAATGATAGAAGCAGGGATCCACTCTGGTAAGATCAATGCTACACCCCCACCAGATGGTTGGTTCTGGGTTTGGAGAGGATCTTGTAGCCATCAGGAAGGAGAATGTCAAACCTTGTGACAGAGCCGGCCGTGAACCACATCTCGGTCAGGCCGAATACATCCAAATTGAGTTTTTCCAGGAGACGGCAGATGTCAGATGAGTGTTTGACAGCTGAGCGAGAGTTGGGAGTAGCAATGTGGAGCAGTTTTCCCCCTTTGAAGTACTTCCATGGAGGAGGGGTAAAAGTCAGAGTAAGCCCTGCGGAAGTGTTGCAGGTGCCCAAGGATGGACAGAGGAGGAAGGAGAAGAAGGCAAGGTAGCCAGGGAGGAGGAGGTGGGTGCCAGAGCTGTGGCGGAGAAAGGAAGCAAGAGGGTGGATGGAGAAGCAGCAGAGGCAGCAGTAGAGGTGGCAGAGGATCGAGGTGGTGTAGAAGCCAGAGAAGTGAAAGAAGGGACAGCAGGAGAAGAAAGGAAGTTGATAAGGTGCAGGAAGCATCTATCAAAAATTAGGTGGTTGGCCTGAGGGCCTTGAACCAAGACAGTGCCATTTCGGCAGACATTAATGATGGTCTTGGAGGAGTGGAACAGGGCCAGGATGGCCTCCCACCGAGTGCCACCACTAATGGGCCAAGAGGAAAAAGGAGAGAGAACAGAGACTATATTGGGGTTATAGGCCTGGGGGGAGAACGCCAGAGAAAATGTTGGTAAGGGTCTGTCTGGACGAAGAACTGATGTAGGTATCAGTGATAGGGAGGCCTGAATTGGAGACCAGGATGTCCCTTTTGAACTCATTCCTGCCAGACGTAGTGAGAAGGATAGGATAATCAATAGAAAAGAGTTAGAGAAGATAGGTGAGACAGAGCACACCATAGAGGGAACGGAGAGGAAGAGTGGGGGGGAGAAGGGAGGAGGAGTAGCGCTGGGATGCAGGCATGTGGAGGGAAGCACTAGGCTTTCATACATCTCCTTGTGTATTTCTGTTGTCTCCAATGTACAACCCCTGCTTATTTTACCATTCTTGACTGATGTATCAGGTAGTATGCTTATCACAGTAACTTTGTCTGTCTTCGCTGTCATTTCCTCTAACAAGTCAGAGTGCTCCTAGTCCCATGACAAGCTGGGCACTGTCCTTTGTTTGGATGTCTTCTTTCCCACTATAAACATGACAAGGGGTTCTGCTCAAGTCTGAAGGCCTTAGTCTCTTCCTCCTCCTGAGCTGTCTGCTGGTGGACTGACCTAATCTCATGCACCTTTTGCCATTACATGTCCTGCAGCACCACCAGATGCACCATATCCTTGCCCTTCCTCAGGCTGCCCTAGACTTCTATCACCTGCACATCATGCTGACTACCCACAACCTCCTCTCCAACACCACAGTTGAAAAAGTCTTGTCCAGCAAAAACTCTAATGAATATTCTGATTCAATGCCATCCTATTGTATTCTGCATCTTGCAAATAACTTAGACAAGCAGGAGGGTTTATCGAATCTTAGCAATGTCACCAATGGGAAGGTTCTCAGACCAGCAGTCAAAACAGAGTTAGTCCACAGAGAGAAAGAGAGAAAGGGAAAGAGAGAGAGATAGAGAGAGACACAGAAAGAGGGAGCCTTGCTGCATCCACATTCTCCCCGTGTGACAATGGCTAACCATATTTTGCCCTCCCTCTGATCCTTTTCCTGAGCTATCTCTACATTACTCTGCCATCTTTGAGAAAGTACACAGTATGAGCAGCCTGAGGGAACAAGGTGGACTCTTGTCTTGTCATTGTTAAGGCCTACAAAACAATTGGAAGTACTACCCTGAGGTGGTACACGGATAATCCCCTAGAATCCCTTAACATCTCAAAAAACCTCATGCCACCTAAAATGCAGCATCTCAAACATGCACTCTTAATTTCCAATATGGGGGCTCAGAAAGGACAAAGGCATGGTCGTCTGTAAATCCTCTCCAGCATACATGTAAGGCAATAAACACATAAAATGTAGGTGTATGCTCAGTTGACCCCACAGGACCACAGTACTCTCCTTTGTTAGCCCCTTTTCCAATGTTATCCAGTGAATACACTCTCATTCTGTTGCTTAGAGAACGGTCTAGTCAATTCACTTCCTCTTACACTTCTCTGCCGGGACCAAGCAGCAGGGAGACAGATAGTTAGAATTAGCACAATTCCTTTGCGAGTTGTGGGTGCAGCTCACTTCTGCCCTCTCAACAGCACTTACTAACAACTAGAAGTGACATTCCCCATAGGGATGGCGGTGTGTCTCTAGTGAGAGTAACTTCAAGATCCAAACACTAACTCTCAGGGCTCTACAGCAGTGGTTCCATGTTAAACCCTTGGCTGTCTACATCCTGACAGTCTTTTGGCAATGTCTTCCCACCCATTGAAACCCTATGCGGGCTCAATGGGAATGGGGAATGGCATTTTAAATGGGGACTTACCGGTCCCGCAAAGGGCAGAATGGACCGGTAAGTCCCCATACCACCACGTTGGTGGTGGTACCGGTATTGGTGCTAGTCATGGCGCTAATAGCGCCATGACTAGCACCAACCTCGTAATGAGGGCCTTGATCCTTTAGTTGGGCCTATCTCCATTTTCATAAATTCCATCCTAAGACTTTTGACAACAGTTAATCCTTTGTCAAGTTAGCTGACACCCCTAGTCCATGTAGGAGTTCATCCCACACAGTACACGTTATATATGGAAGCCTAATGGATAGAATACGGATGTAGCATTGGAGGCTAGCGGACAGTCCAGGGAGGCGTTTTGCTCTCTGGCATCTGTTAAAGGAACCCAGAACTGTTTTGTTTGTCCCTATCTGACCATTGTTTATGTTCTTTCGAGGAAGGTAACCTCTCCCATGACACAGAGATCTCATATACTAATAGGCAGTTACCCAACTCATCCTGTTGCACAAGGAATCTTTCAAAACCTTATGTGGTCTCACATGTTATGATGATCCTTTATCACTTACCCCAGGCAACACAAACTGTGGGCATTTGCAACATACTCCTACAATACCACAAAAGTCATACCACTGTCATCTAAGACATGCCAATTAACCTCCTCATCATCAAAGAGGTGAACCTCCTCTTCCACCTCCACATCTCACTCCAAGTACAAAGTCTTGCCATGCTTCAGTATTGCAATGCCTTTTTTAGAAAGAGCTAGCACTACATAAAACACGCAAAGCACTGACTAGAGTAAATAAATGGATTCACACGACACATACCCAGACATTTGAACAAGTTTTCTCAGACACACAAATTAATTTGACTAAAACACAGGAATGATTCTCTGATTCACAAACAAGTGGGAATGCAAAAAGGAACAATCTTTGTTTGTGTTCTTATTTATTTTGGTAAAAGGCAAAGCAGTGAAACAAATGGAAGCAATCACTCAAGGCTTAGTAGGACAAACACAGAGCCAAATGCAACTAGGAACTCAAAGGGGGAATGAAACTGGGAAAGGGTAATTGAAAGCCTTTTGTAATCCTTTATAAAGGCAAGTAAATGTAAAAAGGGAAACATGTTGTCCCTAATAAACACACAGACAGACATAGGAGGAAAATAAGGATGGAAAAAGCACAACATACTAAAATACTAGTATTAAAAAAATAAAAACTCTCAAAGGTCCAGCAAACAACCTCTTAAACACAAGGGGCCTCATCACAATATGGGAGGTATCCCGTCAGTAATACCACCCAACTGTAATAGCCTTAGCACCCACCGGTCCGTCGGTATTACCGTCGGATCTCGAATTGGGTGTTAATGGTAAATCCCCATTTCCCATTGGGTCCATTGGATCCGATGGGGCATTTTCGGCGCTAATGCTGCTGGCTAATACAGCCGGCGGTAATACAGCCGGAAACAGGGATTTTCACCTCCAGAAAAAAAGCTGGAGGTAAAACAGCCCATTTAGCGCCCAACTCGTGATAGGGCCAGCCCTTAAATGCAGTGCTAATACCGTTACCGCCACATTTAAGGGCTACAGCCAAACTCGTGATGAAGCCCAAGGTATGGACCTGCCTTAAACAACACATATAGAAAAAGTGTAAGTGATTTGGTCCTTTTAGATCTCCCGGAGTCTGCTGAATATTGTTGGGAGATTAGGTGACTTTAACTGGACTCCTGAAATAAAACCTAAACCCCCGAAAACACGTGTGGATTCAAGGGCGAGTGCAACCTGGTTCACCACAAAATTCCACCCCTAGTATTCAATTCGACATAAAAGTGAGCAGGCATTTGCTCAGCCTCATCTATTGGCCATATTACAGTGATGTCAAAGACGAGGCACCAAAGTGGTCTTTTTCAGAGGAGCTTGGTTTGCATTTCCCAATGTAACAATACTCATTTGCGGGTTGTTCTTCATTGCGATGACATTCTTCAAAATCTTTCTTGGAATTGTAAATAATGAATCTTTGAAGCACTGTTTGTAGCTACAAAAGGGCTCTTGAGGACATTGAAATCTCAGAGCAAAATGTTTTTGGAAGATAGGATTCGGGATCTCGTTTAACTAGCCTCCTCGGAGAAATCTTTGTTTCAACAGCACAGAAACTGAAAACAATTGAGATAATTTGGAGTGACATTGTGGAAATGCGTGTCTGATTTAATTATTGTCTATTGTTTGTCAACCATTAACACTTTTTTTCTGCTACTCTGTATGTTCAACATGTTTTATGTTCTTTTTTGTATAAAAAATGTATAATTTTTGAAGGTTGGTTGCATTTCTACACGGTGACAAAGTAATCACACATTTACCGACGTGCTTTTTGAAAATAACCTTTACCAGCTTTAGTGAAATTGCTCATGCTGGTGAACAAAACACAGAAACATTTCCTAAACAAAAAGTATATTTTAAGCACTGACCGAAGGTGTTACTCTTGTAACCAGCAATTGTGCTCAGGTAGCCATGTTTCTGTTTGAAATTGCACGTAGATGCATATATGACAAGATTTCACCGGAATATATTTATTTATTGAGAGGTTTTATACAACACAACATGACAATCAACCAATCTCTTCAGAACACAGGCTGCGGCATGGACATTGACTGTTAAGTCCCGGGGGCCACGTTCAAACATTGACATTAGATTAAACAGATGGAAAAAGGGGCATTAACCTGTAGTTGTTTTTATTATTAGAGAACACGCTATGAAGTTCTTATCAGAAACACTATACATCTGGTCAATATTTGTATGTGGGGAACTGAGGGATAACGTGAAATCAGGTGGTGGTAGCAGGGGATAATAACATGAAGTGCTTCCTGTTCAATCTTCGAAATGTGGTGACAACCAGATTCTTCATTCACAGTCTGGTCTTGGATGAAGACCTGGACATTTTGTGCCTTGCCAACTCCTGGTTCTCCGATGGCAATAGCTTTAGGATTTGATAATGTGCGTTGTTCTGGAAGACAAGCATAATGTCCGGGTGGGCAATTTTAGCTAGATTGGAAGCCTGGATAGTTGCCAATAATTTGCTTGATTAAATTGCACCACTCCATACAGGCTTGTGAGGAGTGGGGTAATGGGTGATGCATTGCCTTTTTCCAAGTAGAGCTGGGTGTGTGCCAGGCTGAATAGAAGCTCAGGGGCTACAACCAAAAGGCTAGCTAGCCCTGAGTCCCAGCAGTCTTGACATTAGCATGGCCCCGGATCTTTTCCAGACCTAGCAACACCCCTGGCTCCAGGGTTGTGTTCTGGTGCCCCGGCTCTTCTGTCTATATAGTAATGGATTATATGACCATCTGCTATATTCTACCCCAGATGTTCCTAGGTTGGATAAGAGGGCTCTGCCGTTCTTCGTGTATGTGGATGACAATGTTTTATTTGCACGTATCCCTCGAGCATTAGAGACTTATCCAGGAATATACCTTATTTGTGGATTCAATTAATTTAAGGGCCAATGCGCAAAGAAAATGGCTTTTATGGTCTGTTGCAGGGGAGAGCGTCCACCAAAATTCCCTGCAATGTTCAGTAAGGGCACTTTGATTTCCAGAGTTAAGGAGTTTAACAACCTCGGAGTAAGGTTCTCGTCAAATTTCTTCCCCGATCTGCATAAAGCTAAACAGACTATGAGATTCAAGCATGCTATTGGCAGGGTTACTAGAGGCATGGGTATGTTGAAAGCCAAACCATTTGATCTGGTGTTAAAAACATGTAATGGAAAAGTGGCTTTGGTCGTTATCTATGGAATGGACCTGTGGGGTTATAGGATGTCAGTCCAATCCAGGTGGGGGAGAACTATTTCTTCAAGAGAGCGCTGGGTCTTCCTCACTCGGGCTTGAATTTTAAGGTTCATTTGTAGCTGGACTGTACATTTATTAGTGATCTTACTTTAACCCATAACCCATATGCCACTGGCCTAGACTTTGGGGTAATGTCAAAGCTGAACTGACCCATGCGTTAATTAGATATGTGATCCTTAAATACTCTAACCAGAGAATTCCCTGGCTGAGATAGGGGAACAGGCAAAGCTGGTGGAAATAAATGTGGCTACATTTTTCAGCTCATTGGACATGTTACCTGTCACTGTCTTAAGGGGTGTGGAAACGAGGCTTTACTTGCATACCGCGGAGCATAGGGATGCTCTGGAAATGATGGAGCCCTCGTGATGATTGTGGCCCCTGGTCTCTAAAGGTATCTCTTACTGGCAGAGAATCCCTCATTAAACATCCAAGATAACGTGCTAGAACTGCCTCCCTTTAAGAGCCTGGTAGCAATTTGGGATAATGACAATGCTATTCAGCCGTGTCTTTTGGGCAGTGCCCCTAGGGAGTATGTGCCCCCCTTTTTTTTTGTTTTGTCCTGCTTTTTCTGGGTTGATGACATACATTGAAACCATTTTTGCAGGAATTGGGATTCTCTCAGTAGAAACCTGCTTTGTTTTATTTGTTATGGGATGACTCTCCTCCAGTGGGCTGAGCACTTATATCTTTTCTGAGGAATGCACTGAATATTAAAACATATCTAGGAAATTGAATTCTTTATTTGTATGTATTATACCGGTTTTATTTAGTTGGATAAGTATTCTTCATGTGGTATATGTAAATGTGTATGTTTCTGTGTGATGATGTTTTTATTGACACATTTATGCAATTTTCCAAATAAATGTTTGGGGTTGATTGATTATATAATGTTCTTATTATGCTACAATATTTACTGGAAGTGATCATTAGAAATGACATTTAATAAAAAGCCAGTTGACGAGGTTACTACAATTAAATTATTTCTTTTGCTCATTGCTTCGTTTCCTGGTAACATACACTATTTTGCTTCTTAAAACAAATAATCTGTTTCTTCTGTAAGCACCAATGCAGTGTGTCATTTTGCGTGCTGGCCACTGGTTTGTTGGCAGGGCTATTGAATACATGCATTTTTCTGTTTACTGTACGCACACATGCTACTGTTAGGCAGAAACCTGTGCAGTTCCCTCTGGGACCACTGCAAAAAGTTTAAGTCTACAGGAGGTATCAGTAAACCCAATTGGTAGCAGTCTGTACCACCCACATTTACCTGATAGCTCTGGCTGAGCAGTCAGACTTCTCTCAAGATGAGTTAGGCCGTATTTGGAGTATACAAGATAGGGCAATTTACACAGTAGAACAAGCAGACACGGATCAGAAATTGGGTGTAAAGATATATAATTATTTATTTAAAAACACATCTATGAAAAACACACTGGCACTAATATGGCAAACAACTTCAATCACAGTTACTATAAGTATATATCAATCCCATAACAATATTTCGACAAGTCTAGGTTCAACGGCACCACTTATTTGCAGACAGAGGTGAATGCTTTAACCTAGATGGCACTCTAATATTCGTTAGACAGGGAGAGAAAAAGGCAGGGTATGAAACCAACTCAGTACCAACACTTTTACGAAACAAATGCAAGGCGAGCAAGGCAGGGTCTACTGTAAATCACAAAGTTCAGAGGCCAGGCCCAATCGGAGAGAGGCAAGGCTGTATGTCCCAAAAGTATCACAGTGGAAATGCACTTCAAGTCTTTGTAGCAAAATGTCACAAAAAGGTTGGACCAGTTTTAGAACAAAATTTATGAAGGTCTGGAGGTGACCCAATGGAAAGGTAAGGATTTAAGACACCCCACGCTAACCGTCACAAGGGAAGCCAGGCGGACACAGTACCTTGCAAGTGAAGAGACAGTTCCGGCGGGGACAGTTGTTCCTGGTGGTGGATGCAAGTCAGGGCTTTGCCAGAAGATGAGAGGATCTCGTTGTCGAGGAAAAGTTGAAGATCGTTGCACCACCAGGGAAGAGACCGGCCGCGGCGTGCTCCGTCACAAGGCACCACCTTTTGGTCGTGGTACAGTGGTTAGTGGCTATCCGGTTGCCGGGGTGCTCAGCACGGGCAATTCGACCACTAGACGTCCTGGAAGCGAAGAAAAAGCAATGGGACTGATTGTTCCCACCAGTCAGGGGAAGAAGACTCTCTGGCAGGGAGATCTCCTCTGTCGTCGGGAAGTGGTGAGTCGGTTCAGCATAGCTCCACCGGAGGTGTCGTCGTTGCAGGTCGGCTCAGCTTTACCCTTGTTGGATTCTTAGGTCCTGTGGCGACTTCTGAAGATCCAGGCCCAAAAGCCCTGCTTTTATGCAGAAAACCCCCATTCATTCAGCCTAGCTGTCAATCAAACAGGCTAAGTGGTGAGCGGGGCGGCTCACCACTTGGGCCAATCACACCAGAGTGCGACTTGAGTTGGTAAGGCAACTCAGTCCAGGGTGCCTAAACCCCCTCCCACACCTCCTGTGGTACCCAGACAGAATGGCACCACTCTGGAAGGCTTCTGTGCAGAAGCCCGCCAAAAGTGGAACAAAGGGCTCAACCTTTGGTTCGGAGTTACAGAGGCGAACACATACGCCATTTTAAAAACCGAGTTCTGGCAGAAAATACCAACCAGTGGATTTATTTAAGACAAATAAACCGGCGGTATGTTAGAGACTACTGTGAAAAAGTATTAGCCTCCAACAATGGGAAGAATCCCATTGGAATATATTCGCAGTCGAATATAAAAAGTAGTATCCACTGCCACCAGCCAAAACTCGATGAGGGGGGATGGGATAGTGCCCCCTCGAACAACAGACCCAGGGGTAATCGAATTACCCCTACCAGTATGTCCACAATAGGATGGTTTGTACTAGTTCTGTTAGTAAATTTAGGTCTAGTAAAGCCAATGGTGACTTTACATGCCCTGGGAGACAGTAGTCAGTCCCAGGGTATGGAGTCTATGGTGGGGATCCTCTAGGACACCCCAGTGTTATGGCACGGATGGTGCGGTGTAACACACATAGCAAAACACATGAGGCCTTATGGAGTAAAAGACCCCATAGCCCATAGAACACATTGGCATTCAAAGGAATCAACCACATTCATGTCCAAGAGTGGGAGGAAAAGAGTCTCACTCTTGGCAGGATGAAAAAAACAAACTCCAGAAATCCAGCAAAGCTGCTGGGGGACTCACTAGGTTAGGAAATTCAGCCTAAACAGGGAATTCTCCCTAACAGCTACTAATGATCAAACATACAGAATAACACATGCAGTTGTAGACCCTGCAGATCAATGTTCACATGCTTGATACAGAGGTGGCAAGGGCCAACTCTGAAGATGGGGCAGACATGTAAGGGACCATGGACAACATGCGGACAATGTAAATGGGTCATACAGTGGCATGGTGTATTAAGAAACTGTTTTCAGTGATGTAATTTCAAATCTTTCTTATTCCAGATAATAAATTAAACGAAAGTTATGGAAAATAAATGCCAAACTCTTATCTCATCTCAAAAGGGAATCTGTAAACATTGCAAAACAATTTGTTCAAGCCAGGTGTGGATTCCGTAACAATTGCATTCACTGGCATGTGGTGGGTAGTGAAAAGGGAGACGGAAGGAAATACAAATGTTTACATTGTGGGTTCAACCGAAATCTAAAGTCCACTTAACTAGGCTGGGTGGAGGTCAAAAGGAAATTATGTTTCACATGTAGGACCAAACAAGGCAGTACTTTGAAAGTGGGGATAGAAAAATACAATATCCCTTCCTGAGTCGCTTTCCCTTGTTAGGAGTGGTGTGTTGGCCGCTCGCTCTGTAAATAAAGCATCTTTGGTCTTTTTGGTGGACTTCTGAGTCAAGGTGGAAGTGGAGATAGAGTAGGATGACACAGCAGTATACGCTGTGCTGCTGTCCTGGCTGTGAAATCTGCGTATTGCAGACAGCGACCCACACTGGTGCGCCAGTCAAGGCTGATTGTAGCTTGGTCTGCTTTAGGCTGAGTTCTGCCACCTGGCAGTTGTGGAAGAAGTTAGAGCGAACAACACTAAATAAAATACTTGGATTGCTGGATAAGACATATACGATGGCAGAATAGTTTTAGATGCATTACAGAGCCTGACTTCAGCATCATTATGAGACTAAGTAGGTTCCCCAATTGTATTATTACTGGCCTGCACACCCTGAGACACAGGGCCTCATTACGAGTATGGAGGTAGCCATGGTGATATTAGCGCCATTGGCTGCCTCCATACCGGGCTCCAATACCGAAGTCTGTGAATGAGGAATTACTGGGTCATTCCGACCTTGGAGGACCCGGTAATTCCTCATGTAAAGAACCATTCCCCATTCCCATTTGAGCCCCATAGGGCTCAATGGGAATGGGGATGGAGCTAATAACGGGCCCATTATTAGCTCCTTGGTCCCCTCGTGGGACCCGGAAAGGACGTCTGGTTTTACCAGCCTCTGTGCCAGGTGCCGCAAGGGAACCTTGTAATAGGGCATCCCGTAATGAAGGGTGCCGGTCCCGTACCGGCACCCTTCATTGTGGGAGCGCCTATGTTATAATGAGGCCCACAGTCTTCACATCTCCAACCAACAGTCATGCCTCTGCCACAGCAACCAATTACTCTCTCAGGAGATATGTAACTACTGCTGCATCTGCTCCAGTGCTGGAATCCTGTGAAAACACCTCTTCCCGAGCATACAAAGAACTACCAAATCCCTACTGGTTTATCCCTTCCCTATCTGCCCTTACTCCATGGTTTACAGCCTGCATTGGATGTCCTGCAGCACAACCACAAGTACGTCAGCACTGGATGCATGCAGAACAGTGCCATATGTGGAACGGGGTTTGAAGCAGGTGTTGTCTCATGTGTCACTGGTGCCTGGGGTGCTCGTGTGGATTGCACTTGCCTCACTGGAATACGAGGAGCCTTCTCAATGGTGGCTTTCTCCTTATTGTCCTCTAGTTTCTCCACCCTCAATATGGTCCCTGACCTCAATTGTTCGATCAGAGATGTGTCCACTACACACACAGTTGGTTGTGGCAAACAGGTGTCTACAGGTTTCGGGTGCAAGTGAAATAACAATGAGGGTCGGGGTACGTGCTCACCCCTTGAACAGTGTCCTGAATGGCCTCCTCTGTAGTGCCCTATGGTAGACAACCGCTACAGAATACTACATGTTGGTCCTGACACCATTCACTCTGAATGTGCTCATATGCAGCACGCAATCCCTTGCAAACAGCCACATCATGGATGGTGGATATGGCCAGAAAGGAATATAATATCTCATTACATGCCCTTCTTGTATGCCCCATTGTCAGAGAGCTGCTTCATTTTGGGGAAACCCCAGGTTCGACTGATGAACCAGAGTTGGGGGTTGAAGTATCTACATGGTATTCATTTTAGGACAGGAATGTGACAGATGCAGACATTGGGCCTCATTACACGGAAGGCAGTAAGGGTTAACGGTCACCGGTAACGGTACCGGTGACCGTTAACCCTTACCGCCTTACTACGAGGTCCCTTTGCGGGTAGGTACTTTAACACCTGCTGTTTAGCAGGCGTTAAAAATCACCCCGCAAAGGACCCGGGTGCTAATTACGGTACCGCAAATTTGCGGCACCGTAATTAGCGCCTTCCCCATTCCCATAGAGCCCTATGGGGCAAAAATGGGAATGGGGAAGGGCAATGGGGGAAGGTGTATTTACTGCCCCGCCAACCTTGGAATAGGGCGGTAATTCCCCTATTCTACCAAGGCGGTGATGGTATTTTACCGGCATGGACCAAGGTGCTAATAGCACCTTGGTCCTCCGCCTACCGTGTAATGAGGCCCATTATATTGATTAACCTTTCACACAGTTTGCTACGGCATCTGGTTACTTAATTCTGATTGAGGTAGAGCCAGAGAAACACATGGAAGTTATGTTAAGCTGTTTGTTAGGTAGAATTTTCATACATGTGCAAATTCCCTTCACCTTAGAGACCCCCGGCAGCTTTGCTGGATTTTGAGGACTTCATTTTATTCCTGGAAAGAGTGTGAGCCTTTTTCCCCCACGCTTTCATGTATTTTGATGTGTGTTTTTCACTTGTGTTCTTTGATTATGCAGTTTTAGATAACTCCATAGGCATGATCTTTTCATGTGTGTTACACAGCACCTTCAGTACAGTGACACAGGGATATCTTTTAGATTTCCCAAAGGTTTAAATACCTTCTCTGGGATAAACTACTGTTGTCCAGAGAATGTAAAGTGAAATTGACTTTACTAGTCTTTCCAAATTCATAGACCCAGCACACATTATCTTACAATGGAGTATTGGAGGGGTTACATAGTATCCCCTGTGTATACATACTCATGTGACAGTCAGATGCTACACTTTCCAAGTGAAAAAGTGGGTGGCAGTGGTTTTAGAACAAACTACCATGGTTTTTCCCAACCACGAACACCGGTATATTAACATCGCAGGAGCCATGTTTTTCAAGATGGCGCCTTAAGCCCCTTTGTTTAAACAGGTCCCGGTCTTCTATTTTCACCGTTTCTTTTTGGAAAGGTCCTTCTAGTGTTTGTCTCTGCGCGCCAAACAGGTTTGGTCCCTATGTTCGTATGCCTTTGGCAGGCTTCAGGACTGAAGACCGCCTCTGGCTTCTGAGTGTCTGGGGCGGGCAGGAAGTGAGTGAGGTGCCCAAAACTCCCTGTGCTTAGTCTCCCAGGACACCCAAATGCGCTCTGGTGTGATTGGCATGCTAACTGTCCGGTAAGGACAGCCACCCTGCTGGGTGAGTGACAGCTAGGCTGGAATGAAAGGGAGAGAATGGTTTAAAAGGCGAGTCTCTTGGACTGGAAAGCAGAGTCGACCATTGGAACGAAAGAACCAAAGATGAGCTGTAATAGGATGGCTGCTGCAACTCCTGGACCGTTGGTTTGCCCTGTGAAGCGCTGCTGCAGGTCCGAATTGCCAAGTTCATCTTCACAGAGAAGCCCCTTCAAGGACAACTTCTTCCTTTGAGTTGGTGGGACCAATCAACTCATATTCCACCTGGATACCATTCTCGAAGCTGGTTAGGATTAACCAGGGGGAAAGACTCCAGCTTGTCTGCTTGAAGAACAGCTACTCAAACTGAAGTGACTCCATTTTATTTGCTTTTTTGACGATCCCGTGCATTGCAGGAGTCACCCGACGTCCTCCCTCTTGTCCCCAAGACTGAGGCTCAGGAACAGTGAGATCTACAGGAACTGCCAGGAACCGACGACTTCAGCTGCATTTGTTTCTTCATACTAAGGTACTGTGCCAGCCGTTTGAGAGAATGCCACTCTCGTGGTGAAGGTTTGTGAAACTTTTCCAACTTGCAGGCCAAATCAGCTTGTGACCCAACAAATGATGAGAACTTTTGCAAAGACATTACCATTTGATACCAGAACTGCTCTTTCCTATCCAGAACACTGCCCTTTCATTTTGGCCTGGCCTATTTACTTGAATTGAGCTCTTCTGGTGAACTTGTATGTAACTAAGTATAAGCAACACTGTAACAAGCGCCATAATGCCTTCAGTCTGCTGTGCGCTCAACAAATGTGAATAAATAAATAAATAAATAAATAAACAAATAAAACTGAAACTATTTGCATTGTCTAACAAGTATATGTGATCTATTCTACTTACCTTATCCCTTTTCCTCACTTCTAAGTAACTGAACTGCCATTTGGCTACTATTTTAGGAGAGCTCAAACTGTCTCAAAATCTTGAAGTTTTGTATTGCAGTGTATTGGTATATAATATTAAGTTGTCTTCTTCTAGTGAAATGTTTTCTAAATGATTGTGTAATAAATTAATAAGTGTTTTACCAAGAAACTTTGAGTATAAGTGTTTACTTGAACCACTGTGATTGAAAGTCCTCTGTGTAACTACTTGTACTGCTCACATCCACTCTTGAGATAAGCCTGGCTGCTCAGCTTGCTACCAAAAACTGTGTGGGACACACTTATACCAAATATTGGTTTGGCTTACACTTGTAGCTCTAATTGTTTGTGGTGGTCCCAGAGGGTACTGCATGCAATTCTGCCTAACTCTGTTTCCCTGCTTTTTTGGAATGAAATCACTGCACAGAGTAGGGCTTTCACAGGAAACCCACGATGCAGGATTTCTCATTCCGGGAAGACTCATGAGAATCTGGCAGACAGGACAGAAACCACAGCTGAGGGAATAGTCGGTGTCTTTCATCATGCCAGATTCTCCACCTCTTCCATAGTACACCTGATAGTGAGAGAGGCTGAACGATACATCATTTTCACCTGTCCACGTTTTCAAAAGGCAAATCTATTGATGGATACATATGACATAAAACAGAGAATCCATTTGAAAGAACTCATGCAGCTCCTTTGTGTGGCAGGCCTTTTACAAGTGATTCCCCTGGTTAAGTACAGGAAGTGGTTTTAGGCACAGAAATCAGGTCGGTGCATGTCCACACCTGTCTCCACCTCATGTGGTGAATGAGTGTGGACTTTTGCAATGCCAGAATTCAAAGACATGGTGGTCAGCACTGGAACAGATAACTACGGACTGTGTCTGCTTTAAAGAAGGTACTATCAGAATGCTGATCACTGAAGATGGATTTCGGTTTTACAGCACAGAGCAGGATACCCTTTGAAGACAGAAAGGGCCAGCGGTTAGCTCAAGGTACCTGCTCTGTGAAATGTATTAGATCAGATACTGAATGTGAGATACGTGGGGAACCACAAGATTTTGGGACATATTCTCCCAACTTTCTTTTGGTAGAAGTGAGGAGATACTGCACCAAAAAAGGAGAAGCCTAATTCACAAAGGGCATCTGAATAAGGGCATCTTGGATACCCTCACTCAGATACCTTTTTCCCCAGTTTGCACATGTGTGCAAATAAGGGGGTGTTTCAGGGAATTTAAAAGTGCATCCCAAATTCACAAACAGGATGTGGTTTTAAATGCCCTAAAATGAGGGTCATACACATGCGACTTTTGAAACAGGTTGAGGGGGAGGTGCAAATCCCTAAAGTCTAATTTCAGACCGTGTCTGACATCCGCGGCTTAAACCAGGGCTGTTAGACTTGCATTGCCATCCTCCAAACTGGAATGAACATGTTTTTATTTCTACAAGCGATTTAAGTGTCCATCTCAGTGAAATGTGCTCCCAGCAACCACGTTGTTGCTCTGACCCAGTGATACATTAGCGTCAGGAACACAAGGGGACTGGGCAGCGTATTTTTGTGCCACTGTGTAGCACCTCCAGAAATGCTCTCAAGTCACCTTTGTGAAAAAGGTGAACTTTGCATTTCTGAAAGCAGCACAACTGAAACGAGGGCATTCGCTGCCCTCCTTTTATTTGCGCTGCTTTTTGAGAATCTGTCACAGAATGTTTTCTTCATGTTTCTGCCAGGCCCGCTTCTATACACAGGTGGACAGCAGTAGTAATTTAGGTGTTGTGTGTTCTGTTAGACAATGGCTTTCACATTTTTCTCCAACCTTCCGACTCTCAGTGCCGGCCATGTCTGTCCCTGTCTTGGCCTTCTCCTCCTACAGACGCAGCTTTAAAGGTGACTGGGGCATTTCTTCCTTCATATAGTCATGTGTTACTTTGGTCAGCAGGCAGGCTGAAGAAGGACTTTCTACTCCTTATTAAGAGTGTGCGGGTTGAAAGAGCGTCAGTAACTCAGGTGACATCGGTGCACAGAGTCTACCACAGCTTGGCAGGGGCGCATGGCAGCTTTTGGGAATGCCATTACCAACGAAGCGGGCATGCTCCTTTATGATGCCATCAAGCATGACTCTGAGTTCTTCCTTCTTGAACGTAGCTTTCCTCACCTGGCAGGCCATGGTTCAGATGGTTGCCGGAAGTGCAGTAGAAAAACAGCAGGTCAGGGAAGGCTTAGGCCACAGGTCTTTGACATATGAGACAGGGTGGTAGAGCCACAGTTACTTTAAAGAATCTTTTCACCATCCTCTGTTTTAAACAAGTGTATAAAGGATTACTGGAGTTCAACTAGGTTGTTTTAAACCTCTGCCTTCCTGACTTCTCTCATACACATTCTTCTAAATATATCCTTTTTGACAAGTACTGACCCATTTATCTCCAGAGACAAGTAGGGTTTGCATTTAGGGACAACATGTATGTAGTTGCTGGAAGACAGGGTGTTCCATGGCAACTCCCAGTTGCCACCTCCTTAATGGTATCCTTTCACAAGATACCCAACATTTGTCATCAACATGCAGTGATCTAGTAGCTTGTTCTTTATATAATTATAACTCGTATATGAAACTCCCTGTGTGGATCACAAATGCGCATATGTAATCAAACATTGTTTGCGAAACTTCTCTGTCCATTAGTAGTGCCCAGAATTTGCCATTTGCTCACCAAATTGATGTGACAATTGTTTTGTTTGATATATAAGAATATATAATATGTGAATCTCCATCACCTCCCACGCGGGCAGATTTGCCAGCAGGCATCCTATATATCTCTTTCAAACACCTATTTGTCTATCAGAGTAATCGATAATGGTACATAAAATGCTGTCTTAACACTGTCACAACAGCATGGGCTACTGCTGACAATGCATTAATTCATCGACTGTTGGCAGTCACTTCTGATACTGTCGTCTACTATAGATCAACCACCCCAGTATGTTTCATCCCCCGGAGTAATTTATGGCATGGTTTTCCCCATCTCATAAATACCCAGCCTTTTAATCTGTTGTATAATAGACACAGTCCTTTACTTTGTGGTTTTGAATGCGTAGTACAATTTTTATGTGTACAGTATCTTCACAAAATATGAAGACACATTAATGTTAATGATCAGAATACACCAAAATGATAGTAGTGTGAACAACCTGTAATACATGTTATAGACAATTATAAACTATTGTATATTTCTGCCAAATTATATTACTTTCTTTTAAAATCATGTATCCATCTCGGTGTGGATATTGTCCTGGGTGCCAATAGTGATAATATGTGTGCATGCCAGGCCCATCAATTGCTCGCACTTTGGCCCATTTATTATGCTGTGAAACCTATAAAAATACAAACATCTATTGTCCCACTAATGTATTTGAGTGATGTTTGGCAAACCAAGTTATCTTAAGGACCTATTTTACTCATAGGGACCTATCAGCCTATTCAAAAGGAAGCATTCAATGTGGCTCTTCTTAAGTCTTGAAAGTCTATGGAAGTCTCATTCATCATCACATAACCTTTAGAACAGGAGTATTCAACCTTTGACTCTCCAGATGCTCTGCAACCTTTGGCTCTCCAGATGCTCTGAACTATGACACCCATGATTCCTCACCATTGACTATGCTGGCTACATCCAATTGCATCTGTAGTCCAAACCCTGCGGAGAGCCAACTGTGGAGAGCCAAGGACCCCCGCTATAGATGAGAATAAACAATTTTGAATGATGCTTGCCCAGACGGTGCTCTTTGATGTCTATTGATCAGCCCTGTGACACTGCCTGCCCCCCCTCCAATGCATGGCTCTATTATGGAACATGTTTCCAGTTCCAAATAAAACGAGCACTCACCATCACCACTAAAGGCTTGTCAAGCGGGTTAGACCTACCTTTGTGGTCCCCCACTTTATAACTAGGACCCACCTAGGTTACTGGAACACTCACCAATGTTAGCAACAGCATGTCCTTTTGGGCGAGACTAACACCATGTGGTCCTCCCCCCTTTTTAGATTTTGGACCTGCACAGGCCCTCTTCCAGCCACCGGGATCCTGAAAACAAGTCTATCCATCAGGAACCCACGGCCACCCCAGAGTGCAATATGCACCCACAGTCCAGTAATCAATAAAGGATTGTCTACACACAGCATCGCCACTGCTATACCAGCAGAAGGTAAGCTGTATACTGATGCACCTTTTGATGTATCATCATGGCACCATTCAGCTATTATTAAATAATTCTTAAATTACTGCAATACCCCGAGATCCTTACAGTTTCAATCTCACCCACAGATATAACAGTCCGAACTACATCTCGCGTCCATCCTGATGAAGGCCAACACTATGACGGGCTTGAATCCAGCCCTCCATGGCCCAAACACCCCGGTGTCGATCACCTGTGACACAACTGTATAAACCCCCTTTTTATGTATGTTCCGTAGATAGTGTTGTGTACACTTTTGTGTTAATCACCCCCTGGACTATTATCCGTCCCGGGAGCACTTTGTTAAAGTATAGGTCTACCCTACTGTCATTTGTGACTGTGCCCTTTTGTGGAGATTTTACCTCAACATTATAGAGGTTGATACTTACCTGTATTTCCATTGTATATAATCACACCTGTCCGTTGTCACTTTCGTGCTTATTGAAAGTTGTGTAAATAATTGAGAACTTTTCTTCAAAAAATGTTGTGTTCTGAAATTAATTCATATGTTTCAAAACCACGCAGCTGTTCATAGGATCTCTCATCCTGATTTTTTTGATATTTATACATATTACTCTAGCCAGAGCCTGAGTCCTTAAGCGCCTTGACTACTGCAACGCACTGTATGCCGGGACGAAGACACAGAATATCTGGAAGTTACAGGTCCTACAAAATAATGCTCTCAGGGTGGTGCTCAACATCCCCAGATCTGCACACGTCTCAGCCACTAGACACCAGCAACACTGGCCAGTACAAAAATGCATCATGTTCGAATCACCCTCCCTCACACACAAATATATCTCCACCAAATGGCCCCAGCATACCTAATCAACAGCCTCACACTGACACAATGCTCTAGACCCACCAGAGCTACCTATCAACACCGCCTAGACATTCCCATATTCACGCTCCAAAAAGCAGGCGGCAGCAGCTTCCCCACTTTTGCCAGCAAACTCTGGAACTCACTGCCTCTTCCACTCAGAGCTCAAGACTCCTTCTGGATCTTCAGGAAACAACTCAAAACGCACCACTTCACCCAAAGCTTAAGCAACAAAGCTCCCCTTCTCACCTAGCTCGTCACCACCCCCTCCTGCTCCCATCCTATTCGAAAACCTGTATGTTATTATGTTCACGCCATATATTTGTAACGCCACTTCACTGTGTCTGTCTGGTACTTGCTTTGTAACAACGGAAACCTCTACACTCTGTAAAATAGCGCCCAGATGCCTTTGGGCTTGGCGCGCTATATATGCTTCAAAATAAATAAATAAATAAATGAATAAAATAGAGATAGGTGCAAGAAGCTGAAATAAGTGGTCAGGGACCCACTACTAAAGGAAGAGACATTTCCTGGAACTCAAAGATGTATAGTCAAGTCTGGCAGGATAGTGCACCAGACTTGATGCTAAAATCTTTAAGATGGAGAAAGAACAAGGTGAAGGGACTCAACCCCTTGATACTTGGGAAATATATCTTGTGGCAAGAAGGTCTACAGTTAAGTATGGCACAATAGTGAACCAGATTTAATAATATATTTGTGAACTGAAGAAAAGAACATGGGGAAGATACTCCCCCTTAACACTTGGGAACTGTGTGCCACTATTAGAAGGTCTACACTTAAGTTAAGTCAGGCAGCATAGTGATTCAGACAATTCTACATTTGGGGAAGAGACGCAAGAATTGAACATTTTAAGTCTGCATCCAGAATGAGGGAAGCCTCCTTCTCAATCATCAAGGCGCCCAGATGTTCCTTAGTTTAGCTTAAGGGACAGACATAGGTTTGGACACAGGACAGTGGACATGTTACTTTTCAAGACATACTGACAGAGTTCTTAGTGTTTTGGTTTAGGTAGGCCAACCCCTCATAGAAAGAGGGCAAGATAAGTTTTCCTTTTCTTTTGTTTATATCTGAAATACAAGTCTATGCCAACAAGAATGCCACCACTGTGTCAGACTCATACATCTGCACCCTTACAGGTCGCAAACGTTTTTGCTAACTTGCATTGACATTACACAGTTGTTTGGCACAGGAGCACCCTAAATCATAGTGTCCATGCCCAATGATCTAAAAAAGATTGCCTCCAAAGGATGTGCATGTAGTATGTAAAGAAACATAGCTATCACCAATCTCACATTCACTGGTTTTTGCAACTGAGGAGATAAAAAACAGATTCCTTTATTTCAGGTTCATTTAAATTGGTCTTCAAACAACTCATATTCCTAGTCGTAAAGTGCAGCTTGTAACACATTGGAGGTTGAGTGGAATTAAATGTAAGCTATGTAAGCTACTGGATGGAAATATTGGTGTAAAAGCAACTGATGCTAATACCAATCCTGAATTGACTATAAAATACATTATATGCCTATTTAGCTTCCCACTCATGAACTGAGCAGCTGAAAGGAGCATCTGCTCAAAGCATATTTCTTCTAGTCTGTAAGCATCTGTTCCAGCTGCTCCTGTGAAATTATTTAGGCCTCTAGTGCGAATTTGACACCTCAGCCACATGTGAAATGTCTGCTTTCTTGATCAAGGCTGGGCCATTACATATTTCAAAGATGGGGAGGCTTATAGACGACAGTTACAAAGAACACTGTTTGACCTTTACCAGACAATGATAGGGGAACACACAGAGTAGTAAGAAGACAGGTGCCCCAAAGAAGAAACATTCTGCCATCTTTGAAAATACTCTATACATTGCTTCCCTTTTAGCATCACATGATTTCAACATTTGTCATACTGACGAACACTGCCTCCTGGCAAAGAGGGTGGTAAATATACTCACCCACTACCAGGATTTCATAATATAAGGAAGAGGAACCCCTCTTCACCCCCTTCTGGTAAATACTTTGTGTCAATGTTCATCAGTACAAACCCTTTCTTAAGGTTGAAAAATATAGAATGGATGAAGAGACGTTCCTCAAAAAGCCTTTGAGGGATAGAACATCTATTTGATGAAAGAACCAAAAATCCAGAGTGCTTCCAAGACGTTGGTACACAGTGAGGCTACTGTGTCAATTGTACTGCAAGTGACTTTGAAGTTCTCCAATGGTTTGGGTAGAGCAGAACAGCACCCACATTATTCAAGGAAATCTGCATAGGAACCCCCCAGCATGTTCAAGTAAAATCACATAACCCCTAGTACATGCTGTTTCTCAGCATATACACGTTTCATCCAAGAAGCCTGTCTTGAGACTGCAAGACTGAACCAATCAAAGGTTCACACAACCGGCATCTTCTGAGTCAGTGACACCTATGCATCAAGACAGATGGGCCAAATTATCTGCTGTAGTGACCCATGGGATAGGGCCGTGGATGCTGTTACAGAGGTCCAACCGTAAAGACAATGTAGAGCAAACGATGAATGCTGTTGCAGTTTATTTCATTCCTGCATGCAATTTTTAAAGTGTGTACAGTCCATGTACCGCTAGTCAGTTTTATATGTGTACTTACCTTACTGGGTGAGTTTTCAGAGTTATTTTTTTATTTTTATAAATTGCATATTTTAATAGGAACTTGGTTGGATATTTCATTTATTTTGTACTTCCCACGCTACTCTTAAGTGGATTCTTCCACTGCTGGCTTACAGCTCTGAGGAATATAGCTTGCTTCGACCTGTGCTACCAATATATTAGTGAAGGAGGTGTACTATTCATTTTCTATCAGTTTCACCTTTCGGACTGGACTTGTGGTATACGTTTCGGCATAGAACATAGACACCTTAGCTCTCCTTTTTAAATCTTCTGGACAGTATCTGATTCAGTCCCAGTAATAATAAATAGTTTAAAGACAATGAACATGGTCATGTTCAGTAAGTTGTCTTAAAGTAGCTGTATCCATATTTGTGTGTGCATTCTTAACATTTATGAATCATTTTATGATGCCATCATTTGCATTTATTCTGAAAAAAGTATATTAATTTTATTTGCATTGTGAACAAGTGAGAATCGATTCAAGTCTGTGTATAGTGACAGTTCTGACCTGGTTAGAATGCAAGCCCTATCTCCAGAACCTTGACCTCAGCAGGTGAAAATTGACTTTTGGATGTGGAAATATTTGATTACAATGATCCTCATTACGACCTTGCCGGTCTGGAAACAAGGGTGCCAGTAAGCTTATCAGCATCATTGTTTCCGGACCGGCAAATTACAAGTTTGCCTGTCGGGACGCTGCTGCCCCGGTAGGCAGATTCTTCACCGGGAAGTCGGGCACCGGTAAAATGTTAGCAGTCTGGCAACAACCCGCCAACAGCACCAGCAGGGTTACTGCCGACTCGTAAAGGGACCCAATGTCTTATTCAGTCAGGTCTGCTTCACAGAGCATATGTGTCTTCCCCGGGGTAGTTTAATCTCTCTATCAGTTTCTATTTAACCATTTGCTCTGTCTTGTCTTGTGTTTCCTCTTTGTAATGTTTGCCATTCAGGCTAACCTTCATGATCTCTTACCAAAAAAGTAAGTCTTTCTCAGTTCTGGTGTGTCTTGTTTTCTCTTTTTTCCAGATCAGAGCTGATGCCGGTTTGGATTCAGGTGATGGTGTCTTCACACTTTTCATCCTATTGCGCATTGCATTGCATTTCTTTGCAAAAGTGTGCTAATTTGTAATATTGTTCGTCTCTTAAGATTTTTTTATTTGTATTTCTTGCTCATGTGTGGTAAGATTGTTTCTATATTGACCGTGAGCTAATTTTCTTCCTCCACTTATGCTCCTCTCAATATCAAGGTTTTCAATTATTTGAGACCAGGATTTTGTTCATGCCTGACTTGACAGTTCTGCTGCATTATGCAAACCCCAAGAATAATTTGGGATCACATAGTTTGAAGGAGCCATATTTGTTGACCTATTCCCTTTCTGTTAGACTGCAGTATCGTGATCTTTATATGAAGGAGCTGTTATAACATGCTGCCTGGATTTCCCTTTTATTTGCTTGTATCACGCTATACATTTTTTAGGCAAACGTTTCACGCTAAACCTCACAGGTGCTCTATGCACCACACTGTACATTTTAAAGTTCCTGCCGGTTTATTAATATGTAAAGCCTTGAACGGTCACACTGTCTGAGTTGGCTTTGGTTCACAGACCCATACATATCATCCAGATGACAAGAGAGGGCCTTTATTTGCTGCTCAGAGGACATTGTTGTTTTCCCCATTCTGCTTTGCTGAATGTGTGCACATCTGTCAGCCCACAGCAATAAGACAGGATTTAAATTTGTCAAACTGTTGTTGATTTTGTTCATTCAATTGGACAGTAATCAGCGGGTTGTCAGATTACGTATAAAACTGAAGCCCTAAGGACTCCACTAACACAATTCTGCCAAGGGAGAAGATTATATATTATTGAATATTGGCAAGTGTGCTGTACCCTGTGGCACTCCACACATCACATATTTTTACTCTAAAATACTAAAGAGCTACATATTATCCTTTCTCTTCAAGATAACATTTCAACCAGTCTTGAACAAAATTCTGGCACCAAATTTGAAAAAAAGACATTTCATAAAACGTTTATGTTCAACTGTATCAAACACGGCAGACATGTCAAATAAGAGTAGAGCCACTGATCCATTACCTTCAGCCAAGCCATGTCAAACATCTAAAACCATGGCTAGATTGGCCTCTGTGCCAATGGCTGTTCAAAATCTGGCTCGCCGGGTATGTGGACATTGATGATCTTCAGCATAGTCTTGCATCTCGGGAAAATTCTATTCTTTGCAGAGTTTCCCTATGTAAGAAAGCTCTAATATTGAAGGTAAGTTGATAGGAATATTAGGGTACCCTGAAGGTTTTTTAAAGGAGGGCTTATCTACTGCCATTTTTGAGATTATGGTGTGTAAGTGTGCAGAAGTAAGGCTCACATATAATGGTGCCAAATATGTGGGCAGACATATTTATTTTTCAAGAAAGGGTTTAAAAATGCTTGTTTTCCCTAATACTAAACGGGGTTTTCCTACCTCAAAGAAAACTAATGAAAATGTCAGGATGTCCAAAACAAAAAAGTCTGTCACTGTCGTGCCTCAAAAGCCTACCTCTGTCCCAAACAATAATAACGTAAACCAACTGTGCAAGGGCAATCTCTTTCCAAAGTAAGGTGTTCATTGTAGTTCCAAAAGAAAAGTTCCCAGTTTCATAAGTAATCAAAAACTAATACATAGACAAATGTTCACAAATCTAGGACTCCAAGGCTAGGGTCGTGATGCTTTCCGCTAGAGACCTTCTTGTTCTACCTTCTATCCTTTTTGGGGCTTCCAGTCCTATATTTTCTTAAGCAAATATTGTTAGGAAAAAATCTCTTTACTGCACCTTTCCTGCCATCTTTTTGGAACACCCAAACTTTTTGCTTTGATTTTTCAATCTGACCTGTACTTTTTGCAGTGGCCTTTGCTCACATGTTATGGGGAAACTGGTAAGTCCTTAAGGCTATCAGTACTGGGAAACAGTGTTTCCCTTAGTCGTGTGACTATGTTGCTACTTGTGGTTACTTTTGTATCACATGTGATAACTTGTTATCATTGCACACAGCAGCTTACACTGCAGTGCAATGGGGTTCATTTTTTTTTTGCCCTAGACTAACACTCAAAGGATTTTTTTGGTTATTCTGAGGTGCTTAAAAGATGGGCTCATGGCAGAAGTGACTATTCCCCACTGTTTGGAGAATTTCGTTTTAGCTTAACTGCGTATACCGCGTTTGGCTACTTACTGTGGCTACTGGCCAAACATGGCTGTGCCACAAGGTTTTTTCGCCCATTCTTTCTGCATCTTGTTGTTTAGCCTTCTTCCTGGCCTCAGACATCAGAAAGATCCTTATAAGGACTTCCAGTGCCCGGGAAAGCAGGAGCTTTTGGCGGGCTACTGGAGCGTTTTGTGTGTTTGCAGGCAGGATGTGGGCTGGGTCAGTCTGACCCTAATACACATCCTGGTTTCTGTGTGTCTGAGTGGTATGCATGAGTGTTCCCACCAGTGATCCTGATTGGACTACTGTGG
Source organism: Ambystoma mexicanum (assembly GCF_040938575.1). NCBI lineage: Eukaryota > Metazoa > Chordata > Amphibia > Caudata > Ambystomatidae > Ambystoma > Ambystoma mexicanum. The sequence continues at coordinate 437,367,924 of NC_090934.1, forward strand.
GGTGTGTGTGTGGGATTGTTCTTCCATTGGCTAGTGGGAGTTTCAACACCTACCTGGCTTTTAGGCTAAGAAGAGGGCCCCTGCATGCAATTGTCAGAGATACTGGAAGAACCTGAAGGAGCCAAGAATCCGTCCAGCTGAGAAGACCCGCAAAGAAACCTGTAACCTGTCTGAAGGAGGCCTGGCAACCAACTTCTGCTGCAGTCCTGGTGGAGCCCTGTCTGTCTCTTGATCTCCAGTAGGCCTGCGAAGGGGCTACGACCCCAGGATTGGAGGGACCATCCAATCCCGAAGCCTACTCGGAGCCCAGTGCAAAAACCGCCTTTGGAAGTGCCCGAGAATTGTGCTGTGTCTGACCAGCTTTGTTTTTGGGCTACGGGGTTATCTTCATTGCCGTCCCGAGTTTCTGCCTAAAACTCGGCACACCCTCAGCTACCACTGCAACAACAACCTATGTGAATTTTCAGCGTCCTAGCATCAAGGGGACCCGAGAAAGACCGGAAAGTCCAACAGCGGCTACTGAGTCCTGCTGCATCGCTGTGCGCAGCGTTCAGAGTCAGAAACCTGCTTTTCTGACCCACCTCCAGTGCAGAGAAGGGCGCTGCATTGTTTGTTTCTGCATTTCTTCATCAAGAGTCCTTGCACCAGCAAAAGATCACTCGAACTTGCAACCTGTGAAAATCATGGACCGTGGAATTCAGTGGGAAAAGCAAGCCAGGACACCCTTCCTTTGTTCTGGAAAGTCTTGGAAAGATTCGGAGTGAGGGGGGTAAGTTATTGAGGTTTTAACATACCCCTACACTCCCATTGTAAGTCAATGGACTTATAATACTCTTTATCTTAAACCTATTGGCTTTGCCAATACTTGTCTTTGCACGACTTTTAACTGTGGGGGGGATTTTGGACATTGTCTTTCTTGAACCCTGGCTCTAAGAATCCATCACTGAACCCCAGAGACCATACCTACATGTTCTCCTGCCTCCTGAGTGCTGTATCTTTGTATCCTGAACAATAGGGCACAAGGCCCCAGGCAACTTAGGGTTGGACAATATTAGGGGTAAATTCTCTGTGGACCTTTTTGTGTTTAATACTCACCTGTTCATTCCCTTGAGGAGTATCTTGCACTTGAACCTGTGATTGTATATATGTATTTTAGTTTGATGGTATTGGTTGATAAGTCTACATGCTTGTGTTCATTTTTCTTACAGTGTATTTGGCCATAATTAAATAACTGTATTTGTATAAATCCTGTCTAAGAGTAATTTGTGACTCCCATTGTGTGACCTCATTGTGGACCCTTTACAATCTCACCCCTCTGAAGATCTTAGTCTAGACCGCCTGTCACTGCTACCTTAAACACGTTTGGCTACAGCTTCCCAGAGTTGCCCCTGTCACAATATAGGTTGGCCTTCTAGACATCTGTCCACCAGATGTTCCAGACCCTCTTATTCTCAGTTACCCACATACCAATTTGTCTCTTTCGTGCAGGTACCAGAATTTCCCGAGCAGCTGCTTCTTTTTGAGAGGCTATGGTAGCTTTTGGGGAACCGGCAAGGTCTGCAGCGGCTATGTGGATGTCTCATTTTTCCCGGCTGTGTGTCCTCTTTCTCTGGCAATTTTCCAGGGCATGGGGTTCCCGAGGTTTGACTCGACGGCAGCCTGACTAGTCCTTTCATCCTGGACCACGTTTGGGTTCTCCTTCTCTTCTGCTCATGCACGACTCGCCGATATCCTCCTTGAAGGACCGCCCTCTCTCGGCAACTCAGCTGAGCTGCCTTTGAACTCATTCACTGGTTTTTTGAATTGCTTTGGCCAATCACATACCATGAAAGGCTACACCGCTCACTCTGCTTCTCTAGAGTGATATTTTGACTCCCACTCATCTTCTTCTCCACAGTAACCAATTAGATCCAAATGTAGAATACTTTGTAATCTTTGGTGTTTTAGTCTTGTCAAGTATGTTAGGTTGACTAACTTGCAATAGAACACATTGTCTCTATCTAAAGAGGGGAAGGCGGATTAAGCATTGGAGAAGGGTTTGGGTGTATTGACTCATGGGTATATAGCGTTCTCTGAGAATGGTTGTCCCCAATCCCATAAGGTGCTTCCTCCCCTATATGACCCTCCCCTGATGCACCTCCACAACGGGGACTATTTTAATGTGGACACACCACCCTGGCCCCATGGGAAAAGTCTCCCCCTAAGGGAGAAGGGACGACATCCTCAGATTCATCATAGACAGTAAACAGAGCTGCTCATTGTAGGCTCACATTTCCAACTAAAAGACCTTGAGACTACATTCTCCAACTTTTGCATTTATGGCTCTGACATTACGGTCCTCAAATATGTTAAAACCCTAGATGTGAACCTGGAAGCAGAGTTATCAATGACTGGCCATATCAATGCACTTGCGTCAGCCACAGCCCATACCTCCAAACTCATATCCCTAAGCAGACAATTTCTCTCCCCCAACAATTGCCTCACTCTCAGCAGAGCACTCATCTCAATGTTCTACTCATGGACACCACAGCAGCCAAACTGGCTAAACTTTAACTTCTCCAGTAAAAAGCATTAAGCGCTGTTCTGGGCATAAACCAATCTGACCACATCTCTGCAACCAGGTGAGAATTTCTTTGGCTGCCTATTGAAGCCTGCATTGACTTCAAAATCCAGACTATTGCACACCGCTACATATGCAAAGATGCCCGTGAATAAGTCAACAACATCATCACCATGAAACAACACGTGCTCTACGATCAGCTTCCAGCACGACTCTATGCATTCCTCGATACAGAAAGAAGAGAGCCGGCAGGTCAGTTTCTGTGTCACAGCGCCCACCCTATGGACCTCTCTACTACCGACTATGAGAAATGAACAGTCCGGCACAACCTTCAACAACTGTTAAAAACAAATATGCCTAAACCTGTCTAAAATCCTACTTGCCAATTGTCAGTACCAACGCTGTGATACCACTGAGCGTTACAAAAATGGTATAAGTAAATTAATAAATTAACATGTCACATTGCCTAAGATCTGGGACGGGGTAAGTTCTCCCAGAAAGACAGGACTAAATGTTTTCATTGCCTTTGCCTGACAAGGATTTCGGGCGAGATTGAGCCCTTGCTAGACACTGGAGGATCATCGTTACCTGCATATCAGTTGATAGTATGAACTTAGTGATAGGTGGAAAGGTTATTTGTGTGCTTGGTGGGAACTTCGCATTAACTGTAAAAGTAGATTTGTAAACGACCCTTTTGTCTCATAGGGTGCTTACATTTTGTGAAAGAAATAGTAGCAAGAGAGTCTTACGTGATTGATATTGATGGGTAGGGTGAGGCAAGCACAGCTACACTGTTTTGAAGATAATTCAATAGATCATAAGTCTGCTTGGTTGGGATTTCTGCAAGCTTTATCCGGTGCGGGCAAAACGTGATTTTTGTAAGACGAATGGCTCTTTTATATTTCTTAAGTAGCCTCTAAAAGTGGACTTTCTCTCAAACATTTGCAAGTAGAACCATTTGGATTGTTGGTGCTTCTGTCCATGTAATCATTGGGTATAAAGTTTAAACGTAATACATGTATTGGTTTCAAAAATCTTTACAAAGAAATTGACATTATAATGTATTTTTGTTTTATTGCTGATTTATATTGTATCGTACTTAATGATCATTTCAAAGAACCAATAATACAAACAGTTCATAGACTATATCAACATAATTAGTTGCAGATGCAAATACTTGAAACTTCATCTCCTACATTAACAGTTCAATAATACAAAGACCTGAACAGGTAAAGTTTCTACAATCCACTGCCACTGAACTTGCATATGGCAGTAATCACCTAGCCACAAATGATGAGCACAACTTTACTTCTGTGCCGCCAGCCAGGACCTCAAAACTGGGCTACTGAAAAAAAATAATTATCGGTTCTCGGGTGTTCTACACAATGCATTTGCAAATCCCTGATACCGTCATCATTAAGAAGTGTATTCATCCAGCATGTTCTTGCATTCGTAAAATGCACGCAAAGGAATAGGTTATAAGCAATTGCGCACTGCCTCCATATTGCTTACTGCACAAGAGCACATTTTAGCAGAGAGTTCCTATTGCTTCCATCTGGCGAGCAATGACAGCAATGGAAGAGTGGGGAATCTGGAATGCTGCCAAGACAGGGCTGAAATCCCTCTACTGGTTTAATTATGAGGCAGTCCAGCAATAGCTTGATTGATAGGAGGGTGTCAGGTTTAAGATGACGTCTCTTTATTATGTCCGAGTAAGCCTCCTTCTGCTTGGTCCTATCAGCAGCCACATTGCCATCCTTTCCCAGAAGGTGGGTAGGCCTACTCTCTGAAGAAAAGAAAAACATTCCTTAAGCAAGGGACCTTTATAATCTGACGCATGCTGCAAATCTCCTTTAACTGAGCGCAGAAGGGATCTGTATTTGGCCTTGCCCAGGTCTGGACCCAATATGGCAGTGGCCTGACGTTATTTAATTACTGATTCCTTAAGTGCCATGTTCATTGTGCAGTTGCATTTTGGAAGTAGAAGATGATCATGATAGTAAGGATTTCAAGAATATGTTCTCTGCTCTCACCAGAGGGGATACAATAGACTGCCTTGGACAAGTTAGCAGAGGAGAGTACACAATTCCCAAGGTTACTATACAATTTTTCTAAGGTGTTGGTTGCATGGCACTTTGCACATTTGGCCAGGTTCACCTTCTGCTACATGATATAGCTGCCTACTTTTTTTAAAAAAAAAATATTTTTTTATTGAAACTTCAGCTCAGCGAACCTGATAGTAAACTAACAAGCTGCCAAACTTTTGTTACAGCAGGACAACGCCGTTGCCATGATATCCACAAAACATTGGCAATTTATAAAATGTCTTATTTCCCATAGAAGACATTATGTATCATTATCATTAGTTTTAACATTGTTTCGCAAGTTCCATTTTAAGTCGTTTCTCATTTAAATGTAGAGAGTCTAAAAAGTTCACAATAGCACAGGTCAGCCTGATGTTCTGCCTAGTAACCACATAAAACCACCAGTTCTGGGAGTCTGAATCGACGGGTGTGAAGTCTCCCAGATGACGCACTCGTTGTGTGGTTACCGCAGGACATCTTGTGATTAGATGTTTGATGGATTACATTTGAAGATTGCAGAAGCGGCAAAGGTTGCCATTTTCTTCATCAATGTGTCGTAAAAATTGCATTTCTCTGGTGTTCAATGCATTCAGACGCAGCCTCAGAATTGATCACGATGATGTTGTGATGCACAAGTTACCAAGTATCGACATTGAACATTGAGTTTGTGTTCTCCGATTCCTCATCTCAAGAACGTAGGCTTTGTTAGCAGCAGGTCGTGATTCTGAATCCAACACCACGAGTCAAATTTCTTTTTGACACATTGAGGTCGGCTAAGTCAATCGGCTAGATTTAAGTCAGCATTAATTAAAGCTGCTTCCAAAAGCTGTTGCCAAGCTTTGAGGAGGTCCGGTCGCCCACATCCCAGAGGGTGTTCGAATATTTTGTATGCCGTTGTCAATGGAGTCAGCTTCATCTTGCGCAGTACCATCAGGGATTTCCACATGACACAACTGTGCAGAGAGTTTAGTGAAAGTTCATATCGAAAAGACACCATTGAAATATAAGATGGTAAATATAATACCTGATGTCAAAATAGACCTTCGAGCTTCTGCCAAAAATGGGCATCGATATTCCAGCCCGATTCAGACCCAAATGTAATAGCTGGTAAGACCTTTTGTACATAAAACGTTAGTACTGGTTCAAGCGAAAATGTTCCATATTGCTTATTTATTTTTGAGGTTTGGATACTAAATTGGGTCATTCGATTTACAAGGTCCGACTTCCAGTGGTGTTCACTGATAGAAGTGTTGAATGTGGTACCAAGATAACAGAAAAGCCTTTTGTTTTTTGGTACCACCTACCCCAATGGTCACAATCTTGTTTTTTTCCGTATTTAGTACTATCTCGTTCTTGTTGAGATACTCGTGCAGGCTTGTTAGAAGCCGTTGCAGACCAATCTGCGTAAGATCTAATAAAACAAGATCGTCAGTGTAAGTTATGCAACGGATTTCGGTGTTATTCATCTTAGGTGGAAAACATCGGACGGATTCCAGATGGATCGGGAGATCAGAGATAAACAGTTTGAAAAGTTCAGCTGCCAGGGGACATCCCTGTTTCACTTCTTTATCGGTTGATATTTTTCTCCCTGGTTATTTAGGCGAATCCGAATGGAGGTGCTAGAGTGCAACGCTTTAATTGTTTGAAGCAGATTTTGCGGGTAATTCTAGTTTGACAGTTTCTGCCATAGCTTTACACGATTGACACTGTCAAAAGCGCCCCGAAGGTCAATAAAGGCCAGGTGAAGTTTTCATTTTGCTTTTATGGTTTCCAATTTCAGTATGTTTAGGATCAGTAGATTGACTTCAACACCAACTCCTTTGGTGAAACCAGTTTGGCGGACGTTGCAGATCGCTTCACTCATAGACCACTGTTCAAGTCGTTGTTGTAAGAAGGAGGCGAACAGCTTTCCTATCGTGTCTAACAAGGCAATCAGGCGATAGTTGTTAGGATCTGCCCGATTGCCTTTCTTATGTATGGGAACAATGATGGCTTCACGCCAAGACTCCGGAACAGTCTTTGAGGAAGACAAAAAACAGAACAAAGCTTTTATGAAAGCTGACCATTGCACCACATTTTGTTTTAACATCTAGTTGGATAGCATATCCGGACCCGCAGCGTGCAAGTTTTTCAAGGCACGTATTGCAGTTCTGATGTCATCTTGAGAGATTTGCAGGTCCCACGAAGTCGCGGTCTCAGGTAAGTTCAGTTGCTTGTTCACTCAACGAAGACCTGAGAATATTCACAAAATGAGTCTCCCATGTGGCTGCTGCAATTTCGTTTGACAATGTAGGTAGATTACGCAAATTTCCTGTGTTCAAAATTGCCCAAATTTCACGAGAGTTCTTTGTGAGTAGCCGTTTCATCATTAGTTCTGCTTTGTCGTGTTCTATGATTGTTTTTTGGGATTTTTACCAGTTCCTGTAAGTTTGGCATCAAACTTGAATTGCTCTTTCAATGTTGATGTCATATGAGCCTGTAGGGGAAGACTTTTTCAATGCTCTTATGTCTCGATGCATCGTCCTTTTTGCTGCTATTATTAATGGAGATGAGAGGTGTCTATGGGAAATACCCATGACCCTGTCAGATGTTTTGACGGTAATGAAGTTGGCCAAGAACGGTTCATAGTCTATCGACTGTACCTCATTTTGTGTAAAGAGTTGTTGACTTAAAAAGTTGATTTGAGAGTTATTCATCCGAAGTCGGTTGCCTCCTGCGTTCACTGATAAGGGCAGGTTGTATTTCTTGACACTTTGTGGCCATTCCAATCGGCAAGAAAAGAACAGCAGGTCGTGATTGCTATTTGTCATCCCATATACCTCTAACTTCAGGTCTTGAACAAAAAAGGTTTGAGATACCCATAAATAGTCTATGATTGAGCTCGATTTTGAGTTCGACTAATTTGCACACGGTGGTTGGTCGCCTTTCACGTTGCCATTGAACATTTGGCAATTTCTATTTTGTGGTGCCAAGGTCCACATCTGACCTCTAATGTTCACCTCTTCAATCGATAACGGAGAGAAGAGCTGTGATGCATGGTCGAGTTTGAACCAAGTGCAGTTTAGGTCGCCACAGCATATGAATGAAGTGTTCGAGAAAGATGTTATAAACACATCCATACAAATTGTAATGGAATTTAGGAAGACATTGGTACTGACTTTTTCGGGATTCCAGTATGCGTTTATAATTAACAGATGTTTCCTTGTGGATATGTTGTCGTCACCAGTCCATATCAGGACCACTTGAACATAGGGATTTGGACAGCGAGAGTTCACAATTGACCACCAGGGATTGATCTTTATTAGTGTCAGCAGGCCCAATGACGGTCGGCCTTGTGCGCTTTTAATGGCTGGATTCATTAAGGTGACGTAACCATCCCTTGAAGGAGCTTTGCTTAACGAAGTTTAGTTTCCTGGAGACATATGGCAAAAGCATTTTCCACTGAGACATCAAACCTGTTAAATAGATGGGTAAATCCTCTTGTATTCCACGATAGAAATTTGCATGTCTGATCACATATAACTTGTGATGGCTACTTAAAATTGACCATGTTCTTCCGAGTGTTATGTAAGTGGGAGGGGTGCCTTTGGGAGTTGGTGTTAGTTTGGCCATGATCAGCAGGAGCTTTCATGGCTTTACGTAACTCACAGCATCTGTCAAGTTGAGTATCATGTGACTCAGGACTCGATCCCAAGGTTCTCATGCTTGAACAGGTGTTAATTGGTTCAAGAGTGATATCAAATCCAAATATGAGCAGTTCTTCTGCGGCCTTCAAGATTGTTGTGCGTACTGATGCAGATTCAATGTGAAGTAATACTTCATCACAACATTTCTCCATCGCATATTCAACTATTTTGATGTCGTCCGACGTAATGGTGTGAAGAGAAGGAATGCAACTGAAAGGTTTCAGCACATTTCTACGGTTCAGGTTTAGGTCTTCATCCTGTAACTGGAGATTCTGTAGCCGCAGTTTACTATTTGTTGAGCCGGGCCCTGCGGCTTGGGAGGCACAGGAAATGTGATGGATTAAGTTGTTCTTCTGGATACTAGTATGTTTTGGGTTCAGGCTTGAGGTCACTGACGATTTGTGCGTCATTAATTTTCTCTGATTCGCCACTTGCTTATTGCCGTGTTCAACCAGTTTTGTCATTTTTGGTTGGTTTTGGATTTCGATTGCGGCACTATTGGTCGCTTGTTCACAGCCTGTGGCAGACTCGGGTTGATCATCAGAGTAAGTTGATAAGTTACATAGATCAGTGACAGATCCAGTTGACCCTTCGATGGACCCATCGACTTCGGAGTCAATTCTTCGACGTTTGTTTGAAGGTGCAGTCGGTCGACATCGTTTGAAGAACGTAGGAACTTCGGAGTCAATTATTGTTGGGGCCAGAGAAGTCGGTGTTCCTTTCCTACAGAACAACCCAGTTTTGGCCGATTGACCCATATTTCTGATAAATTTTCTTTGTGTCGTTGGTCTTTGTCTCTTTTTGAAGCTGGAATTTCATCAATTGATGGTTGCTTCAGAAGAAATTTTGTCTTTGCAGTTGTTTTAGAGTCAAGAAACGTGAATGGCGTAATTGATTTAGCAACGCCTTCAAAGATCCCAAAAGACACCGATTGAGTCTCCAAATTATTCGACGTGTTATTACACGAAGACTGTGGTTTAGCCAAATTAGACTGAACAGGAGTCTCATCCGATGGATTATTCTCTTTCGTGATAAAGTTATCAGAATTGCTTTGCTGAGACTCAGGAGTTGTTTGGATAGTAGCCTGATGTTCGACAGCTTTTGAAAGAATTCCATCGGTCGCATATTCTGGGTGAGTTATTTTATTTTCAGTGTTTGGTGTGTCCTTTGACTATGCATTTTTCGTGTTCAGTCTGGATGCGTGCGGTTTGTGATTGAGTTTCGTCGTACCTCTGGGGTCCGGAGATGGTAGATCATAAACTGAAGGTATTGGCACTTTTTGAAGCGTCCAGCGGATGAGTGTCGCATCCATTTAACATACTCAAGCAGACCGTCTGTCAAGGTTTCATTTTGACAGTGATGTCACGCTGCTAGGTCACTCAACCTTTCTTGCCAACTAATGGTTTGGTCTGCTTCACGTAGGAGTTGGTTCTGCAGAAACAGATTCACGGTTTCAAAATTTCCATTTTTTCTTTTAAGTTGGAAATAAGTGACGTCTGGTCTTTTACGGGATCCAGAAGTGATTCATACATCTTCAAAAAAGGTAACAGTGCATTTGATGATGCTGCAAGGACATTATTATATATTTGCATCGTGGCTGCCGAGGAGAGGCTGGGTTTGGCACTTGTGCCAGAATTCTCATTAGTAGACGAGTGCAGGCTAGTGGCGGCTTCACAATGAAGATCAGGTATTACTGATTTGTTTGTAAACGGCATGGCACAAGAGGCACTCGTTAGATTTGAGTGCGTAGGTCGAAGTCCTGCTGGACGCGGGGTACTTGAAGACGCCTTGCTGTTTCGCAGTGTTTTGGATTTCCGACAAATAGCAGGCTGTAGGGCGTTGTCGAATATACATTTGGCTGGTACCACGGAATTAGTGTTTGTCAATTCAGATGTAAACGCGCGCTCTGCGTTTAGTTTCAAAACGCTATTGAGCCGTGTGTCGGAACCCTGGAGGCCATGAAGCATATTATTAATTGAGGCTTGTTCACATAAGCGAGACCTGTTTACACTTCACTGCCTCCACAGACCATTCCCGCCGGTCATGTAAGAAGAAAAGTGTATCGGTATCTCATCTGCTGGCATTATATTGTTTGCATTCATATTAGGTTTTTTGAGCATTGTGAGTTCAGTGCTTGAGCATAGATTGTGACTGTTAGATGCAGACTTTTCCTTGTATCTAGACTCAATGTCAATGTCAATGGGAATAGCTGTTTTTGGAAGAAGCTCCTTCAGAGCTATAGTTGTTTGTTCGATAGGAGGAGTTATATTAGAATTAAATGTGGTTGCGTCCTCATCTTGGGAAGCCTCCATTAGCTCTGCATCAGTACATTCAAAGGGGGAAAAAAACACATCAACAGTTTCGGGGATGGAAGTTTGTTTCTCTTTCTCACTCTCGCTTGACATGGGTAGCATGAGAAGGGGTGCAGGGGATCGGAGTGGAACAAGTGATGAATCATTTAAGGTAAGAGGTATGAAGTGTTGCTGTTTATTTGCGAGTCCCACTTCATGCGCAACATCAGTTGCAATAATTGGGGTGATGTCAAGAGAGATCACCTCACTTGTATGCGTGGCGGCAGCGGCAATGGACAACTCGGTTTCATTCCCCAGATTGGCCGCCGAGTTGCATGGCTAATGGAGAGCCGGAGACACCTCTCTGCGAGCTCCTTTGGTAGCCACAAATTCAATTACTGCGGCGTCTTCCGTCTGCACGGAGGAGTCCGGAGGTGTGACAGAAGCGAACTAGAGTGAAGGGACGGGCAAAGAAGCTGAAATGTCTAGAATTCTTTGCATTGCTTGTTTTAAGAAACGTACCTTTGAAGTTTTGGTAACTGTGTTTGTGGCTGTGGCTGTGTCGGTTTTCAGGGCAGTCCAAGGGTTCTGCATTCGTCGTTGTTGGAGCATTCTTTTCCGTGTCGGAGGACCCTCATGGCTGGTGTTTGCAGTCATTGCAGACCGTGGCGGACCGTGGCGGACTGGGGCTTACTAGGACTCTGCTCCTTGCTCCTTGCTCCAATTCCTCCTTCCGTGCAGAATTGGAGTTTTTAAACTCCTTGGCCCTCATTACGACCCTGGCGGAAAGTGACTGACCGGACCGCCACAGCGTAAATAGCGTTTCCGCCATTGCACGATGGAGCAAAGTGCGGCCCATTCCGACCCATCGGGCACGAGCACCACGCCATGGCGGAAGTGCAAAGTCTGCGATGGCGGAAATGACCCCAAAACGGCCCACACCGCCGCCGTACGGCGCCCTAGGTGCAATACCGCCACCCATCATAGCGGACACCGCAGTGAGCGCCAACCGGAAAGTACGGTGACCGTAAATATACGGAAACGGAAGTAAAAACATGGGCCCGGAACGGGAAACAACACCCCGTACACCTATAAAACCACAAAATACACACAACCACTAAAAACACCACCCTGAGACACATCCCAACCCGTCATCCACCCTAGTGAAACCAAGAAAAATGGGAAAAGTAGCGAAGAAAGCGTGCGACCGCAAGCGGCAGGTCCACTTCTCCCGTGAGGAACTCACTGTGCTTACAGAGACCCTCCAGGAGAATGCCGCCGCCGTCTTCTCCACGCAAATGACCAGGACGGCACTTGCGAACAAGAAGGCCATATGGGCCCTGGTGGCACAGCGGGTAAGTGCGGTGGGGACCGCACCCCGCAACCCACAGCAATGCAGGAAGCGGTGGGACGACCTGCGGATACGCGTCTGTAGCATACTTTCTGCCAACCGCAACATTGCCACAGCCACCGGGGGAGGATCGGAATCACCCATCAAGTTGACCCCCTGGGAAGAAATCTGTGCCTCCACCATTGGAATGGAGAGCATAGAGGGAGCATAGAGGGAGTCGGAGGGATGGAGAAAGGAGTGCAGACATCCGGAGAATCAGGTAGGTGGCCCAAATAAAACCATGCCAAATCCACAATGTCCAATCATGTGACTCACATGTGTGCACAACAGCAACACATGGCCAGGAGAACGTCCACACACATTGGCCTGATAGCGCACTTTAAAACTCACAATAAATACATAAATAAGTAAAAACCCCAAAAACACCCACTACACGTGCAGCAGGCACACCCTAACTGCAGGCTGCCAAACAACTGCACCCTCACTCCACACACAAATGAAAGCACCTCCAAGGCCCCGACCCAAATCACCCTCAGGTACCACCCCAATGCATGTGATACATTGCCATTCCAATTCCCACAGACCCATTAATAACGCTCGCCCTCCTTTACTCCACCACAGGGTCCGATCCAAACGACGAGCTCCAGGACACCCCTACCAGCACACCTGCAAAGAGGGCCAAGACCGACGGCCAAAGACCCTCCACCTCAGCTGCACGCATCAAGACACGGCAGCAGCACATATCAAGTGGCAGCACACAGGAGGGAACATCAACAGGCACCCCAGCAGCCAGCATGCCCACAACAGCACCACCACAGGTCCCCCCAATGGATGCCACAGAAGGTACTGCCTCTGGTGGCAGCAGCACCATAGGTGACACCCCATTAATGGCAGCATGCTCCGACACAGAAGACGGGGATGCCGAAGTCAGATCCATCCATGACCTGTCCCAATCCCCCTGTCTGTTCCATCCCGTACACCATGAGGATACCACGCAGGGGCACCCACAAGACGACGACTGGCCATCCCCCACAAGCCCTGTGGCAGGGCAACATGAGGCGAACAGCCCCTCTGTGACACCACCGCAAATGGCCATGGCCCAGCAGAGGCAACAGTCCCTCGACCAGTTAATCGTGCAACAGCAGCAACTGGCCACGCTCCTCAAGGACCATGCCGATGGATGTGGGGACACTAAGGCAGACATAGAAACATCAACTGAGACACTTAGGGCACAAATGGAGAGTAGCACCGAGAGCCTGAGAGTCCAAATGGAGAGTAGCACCGAGAGCCTGAGAGTCCAAATGGAGAGTAGCACCGAGAGCCTGAGAGTCCAAATGGAGAGAAGCACCGAGAGCCTGAGGGGGGAACTGCATGCGACGTCCAAAGACGTATGTGCCGAACTTGCCGCAGTGCGCCGTGTGCTCACTGAGCTCTCACAAACCCTTAGGGACATGCATGGACGTGAGCAGGCAGAGACATCATCCGTTGCAAGTTCCGTCCAGGGCAGCCCCCAACGTAGATCTGGGAGGAACCTGCGCTCCACAGGCAGGGGTGCCCCTGATACCCGCAGAGGGGGCTTGCAATAGCGACTGCCCACTGACAATGAGCATCTTTGGACACTGGTGTTTGGGGGGGAGGTAGGAGGGTGGAGGGGGTGTGTTGGGCTCACTTGGGTGGCGGGTCGATAGGGTGTTCAACATGATATCACATATGCCATAAACAATGCACGATCAAACAATGAGATGTGTGGACAATGATCTTTGTGTACTAGGCCATCATAGGCGTACAGTCCATATTGTGCATGTACCAGACACACACAGTGCCACGAGTCCCGTGTCCATGTATCAGCCACCAGGCGTGAGTGCTAGAAGCATGCATCTATGAGATGCTGACGAATTTCACGGCCCTCCTGTGCCTCGCAGACTCCTTGAGGTGCTGCCACATCCCCACCCTCATCATGACCATCTTCAGGTGCTTGCAGTTCTGCGTCAGGGGGCATGGGCACATTTCTACGTATGCACATGTTGTGGAGCATGACACATGCCATCACCATCTTTGCAACCTTCTCATGGCGGTACAGGAGTGCCCCGCCAGACCTGCTGAGGCACCGGAAACGGGTCTTCAGTAGGCCGAATGCCTGTTCAATGACTACACGGGTACGTGAGTGGGCATGGTTGTAGTCCTCCTCATGCTGGTCCCGTGGGTTCCGGACTGGTGTGAGGAGCCATCTCTTCCGTGGATATCCGGCATCACCTGTATGTGGACGATAAACGAATTATGTGGAATGCCATTGCTACGTACGCACCCCCCCCCCCTTCCTGCCAGGTCATTGCCGCATCACATACCCCACATCATCATGCATGAAATGAGACTCACCGAGTAGCCAGGATCTGTTCCCTGCGTGTCGCTCCATGTAGCGTGGTATTGTAGAGTTCCTCAAGACCATAGAATCATGGGTTGATCCAGGGAATCGGGCACAACAATGTGTAATGATCCTGTTGGAGTCACACACCATTTGTACATTCAGTGAATGAAATTGTTTTCGGTTGCGGTACTGGGCCTCCATGGCATGTGGGACGACCAATTCCACATGGGTGCAGTCGATGGCACCAATGCAACCCGGTATGCCGCCAAGTGCATGGAATCCCACTTTTGTGTTGGTTAGTTCCTGCTCCGAGCGTGGTAGAGAGATGTAGTCGTCTGCGTGCTGCAGGAGGGCATCGAGCACTTGCAATAGTGTCCGTGAGAACAGTGGCTGAGAAATGCCATGCAACTGTCCGACTGTGTGCTGGTAGGTGCCTGTGGCCAGGAAGTGGAGTACAGACACCACCTTCAGTAGGGGTGGGATGGCGGTTGGGCTATCTATCATGCTGACAAGGTCAGCCTGTGTCATGTCCACAATGGCGGCTATGGTGTCCCGGTCCAAACGGTAGAGGGTGTGGATCTGCTCATCAGTGAGGTTGAACGGATGTGCTCGGAGGCGTGGTATTGCGGGCTGCCTGCGTGGTGGTAGTGGCTGTGCTGGCAGCCCTTGCTGGCCCTGCCTTGCCCTCCTCCTCCTCCTGCGTCTCCTCCGTGCGGCCGGTTGTAGTTGGTTTTCGTCTTCTTCTTGGAGTTGGAGTACTTGCAGTGCTATCAGGTCCCCCAGGGCCAACATCGCGAGTCCTGCCGGTAGCATTTCGGAGTGGGTGTGGTTGTGGGAGGAGACTGGGTGTGCAATTTATGTGTTTTCAGGCTGTATGGCCTCCACCTGTGGTGATTCATTCCACCTGTGCAAGCTGCTCTCCCCTTTGGGCGAGCACGTCCCGCACACAACGCTGCAATTCGAGGAATGGCATCTTGCTATTACAATCATGTATTAGTACCCGATGGCCGTGTAACATTGGTTGATATGTTCATTCGGCTATGGTCCCATTGTTTCACATGCATTCTTTGCAGTCGCGAACAGACTTGTGAAGGGTCAGTGGAACGTAGTACTCGAGTAACGGTGGACCCTCATGCATCACTGTACCGAGGTTCACCGACGGGCGGGGCCTCCCATTTGTGAGTGAAGGCAGTTGCCATTTTCACACACAGCCGCACTAGATGGATTAATTTGTGATTTCAAGCGGCCACAGATGCCTTTTCGACGTGATGTTGCAAATGAGGAATTCGAAGGGCGGCGCTTTCGGTCTTCAGCTAGCGGCGAGGAGATGCCCACAGGTCTGACTGCAAATATAACGTTCTATTGTTCAGTGTCCTTGGGACAGGGGCCATGGCGAGGATGCAATGATTGATATGAATAGTTTGGGATGCGCAATAGCGAAGTGGATGATGAGGCCGGACGTTCCCAAATACATGTTACTTCACAACACTGGAATTACGGGCTGGGGCACAGTGGATTTTGCAGGCTGCATAACGCACAGACTCAATGGAATTCTCACATGTTATGTGAGTATGGAAACAGGCGTTATCATTACGGGATGAGGGAATGATGAATGGATGCATGGACAGATGATTTGATACGGTGTTTGCCATGTACAGGGCTTCTTGGAATCTGTCCGCCTCCCCTGCGCTATGTGATGCAGGGCTGCCATAGTGGGACCATCGTCTATCTGGCCTTGTTGAGCCCTCCCTGTCTCGACGCGCCTTCAGACACTTGTGTCCATGCACGTTACCAATCCCATCTGATGGATTCTGTTTTCACAGACGCATGCACAGGTACACTCGTTTGTGATGGTGTTTTCACCTCGATATGGATAGTTATGAGTCGCAAGTGGTTTTGGGGTGGTGATGATCCTTTGGAGTGGGCTAGCATGCATATGGCTGTGGATCTAGTGTGATCATTGAAGTGAGTTGTTCGAATGTAGTTCTGATGGCCATTCTATTCTTTTTCTTTTCTTTTGGTTGACAGGTATCTCCTCCCCTTTTGCCACTGCCATCTGTATGCCACTCCTGCAGATGGGTTTTACTCCCGACACCTGCTGCTTCGTGTTAATCAGTGGAGCAGCATTACGATCTTATGGGACGATCGCCAATGGGCCACATGCCCTTACGCAGTACTAGTGGCTCGGAGCAACATTTCGGCCTTTCAGCTGGACTAGTGCCTCCCTATTGGGACGGCCCTGCGGTTCTAGGCGCTTCCATGTTGCCTTTTCGTACGAGAATGTAGCCCCTGTGTACCATGAAGGAACAGGGCGTCACACAAGAAGTAGCTGGTCATTTATTGCGGATGCAGCCCACAATGGTGAAATGTGTTTTGGAGTTCATGGCCTAATGGCTGTATGGGCTTGGTGAATTTGTTGTGCATTAAATTTCTATTCTGATATGGGCCGTGTGGCGTTCTTCTTTGCAAGTGATGTGGCATATTCCTATTTGGGGAGCGATGTATTGTGAGGAGATCTGCATTGGGTTCCAGCTTCGGAGTATAGTTGCGTGGTACTGTGCTGGGCGCGTTTGCCTACGAAGCCCAGTGAGGTCAGGGGTGAGGGCTGCCAATATGACTGTTTGAATGATGTCATGCTCAGGGGCGGGGGATTAGGTTTTGTGTAACAGATGCCGGTCAGCCAGGTGGATTGGTGGAATGATGTGATTATCGGAATATTGCTGGTCACAGGTGCCTGTGTTTGCGTGCGTTTCTTGGTGGGAGACTGAGGTCATGTCCATTGGTATAGCTTCTGCATTCGTGCCATCTGTGCCCTGCAGCTCCCATTGGCCCCTCTTGTGATTCTTTTGTTCGTTGGCATGCATGGGTGACTTGTACATTTCACTGGTTGCATTGTGACTTCGTTGCACCTACGGGGAGTTGTACTATGTGGCCAGGGAGCGGTGTACAGGCACTCAGTGGGGCCGTTTACGGTTGATTCGCGATGCCGTACTTCTCACCATGGCGGAATGGTACTTTCCGCCGTGCTTGATGGCGTTAAGTACATGTCCGCTAGGGTCAGAATTCGCGTACCCTTTCGCCATGGTGCTAATTACGGTTTGGCATGGCGCGTGCGCGCGTACTTGGTGCAGTTAGCGTTGGCGTTCACTACAGTGTCGCTAATGGCATCGTACTTTACGGTGACGGGTCATAATCGCACCGAGCGCTATTCGATGGCTGTATTGCATCTCCGCCATCGTTTTTCGATTTCCGCCAGGGTCGTAATGAGGGCCCTTGTAGGTAGAAACAAAAGCAGAACTTGATGGTCGTGCAGTTCCTCTCAGGCCAACACAAACAGAAAGACTGGGGCAGACTGACCGACTGGGACTGGTATTACTTGATGTATATGTGCCTGGCCCAGGCTTTTTACCGTGTCACTGTGTCCACAAGGAGCAGAGGCACTGGCCGGGTACTGGCAACACGGCGATAACACGGCGATAACAGCCTCGGGATAAAGTGGCACCACAGCCCGTCAATCCCCGTCAGCCAGCGTCAGCCAGTGTGGGTCTGCAGACCAGCAGACCGGCAGAGTATTAGGCGGCCGCTCGCATCCAGACAGCTGCCGCTCCGCTCCATCACTCGCTCCGTCACTCGCTTCGTCACTCGCTCTCTCGCTTGCTCACTGTTTTCCAGTTTAGAGAAAAGGACTTTGCTCAAAAGAACAGCCTGCTTTTAGGTCGTGCAAAGTAATGGTGACAGTTTTTCTTGGTTTACCTGCTAACCGTTGTGCATTAGGAAATACCCTGTATTGGTAGCTAGCTAGATGCTGCATACAGAATTAGCACCCATATTAATGTTACCTGTGATAACTCCTCATCACATGTCATGCTCAACCACCCACTCACTTCTGCAGTCACGCACTGCCTGCTCTTATGTCATGTACCACATCTGCCACTGGAATGCAGATGAGTCCCATCATTGGTGTTTTTCTTTTGTGTCAGACACATTTCCTGTGTCACTGAGTGACACACTCTCTGACTGGCTTCCCATCACCCATGCACAGGCCTCTCATGTTTTTGTCCCTGACAGGGATTTTGACACCTCTACCACATGGTCTACTTTTACACTGGCTGTAATGCACCCAGTCATTCTCTGTTGATATGTCCAATCTATGATTCTGAGTTCTTCTTGCCTCCACAGGCATTCACTTGCTGTGCTTTGAGGTCTTTGCAATGAAACATTGGCAATATGCAATTGCCACTTTGCATTGCATTCCCATGTTACATGTACATGGGGTGGCCACAGTGTAGGTGGTGCAACAGAATGCTGTCCATTTGAGGTGCTGTAGATTCATGTCTGCCAGGCCGTGACAGGAAATGCTCCATTCCTGGATTCAACAACAGTGTTACCAATTGATAATGTTGGTGCTGGACATGTGGTGTCAGGTCTTCTTCATGGTGGAAGCGATCACAGAGGTTGAGGTAAGTTGATGTTACACATTGAACTGTAAGGGTGCTGACCGAGGTATTGGTGGAGGTGAGGGGGGCTGGTGGGTGGTGTCAGGACTGGATGGGGCTGCCTGGCATAGTGGCAGAGGTAAGGGAGGCTGGTGGGTGTTGTCAGGACTTAAGGGGGCCACCTGGGGATTGTGGCAGAGATGAGGGGGCTGGTGGGTGGTGTCTGGACATGAGTGGGCTTCCTGGGGAGAGGCAGAAATCAGGGGTGTTTAGGGAGGGGGTGTACTGTCAGGTGACTGCCTGGGGTAGTGACACAGGAGAGAGGGGCTGATGGGTGGTGTCAGGGCTGCCTGGGGTATTGACGGAGGTGAGGGAGGCTGGTGGGTACTGTCGGGGCTTGAAGGGGCTGCCTGGGGTTAGTGGCGGAGGTCAGGGGTCTGTAGAGATGGGAGTGTACTTTCAGGGGGCTGCCTGTGGTAGTGGCAGATGTAAGGGGGGCTGGTGATTGGTGTAGGGACTTAAGGGGGGCTGCCTGGGAGTAATGGCAGAGGTCAGGGGTGTGTGTGGAGGAAAGTGTATTGTCAGGGGGCTGGCTGGGGTTGTGGCAGAGGTGAGGGGGCTGGTGGGTAGTGTCAGGGCTGCCTGGGGTATTGGCAGGTGTGGGGGGCGGTGGGTTGTTTCGGGACTTGAAGGGGTTGCCTGAGGGTAGTGGCAGAGGTCAGGGGTGTGTGGGGAGGGGTTGTTCTGTCAGGGGGCTGCCTGGGGTTGAGGCAGAGGTGAGGGGGGCTGGTGGGTGGTGTCAGGGCTGCTGGAGGTATTGGTGGAGGTGAGGGGGGCTGAGAGTTGGTGTTAGGACTTGAAGGGGCTGCCTAGGGGTAGTGGCAGAGGTCAGGGGTGGGTGGGGAGGGGGCGTACTTTCATGGGGCTGCCTGGGGTAGTGACTGAGGTGAGGGGGATGGTGGTTGTTGTCAGGGCTTGAGGGGGATGATTTGGGGTAGTGGAAGAGGTCAGGAGGTGTGGAGAGGAGGATGTACTTTCAGGGGGCTGTCTGGGGCAGTGATAGAGGTGAGGGGGACTGGTGGATGGTGCCAGGACTTGAGGGGTCTTCCTGGGGGTAGTGGCAGAAGTCAAGGGTGTGTAGGGAGAGGGTGTACTGTCAGAGGGCTGCCTGGGGTAGTGGTGGAGGTGAGGGGGTTGTTGGGTTGTGTCAGGACATGAGAGGTCTGCCTGGGGGTAGTGCGGCGGTCAGGGGCATGTTGGGAGGGGGTATACTGTCAGGGGTCTGCCTTCAGCAGTTGTGGAGGTGAGGGGGCTGGTAGGGGGTTTCAGGGCTGCCTGGGGTATTGGTGGAGGCGAGGGGGGCTCATGGATGGTGTCAGGACTTGAAGGGGCTTCCTGGGGGTAGTTTGTGAGGTGAGATAGGCTGGTGGGTGGTGTCGGGTCTTGAGGTGGCCGCCTGGGGTAGTAACAGAGGTGAGGGTGGCTGGTTGACGTTGTCAGGGCTTGAGA
The DNA here is from genome assembly GCF_040938575.1 of Ambystoma mexicanum. Taxonomy (NCBI): domain Eukaryota; kingdom Metazoa; phylum Chordata; class Amphibia; order Caudata; family Ambystomatidae; genus Ambystoma; species Ambystoma mexicanum. The sequence goes on from NC_090934.1 coordinate 437,388,206, forward strand.
GGGCTGCCTGGGGGAAGTGGCGGAGGTGAGGGGGGCTGGTGGGTGGTGTCAGGGATGCCTGGGCCAGTGTCTGATGTGAGGGGGACTGGTGGGCAGTGGCAGGGTTTGAGGTTGCTGCCTGGGGGTAGTGGCAGAGGTGAGGGGGACTGGTGGGTGGTGTCAGGACTTAAGAGGGATCCCTGGGAAAGTGTCAGAGATGAGGGGTCCTGGTGGGTGGTGTCAGAACTTGAGATGGCTGCATGGGAGCAGTGATGGAGTTGAGGGGGGCTGGTGGGTGGTGTCAGGACTTGAGGGGACTGACTGGGGTAGTGACAGAGGTGAGGTTGGTCTGGTGGGTGGCGTCAGGACATGAGGGGGGTACTGTGAATTAGGGGTATATGCCAGCAGTTTGGGTGCCTTGGGAGTAGGGGGGCCGGTTAACAGTTTTGCTGGGGTGCAGTCGTTACTTACAGGGGATGGCACACAGTTTCACAGGGGTGCAACCATTACCTGTGGGGTTCAGTGCAGAGTTTCTCAGGGGTGCAGCCATAATTTACGAGGGACCTTGCACAGGTTTGCAGGCGTGCAGATGTTATTTACGCATTGGTGCCCCCAGACATTTACCAGTCAACAGTTTTTATAAGGGTGGCCTTCACCCCCCTTCACCGCTTGGCACAACCAGACATTTTCCGGTGGTCAGGGGCAGCATTTTTATAAGGGTGGCCATGGCCCCCCTTGGCCACTCCTTGATGGTGCCTCTTTTCTTAAGGGGGACCTTGTGCAGTTTTGCAGGGCTGCTGGGTGGTGTGTCAGAAGTGGATGTGAAGGTTTGTGCAAAGGTTTGTCTTTGGCAATGTTTTGGTGTGTGTGGGGAGTATTGTAGGTTTTCCTTGCGCAGCTCTCTTTTCTTTGTGGGTCGGGTTACTCTGCACTTCCTATTCCATTAATAGGCAGTACGCCCAGAGGGAATTCCACGTGCAAAGTTATTTTAATCGCATGGTACTTTGCAGGATATATGCGCTTATTCTATAAATCAGGCCCTAAGATTAGTACAGAGAGAGAGGGAAAGGTGGTAGTAGTAGTGTGGAGAGGAGGGAGTAGTAATAGGGTGGAGAGAGAAGAGTGGTAGTGTGGAGAGGTAAGAATAGTAGTGCAGAGAGGGTAGATTAGTATTGCGCAGAGGGGAGAGTAGTAGTAGTATGGAGAAGGGGAGAAAGAAGGAGTGGTAAGATTGGAGAGAGAGTAGTAATAGTGAAGAGTGGAGTTAGATGGTAGAAGGAGAGTGAGAACCTCCGAGAGACAGGGGAGAGAGTCTGGGGATGAGAGGAGGGGGTGGAGCCGGACCAAGTAGAGATGGGGGAGGAGAGTAATCATATACAGTGGGGCTTGAGTCTCCAACGGCACACCACCCTTGAGAACTAACCATTGGCACTGTAGGGCCCTTTAGAAAGTCCCTGGTTGAGATCACCTAGACAGCAATTAGGGAAGACTCCTTGAGATAAATCTAGAGATTAGACAGTAGGGGTTATCTGTTGCTCTGCAACACTTGCCAAAAGCCCTGTTGCCTCAGTTAGGGAG